>NC_092817.1:120344240-120644240 GCF_023375885.2 Dermacentor andersoni | reverse complement strand
AGCAGACAGACGCAAAAGAAAACAAATGCAAGCCGCATCAAAACACTAGAAATTAATGTGGTTTGTCTTCTTACGCACAAACGGCGTATATAACCTTATTATTATTGTCGTTTCAGTTTTGAGTATGTAACAGCTTCCGTATAGCTGACGAAGTAATATCCTAAGTACTACAGCGTTAAATACAAGCGAATACGGCAGCTCGAATTTGGCGCGGCGACGTGGGCGACGAACAGCGAGCGTGACTTGAAACGCTGATGGGAAGGTTTTTACAACACCTCACAGATGGCAGCAGTATACCGTACACGCGTTCGCGGTTACGAGGTTTGCTTCGTTGTAGCAGAGCTGTTGAGCGTAGCAGAGCCGTACTTGCTATGGTGCTGCCATCTGCTTCGCTTTGAAAGAAACAAGAAAGGGCTTTTTCGCCCATAGATAGCGCTGGCGCTCCCACGAGTAGACGCGCGTGATACAAATGATGGTGGACGTGCGGTATGGTTGTGCAATCCGCGAAGCACGTACCTCAACAATGACGTAGCATCTTCGTCACCAATGTTTGCACCATCGTTTCCACGCGTTTAATGAAAATGTTGTCGCTATTGCCGTTACGTGTTCTTTCGAATTCTTTATTCAACGCGGTGACGGTATCACCAATGAGAGTAAGCGTACGCGCTTGTATGAACAGCTCACCAAAGGTTACTTCATTACTCATTTCCTCTTTCCTCTTGCGTTTCCCAGGGCCATCTCTCTGCTGTGACCCATTTCCTTAGGGTTTCTAAGTACGCGTACTAAAAGCAAAGCGAATTAACTCCTGCTGGCTCGAATTTTAATCGCCTGAGCGAGAGAGTGAAGAGGAAAGAAGGAAATTAACAATAAATAAAGGTTGAAGGAAAGAGATAGTGAGAATCTTGAAATACTGTTGTTTCGGCCCACGGTTTCCCTGGCACTTCCTGCACGCTTTTGTTTTTGATGTTAATGTTTCGCTCACGTGTTGCGTATGGGCGACTTTCCGTTAGAGCCAGCCGCTAGCGGAATTTACCGTAGCGGAGGTTCTGTATCACGTGCAACTCTCGTGATGGTGACACGTAAGTCTCGTGTCCGGGTGCGCATTACGCATTTCAATTTACCGACGCGAAGGATAGTTCGTTTGGCGTAGGTTCGCGTTACGTGCTAGTCAAGGTCATAACTAGTCAAGGCTGATCTTACGAATAAATTTCGCACAAGGCAAAAAGTGTAAAAAAAATAAAATACAAAGTTCTCTCGTTTCGCGTCCGTGAACTGTCATGAGCGAAAAACAATCCCATACATGGCCATGTAAACCTAGACAGATTGGAGCGTTAGCTAGTTAGCGGTCGAGGTAAGCAAGAAACGTTTGGAGTAATGGTGAAGAAGAAAAAAAAAGGAAAGAAAGAAGAATATTACAGTAGACATCGCCTTCTGCCTCGTTTCATCGACGCGCCGGCATCTCACACTGTGATTGCGCCTGATTTCGCGTTGTTATTTGGTCATATAAACTTCCTTGCTTGGGAACAGTGTGCTGCGGGAGCATCACATATGAAATCTGATGGATGTTGAGGCGGCCGAGGAAAAATATAATAAAATTTATTCGCCGCAACACAACAAATCCGTCGTGGAGTTGCTTTCGCCTCATAATATCGTCCCCTTGTGCATGCACATGCCGTGAAACGCCACGCGCGCATAATGCTCACAATATTACTCGGCTCACACAAACATATCTGTCCACCCCTAACGCGTTGCAGAACGCCAGATAATGCTAGATAGCCAGCTATCTGCAAGATGCTTCGCACAATATCGATTGCTAAATTGCCAGGAGCTGCATAATTTCTTTAATAGTTGCACCGTTTATAGGGACATTTAATAACGACATTTTGTATTGACGTTTTCGCAGATGGCCTATGTAGACGTATGCAATTTGGCATGTTTTCGCTTGAAGTTTAGAGACCGTTTTATCGGCGAGGAGTAACGTAGCCTCAAACCAGCGCGCCGCGCCACTCTCCCCCTCGCACTGGCATGTGCGGATCGCCGTTTTCCCTTGCGGCAGCAAAGAACGGTTGTGGTGTGATTGCGACTTAGTGCGATTCTAACGCGTGATGTCTGTGTCTGCTGTGATGCCAGGTGACTCGAGGTCGACGGCTTGCCACTGTGCCGTACTCTGTGCAAAAAATAATTTTCGGAAGCGAATGTGAAGTGCGTCTTCAGCCGCGGCGACTACATGGACGAGCCGGCGATGAGCTTTGCTTCGCCGTAATTGCGTGACAGATGCTTTCGAGATAGTCGGCGCTTCAGAGAGTCCCGTCAGGATACCTTACCGCTTCGCCCATATATGTTCATCATAGAACACGTTGTAAGGAAAACCGGTCACCGATCACGAATTAATACAAACGGTACCTATCGGTTCCTGCATGGGAGCGTTGCGGACCAGACTCCCGTGAGGGTGTCGAAACGTCTGGTCGGTTTTCTTTTAAAGTTTTATGTCAGGGTCCGTGTCCGCTATTCTTTACCGTGATCATCCCCGACCGGACGAGTTGTCGCAAAGCCCCCGACTTCACAGAATACATTCATATATACGCGAATCAAGACTGACACGTACCTTACCGCTTCATCCATATTTGTGAATTGTAGAACACGTACATGTACATACATGCGAAATAACGTTGATACGTTGATGTTTCTTGTTATATTACGTATGGGATTGTTGCAGATAAATAGTTTATCGATAGACCCAGAAACACGGCCCGGTGATCATTTGTTTCTACTTACGGCCTCATATGAAATGATATATGCAGAAGAGTGTATTGGCAGCGTGTGAGGAGCTATGGGACATACTCGAAATGAAATTGTGTTTCTCAAACGGAAAATAAATACATATTGTGAGAGAAAACAAAGTTTAGCTCTTAGCACTGTGCGCTGCCCTGCTGACGATCGAACCATGCATAGTAACGCGAGTAGTGCATTTAGTATAGTTGACGAACACGCATGTACAAATACTGAGCATTAGAAATTAAGGCTCAGTAATACACAGTATTGTGGTATGCGCGCATAAACTACTGCATTATATGCACAATGGAGGATACGATATGTAGGGATGCGCAAGCACTAGAGCTCTTTGCGGCTAGCATCCGTAATCGCGATGACACATATAGTTTCGCGACAGTGCTTACCTTTATACAGAACGAGGGTAAATTTCAATCTAAATCGCAAATTGAAATATACAGGGTCGTAAAGATTATCAGTAATTTGAATAAGAACGCTATGCTACAGGTACACAAATGCTGCTTGCGCAGGAGCATTAGGCGCTTCGGCGGACAGAAGCTTCGATCACAAGTATAGCCAGCATGTGCATAATTTACAAGTAGTACTCTTTTTTTCTCATGTTTGCGATTGTGGCGTATGTTTCTTTTAGAGAATTGAGGACAGTTACATTCGAAGACACCTCAGCCTAATTTGGCAGCGCTAAAGTGCACGTGTTCCGAAATGTCCAGGATGACATTTTGTCACTCAACTCGTCGCTAATTTCGCATTCAGAGGCGAGTGTCTATACGCGGGATTAAAGTAGCTAGTCCAGCCCTTGTTTTAAAATGACCGATAGTTTATTTTTTACCACCTTGTGCAATGTGATTGCGGTTGGATTTTCAGACTGTGTCTTAATTATACAGCGAGAAGCCAGGCAACCGTGGCGGTAGCCGGCAAGGCAAGCCGCATCGCTCAACTAAGGTCGGGTTGTGGCAAGCGTGCTTCTAGCACAAGGCTTCTCGAGCCTCGAGCGCAAGATACTGGCGTCCCGCTTGTTTACTTGCGGCCGACGTTGCTCGTCGCCAGGCGACAGACAGCACGTGCACTTGGCCGCCATTGAAGTCGACTGCGAGACGTACACGCACAGCAGGAACTGTCGCAACAAACGACTCGCCAGGAATCTCGAAAGCCAACGCCGAAACGCCCATCCAGGTGTATAGCGCGATCCTATATACGAGATCCGAAGTCGCTTTCTCAACGGCACGCTGAAGAAAACCAATAGATAGGTTGGGCTGTTGACGAACTTTTTCTATAAGTAAAGTTTCATTTTGTTGGCGAAGAAAGTTCTCGTTATTACCATAGAAATTTAGCGCTAAGCTTTCCTTTTCAGACGAATATTTTTATGATGCCAGACGTACGTCGCAGGGTTCATGGTGGGCTGGAATATCTTATTTATTTTAGCCCTCCGTATTCTCAAAATACAGATTGGTTGAGTTATACTTTTGACAAAATTTGAGCCTCGTCATGGCTACTCCCTTACTTTGAAACAAACAAACAAACAAACAAACAAACAAACAAACAAACAAACAAACAAACAAACAAACAAACAAACAAACAAACAAACAAACAAAGAAACAAACAAATAAATAAATAAATAAATAAATAGAATTAAGATACATGAATTTACGCAAGCTGCATCCAATAATTAAGACATATCTAAAGCATAAAAATATATCAACTGAAACAAAATATTGTAATAGATTTGGAATGAAACGTCTTGCAAAGCCGACCAAAGTGAGGTAACTATTTAATACAAAGTGTAAAGTAACTATATCGGACTGGTTTTCTTTAGACACTTGAATTTTCAAGTGTCAGTGTCCGTTTTTTACAAAGTTACGGAATCTGAAGCTTTGCGGGTGAATATTTGTTCATACTGACTGACTTCGCAAAATAACCACAAATTCATTGAAGGAGAACATCCAAGGGTATTTTCGAAATAGCAGGAACTCTACCCCGCTCTTTTCCCAGCTAAAATGGTTGCAATTATGAAGTACGAAGGCTAGGAAACGCTTCAATGATGATTTAATTTGGTGCTAAAGCTTGCCTCGAAATTGACATAACAATATCCACATTATCGGGACGTCATCACAGCGCTGAATTTGCTGGCGTCGTGTCGCAATAAGGCTACGTATGCATGATGATCTTGTCCAATAAACGATTAGGAGTGTGGCCGCTCCAACGATCGGAGTAAAGGAGCGAGCCAATGTGTGATGACGTCATCCGCCTACTGGGCGGATGACGTCAGGAAACGTCAGGAAACCGAAACAGGGGCGTAGAAACAATTGGTATAGTGGTTTCTGACATAGGAAAAATGATAATGTGATAATACTATCTCAGTACTCCTTTGGACACTTAAATATATGTATAAGGGGTCTGCCTAAAATGGTCGAAAGAAACGAACTTTTCGTTTAAATAAAAAAAAATACATTTGCAGCCTGATTGGCTCTGCAGTAGTCTAACGAGGTAATGTCTCGGTTTCACATGCATCTGCATAGATAAATCTGTGTCGCCCCGGGCGTAAGCTTCTTTACGTTCATCTGCCACCAACGAACGCTCAGTTACGTGAACGCATTATCAGTGCCCGGCGTTTTCAGAAGGTCGTAGCGAGCTGTTGCGTATAAACACGTGACCAGCCCGGAGGCGCTTGGACGACAGAGCGCACGGCTCTGCCGTGCTAGCGAGAGACATCGCGACACTTTTTTCCTGGACAGTCGCAAAAGGTGCTGTCGCTCAGAAAATATTTCCGTATAATGAAACACGACAGTTATTGAGCAACAGGGATCAAGTGTGGGCTAATTGAGACAAACACCTCGAGCTTATTGGTTTTTTTTTTTTTGCATCACATTCGTTAAAAAGAAACATGAGGACCATGTAAGAAAGTACGCATGAAAACACGATGGAAGGGAGCACTTTTGTCTCTTAGTGTCCTCCGTTGGCTGCAAAGTCCTCGAGGATTTGAATTTGCAGCGCTAAAGAACCAAGGAAGAACGCTGATTGACTGGCGCAGCGCGTGCATCTTGATCGCATCGCAGACGCACATAACGCCAACCGGCTTTACAATTTACAGAAAAAAAAAAAGGCAGCGGTGGAGCCTTGGCTTTGGGCATCGACGACACCTGGATCTGATATGGAGTGAGGCGTGAGAGGTGTCCCGAGCTACTTGAACATGCCAGATTGTTCGTCTCAAGTAAACAGTTTAACGACCGGATCGTAGATAACTAGGTACGCATCGTACGCATCCGCTTCGAAGAAAGCAAATAAAATAGAAGACCTGAGAATTTCTACAGACCAGCAAATAGCAAATGAGAGTCGAATGAAAGAACTTACTGTGAATAACGTTCCAATAGCACAACGAAGCGTAATCTTTTCGTCTGAATGACACACTCAAGCTGCGTACACTACAACGACTACGCTGGAGACGAAAGAAAAAAAAAAAAACAAAGGAAACACTCGTTCCAAGTTATTAAGTCTCAAAGCGATCATCGCACATTTACCCCTCAAAAGCAATATGTGCGTTCAAGAAAGCTCTGCTTTCCGGACTCGAAAGATGAACTTGCGCTACAGCAATCATGACTTCGGGTTTTCAGAACTTTACTATATGCCATTGCGGCTGCAAAACGGGGGTAGAGATGAGAAATAAAGAAAAAAAGAAAGGAAATTGTAGCCTCCGCAGTGTTTTAATAAGTATAGGTCCTTTTTTTCAGACGTGTGCAGCTTTATACTCCACTGGACTTAATTCTGTTAAAGGGTGTGTAGAAACGCGCACCACTAAAATTACTGGTTGCATACAGTACGAGTGTATGGGCTTCTATACAAATATTATGCCACGGATAAGCGTGCGCAGATAATTCACAGTAGTGCTACAGCATCAAAACTACTTCTACAAGTGGCGATGCTGGCTATTTCATTTCAAGTAGCATATGAAGTTAATTTTGCTTCGTCGAGGCCCACTCATGGACTAAAATTATACAGCAGGCTGCTCTACCCATTCAGTACCCTGCGTAGAGCAAGTTCCTCGGCTATGGAAAGCTAACAAGCCCCTCTATTAGCCCCATTAACCGCTTTCTTACCTAGTACATAACAATTTTTTTTCTCACTTATGAAATGGGGATGACCGGAAGGCGAACCCAGCATTTTAAGAACAAAACGCCTAGAAAGTAATTTTAAAATGACAAGCCCGTTATAATGCCCCCTTACACTAGTTATGTGATTAAGTGCAACACCATGACTGAATATTTTAAAGGAGCCAAATTTATTACTGAATAACCCTCATCAAAGTCAGAGCGTTGGGCGCGCGCGGGCACAAATGACGGGCGCCGAAAGTGGTCACGGCTGCCCAGCGCGCCATTCACGAAGCCAACAACAAAGCGCTCTTGCATCACCTCACAATTGCATCCTTTTGAAGGCGCCCTTATACCATCGGCGAGTTCACACCACACTACTAATGGCGCGATAGGTTCAGCGACCGGCGAATTCGCCGATTTAACGGCTTTCACTCGCTTCCTCCACTCATAACCTCGCTGTATGGGAAAGGAACCATGAGAGAGAAAAAAAGAGACAAAAAGAAAGAGAGAGAGAGACACACATATAGAACTCTTCTTGCTGAAGCGAAAACGCGCAGCGTACTTTCATTTTTTTTTCTTTTCGCTTTATTTCTTTCGTTTACGCTTCTCCGCGCGCGTGACACAAATTACTGCGGGACGACCGTTGTTTGAACGACGCCAATGGACATCGCCGCGGGAGGCAATTTGAGGCAATTTCGCACCGCGTCCGCCGCTGCACAAAAGGACAGGAGGAGGATCCCACGGTCAACTCAGCCGTGACCATCGCGCTGTCTCCCGGTGGACGTACGAGTGGTCCCGTCGATTGACGCGCGGTATTGGCTCGTGGGCGCGTCTGAACCGAACGTGCCGTGACGATTCCGTGCGTGGTCCGAGTTCATTTCCTGGTTCGTGGCCAAACTGGAAATGTGATTTGCTTATCTCGGTAACGTGCGGGCGTAACGATGGTTTCTATTGTTAGAACGAATCCGTACGAGAGTGCGCGTGCGCGTTTGTGTTGCGCTTTGGCGATGCGAGGTCGCCGTACGGCGCTCGGTGAGCCGGAATCGGGTGGTGAGAAATCGGAATGAAACGCTTCGACGGTCTTGTGGTCGTCGACGCTGACCTGGCGAAAGCGACGGTGCTGCGAGCCCGCAGAGCGTGACGAGTATATGCTCTGTGAAGTGTTTTCTGCTGGGAGAGAGAAATGGGCCCGAGTCAAATGGTTAACCAAGCTATATCCAACTGCGCGTTTCCACAAGGAGGGAGAGAGAAAGAGAAAGACAATATTTTACTGCATTTCTTGGCAGATTAATCCAGATACCCTTGTAGCGACTCATAATAGCAAAGCCTTTAGCGCAATTCAAAAAGACAGGGACGTCATAGAGAGACAGGACAGCGCTACCAGGTAGTGGCATTGGCTAGCGACCATTCGTCACTTCATGGTCCTCGCCGGGGGGGTGTCATTGCCCCTTGCTCGAATGGAAGCGGCTGCCCGACTGGTGCGCCACCTCTGCTACTCGGCAAATGTGCTTTTACTTTTGAATAAAACCAGTCGACTATGTTCTCAAGCTGTCAAAACGTGTATTCCTTGGCTCCGCCTATATACCAAGCTCCCAACACCGTCAGTCCAGTGTCGGGCTTTGTGCATTCGCTAGTGCCGATTCGATGAAGGCTGCATGAGCACAGGCAATGTGATAAAATGGTTCAAAGGAGCGCTTATTTCGACAACATAGCTCAGGATTAAAATGATGCTATATGCACACACGCAAACGTGTAGACGCTGAGTTAAACTGCCATGTAACAATTTCATGGAAGCGGCGAGGAAAACATTAGACAGCAAGATGCATAAGCCAGCAGATTCTGCTCTATAATCACATAGGCTTTAAGGGAACAGCGTAGGCAAAAGTTCCGAAAAAAATCGATTTTTTGTTTTTGTGTAATTTAACATCTCTATTCTTTCTTTAACAGGGCCCAGTGTTTCATTTGCACGCACGCGAAACATTTACCTGAAAATCAACATTTTTCGAAACCTAGGCAGCATCCAGCCACGCCCCCTTTGACACATGCTCGTGATCTGTGCCTCTCCTAAACTGAAAAAAATTTTTTTTTCAACGCCTATTTTTTGTCACGTTTAGCGCAATGGCTGTCACTCATCTGGCAACAGTGAAACCAGTGAACATGAAACAGTGAAACAGTGAAAACAGTGCAACAGTGAATATGCTAGCAACCTAGCTAGCATATTTCACTTAGCCAAACGAATCCTAAGACGCAGCTGGATTACTCGCAACGCGCGGCGTTTTGCTCGTGCTTCGGCGTATTTTCGCGGACAATCGAATTAGTTTATACTTTGGTGCTGGTTAGTTAGCGGTAATGCGATGACGAAGCCAAAGAAGTGCTTTAAAAAACGTCTCTTCCACGGAAACCGGCATAAGTCGATCTCCAATGACGCCAATTCTCCGCAACACAATCCAGGAGTGGGCGCCGCGACCACCACGTGCGCGTCTGCATCGAAGCTTTCGCACTCGGCGGAACCCTTGAAGGATTCCCTTTAGGCAGCGGTCCTTGAGGCACTGAAACGGTGTTTCAGCAGCTCTCCAGAAATGTCTCCATGGAAAAACTCAGAACGCGAATGAGGCGTTCAATAACGTTGTATGGGAGCGCGCTCCGAAGAATGTCTTTCTTATCCTCAAGACGCTGAAAATATCGACAATGGATGATGTGCTAACTTTTAATGACGGCAGCATTGCTCGAGCCGACATCTTGAGGTCATTCGGAGTTTCTCCAGGAGGGTTCACAGTCCAGGGTTGCGCGAAGCTGACCGGCGGCGACTGTACTTTGCAGAGAGGGCTACACGACTGGTCATTAAGGAGGCCCGGAAAACAAGGCAGCTAGCACAGAAAGGAAGTGTTGATGATGGAGGGGACTACCAGGCTGGTGGCTATTGAAAAAATGAGCCAGAATTTGTTTCTATAGTCCTATATTGCAATAAAGCTCTTTCTTCCACTTGAAAGCCAATTATCTCAAAACACCAAATTTTGCTGCATTTGACTCTTTTTTTCAGAAACTACAAGCGCTAGGGAGATAATATTTTCCAGATATTGAGCAAACATTACAGATAGTCTACTAAACTAGGATTATAAATAATATTGTAGGGGATCTTTATTTACAGGCTATTTACTGCAGATTTTGGCTCTAAAATTTGGTGGGTCCAGTAAAAAAAAAGAAAACAAATAGCTAATATTTAAAAAAAATATTCTCGTTCAGTAACACTACCTAACATTGCTGATTACAATGCCACCAAGGTTAATGTTCTAACCCCAGCAGATCATGAGAGAAAGGGTCACGAACATAGCCTAAAATGCATGGCAAGAATAGGACCTACCCTCTCCCCATGGGCAGGGTAAGTCCCAATTTCATGCAAGCAATCCCCAATTTCATGCAAGCGGCGAGGAAAACATTAGACAGCAATATGCATAAGCAAGTAGATTCTGCTCTATAATCACATAGGCTTTAAGTCATGTTACCGCCGCTCATACTATCATATATGTACAACTGCGATTATCGCATTCACCTCTTCGTCTCTGCCCGTTGTAAAAATATGAGAGCAATCTTTATTACACTAAAGCACGCGAGGAAGATTAGACTACAATACATGCAGGCTACATCAGACCACTCATATGCCTATCAAGCACTAAACATTGGCACTAACAACAAAACAAAATTACTTGCGCTGCAGGGCCATGCGTCTAAAAATAGTTGTAAGTTCTCAATAAAGTTGAGAGATGTCGTCATCGTATGGCTGCGTCATTCATAACTCATTGAGTTTTGTGCGTTGGTTCTTTACAACATTATTGACAAAATAGTGATGAACTGCCGCCTCCTCCCCTCCCCGCGCTCCTCATTTTTTCTTTCTCATTTGCGTTGTACGAGCTAGAGGCTTTGGCTAGACAAAAAAAAAAAAAAAAAAACTCGGACTTAAAAACGATTGGGGTCGTTATTGCGCGTTAACAGATTCGAGCTCTGTAGGTCTCCGAGGCATAGTTGTCTCGGAAACGTGTGTGCTAATGGTATAAGTACGGCACTCCTGAAAAAGAAAAGAACGCTGCCGGAACTAGCGCTTTGCGTGCACTTTTCGTGTCGTATGCCCCTTTTTTCTATGTACGCTCTTCCTTTCGACCATAAAAGTCCGATTGCTTCAGGTTCACTCACTCCTGCCTCTACTTGCGACATCCTTTTTTCGCCACTCTGCCTGAGCTAGACAAACACTCAGAAGTCAGAGATTATTATTTTTTTTTCATAGACTTCCTATAAGACGTCAACAGAAAACAACACACCGAGTGAAAGAAGAGAAGGAAACAGAAAAGACGGGCGTGTTGCTCTTGAGACAATTCCGCCACCGCGCCGCTGCCCTGGAACGCGGCAGTGACAGTGACGACGACTTACTATGCGCGACTACGTATATGACCTGGTTTATTCAGGAAGGCAGCGTCGGCGCAAGAAAACCCCGAAAAGAGCGACTGAGAGCATCGCGCTTCTGGAGAAGCACTCGGCGAGTGGAATGCGGATGAAGAGTCGCCTCCGCGGACGCGCTTTCTGGCGGGAAGGCATCCGCGCGCGCTTCGAGCGGTGGAAGAGAAGTTGGTCAGAAGTGTCGTCCTCTTACTAGAGCGCCGCGGAAATTTACATCTATGCCGCACGCGCTTCTTTTTGACATTTTTACTAGCATGCCCCACCACTGTGCTGGAATACTTGGGAACCAGCTAGGGCGTGACGAGAAACGACTGCGGATGTGTCGCTGTACCACCAGCTGAAGATTTTCTGCGTATCCCGTGCTCCTGCGATTCGACCACGAATGCGGCATGATTGAAAGAAAACTGTCAACTAGACTTCGCCTGTACTACCAACGTATCTCTGGTTTGAGCTTGTTATTGCTCTTTGATCATAGATTTCTTTGTATACGACAGCAGTCAAATGCTCGTTACAGGATTTGCTCTGTCCGTATAGGCATGTTTCGTTACGCTGTGGCATGATTCTTTTATTTTTTACAGATAATGAATGCCACGTGTAACATTTTAGTTAAATTGTCAGGCCGCCTTCGTCGTACCGTCATCTTGTCGTTGTCGTCACTGCCGTCACCATACACTGACTGTTGTCGCCAAACTATGGTTCGCATTGTCGTGTGACACTGTCGTATACCATCGTCTTTGTTATTCCGTAGTGGTCGCCATAGAATCGCAGTCATCGTTATGTCCCCATTATGTCATTCATTGTAGTTGTCATGCCATCGCAGTCGGCATGGTATCGTCGTCATCATATTCCATAGGTACCATATTAGTTCTTGTCTTGCTGTCATATCGTTAACGCCATTGCTGTTGTGTGATATCGTCGCAGGGAGTTTACACAAGATTAGAGGACTTTTGCATAAAGATCAGAGCTCGCAGCGCATACAGGTCTGGCTGCTGTCACTGTAAAAGAGCTCGGGGCCGCTAAGGTCGCTGTCACCTGCGTACAAAGTCCACCAAAGGCGGTGACCTTGAAGGGGCTGACGGTGCTCCCTGGTATAACTCGATTCGGGTGCTCTTGAACTAGGCGAAACTTCAAGAGAAAGACGGTGGTGTTGATTAGAGGGCCCGAGCGCCTAGCTGGCGCTTCGGTCGAAATTACGACGATAAAGAGGATTTTGTTATTTTTCGCGATGCTTACCTCCAGAACAGAACGCAGCTCACCCAGCAAACCCCCCTTCTAAAGGAATGGCGCTGGGCCAATCATATAATGCGTGGAGAGGATAGTCGTTGGTCACAATAGAAAAGGGGGCGAGGTAAATAAAAGGCAGTCGAAAGTAGCAGAGGGTTAAATGGCTCGATGGGAACGAAACCTTTGCATGCACGTCATATAATCAGCTGATATTTGCAGACCACTGCTTGGAGAGGACTTGATCCTTCGCAGCAGACAGGAATAGACTGACATTAATGTTGTTGGTGATGGTGACCGTGCAGTGAAGACTGCAAGTTGCGTAGTCTCTCAGAGTACGTCCGCACGGTTTGTCGGGAGACAGGCGGCAGCAGCTGGCTGTGATGGATTGAGCAAACCAACCGCCGACCTTGTTGGGCGTGAACTCTGCTTTCGCGTTATGTTTGCAACATGTCTGCACGTGCCGACCGAGGAAAAACGATCAGAAATAGGTCGCAATAAGAAAGATGGAAGGAAGCAAGGCTGCGGTGGAGCCACGCCTCTCTCTTAAAATGTTGCCCTCCTGGGAAAGGTATCCGCTGCGCTTACTCGAAACATAACTGGCATGGAAATCGCAGCCCATAGCAAACGCGAACTGATCAACGGAGGCACCGCGGAACTGTTTGGCCTCGAAACTGCACGGCGTTTTCCATGAAAGTGTCTTCAGCAGTGATGCTTCCGCGAGAGGAAGATTCAAATACACTTGAAGTGCGCATTCAGGTTGCCCGCAACCTGGATACTGTGTGTCGATTCGCGCATTCGTGTGCCCCCTCTGGAGCGTGCGGTATGCATGTATAAACCACCATGAACTGCCAGCAAGGCCCGCCATGCTGGATGCCCGCAAGCGCCGCAAGCTTCAATCATGGGTTGCGCTAGTAGTGTGCTTCAGTGCAACATCCTGCATGCATATCGTCTTATCAATTCAAAGGTTCCCTGCTTTTAGCGTGTCAGATTGTCTTCCAGCTGTTTACCTCTCGGCACTTTAGCTGCTTTGCTTACATTGTCGTTTGCCTTTTAGCGTTTTTGGCGGTCATTGCTTTGGCCCCTAAACCGAATGGAGTGAGCCTCGCTCATGTCGTGTATTGATGTGAGCAGGAAGTTATTGCGTGCGCAGACTTGTGCTACCAACGCAGATAGCTGCCCCGGTTCCATCTTTGCACCTGCGGCTTAAGTCAGTCGGACTACGCTACTCATGCCCAATTCGATGTCTGTGTCTTGCGCTTTGTTCAATTCTACGTTAAAGATACCCGGGTGGTGAAAATTAATTCGGAGTCCCCCACAATGGCGTGCGTCATAATCAGATCCTGGTTTTGGCACGTAAAACCCCAGAATCTAATCTAGTTCAGTTCTACAGTACATGCCCGTAAAGTTTAATAAACAATAACGACCAGGAAATGTGGCAAAATGCAAGGTGCAAAGGTAAAGAAAGCAACTTTGACAAATTTAGAATAAGTGGAGAAAAACATTAAACCAAATAAAAAAAATTATAGACAAGCACACAGCTCAAGGCTTACAAGAAAATACATGTTGAAGATGATAATATTTGTTTGCTAATGATGATGAGGTCCTAGAGCTTCAGCTTCTGTTTTTGAGCCACTCATTAAGAAAGCATCCACGTTATGCCACAAACGCTGTCATGCTTGTGAAAAAGAAAACAGCAATATACATTTTTTTGGCCGTAGTTAGAAGCGGCGAATAAGACTGCCTCGCACAAACGCTTAAGGGAAAGAACAGGTCATGACCACGCCTTCGACCAGGCCCGCCCAAACCCAACGTGAAAGAGAAAGAAAAGCTTTCAAGTCCGCAGGTTTATGTTTCCCACAATGCACAATTAACGCGGTCAAGAGTACTGCGGGACGAATAAACAAACGTACAAGCAGATGGGCTAGAACAGCAACCATACCTCATACTGGGTATAAGCCATGAGAGGCAAGAGAGAACAAAAACAACAAACAAGTAGACACGAGCGTGTCGCCGCGTGTCATCCTTTGTCACGAGCCGAGGCGAGCCTGCTTGGCTTCTGCGTGGGCCCAGCAACCGCGTCGCTTCGAGTCATTCCTGGTTCACGCCGGTGGAAGCGACCTTCGTCCTCCACGACTCTCCGCCCCCCGCGGGCTGCTCGCCGGCTTCCTTTCGGGACTCGCCCGTCTCCTCCTCGTCACGACAGTGCAGCCGTGACGGCCCCTCGCCATGCAGTCGGTCACCCAGCAGGTACGATACCTTTGGCAAAGGCAGGCGAGCCAGCGGGCAGGAAAGAGGCGGCGAGCCAGAGCGGTAGCAGCAGCCCGCATTGGGACGACGGTGCAGCGCGCAAAGTCGGTCCGCGAAGCGTGAACGTGCCGCGCGACGTGTTTAGACACGAGTCTTTGTGCGTAGGTTTCCGTGAAGTCATGCCCGCGTGCGGCCGCTCTTCGCGCCACTTTGGGATGCAGGCTCGGCGGAAGAGCAGCAGGGCAGCCGTTATACCCCCTGGCTTTTATACTCCGATCGCTGTTTTGTCGCTCAGGCGAGACACCGTCCTGCTAGACAACGCTCATTCCAAGGGCCCAATTGGCCCAATGTTGCAATAGGCAACGTCTGTCCAACATCGGGCCCGCTGAACATGCTGCTTGAATAAAAGAAAGCATGCTAATAAATGAATACTGGTATGCGCCGTTTCAAGACGGGGCAAGAGAAAGACACTGAAGCACAGGAGAAGCGCTAATCCTGCGCCTCGGTTTGTTTCTTTTGTCCCGTCTTGAAGCTGCGCTTACCAGTATTCATTTGTGAGCATGAACCAACTAGCCCAGTAACGAATTTTTTTTAGAAGAAAGCATTTTACGAGTGCGGAAAAGGAGCACATTTCATTGCAGGCCTTGTTGCATCACGAAAGCGATGAAAGGGGCTAGCTGGTGGATGTGCTTATTCTTTGCTTTCGAGCATGCGCGGCGCCACGAACACGGTTGCAGGGAGCCATTCGTTTGTCCGTGAGTTCCCTGTTCCTGGTCTGAGCGCTCTACGTATAACGAAAGCAGAAACTGTGTACAACGGGCACCTGTGATGTTGGGACAAAAGAATCTCTGCTGATGGAAAATGACAGGACGGAGGAGAAAGCCTCTCTCGCTCCGTACAAAACGGCGACGGGGTAAATGGCTTTCAGGCGAACTGGTAATCATGTAGGGGCAGCTGTAACTGCTTATAGAGAAGAAAATGAAAGGGAAGAGCACGCAAGGGTAATTTCACTGCCGTAATAATGTTCTCCGAGGGTATAACAAAACCAAACACAGAAAAATACGATTATATTTCCAACCTATTCCAAGGAGATTTCTTTCTTTTCCGTTGGGTTACTGAGAGAGATGGGCAGACTCAGGGAAGAGTAATATAGAACGACAATTACGTTACCCGGCACAATTTTGTCATTATGACGTTCGTTTTAATGAGGCCGCTAAAAGCTTTTTTTTTAATGTTGCAGTTGGCTTTGAAGTTATAAACGCATTTTCCATGCGCAGCGCAACTGCCGTCCATCTTGAAAGCGCTGTTTCGTGCTCTCAACCGACAACAGTGTGCAATGACCTGCATTCCAAGTTGAATACATGGAGCGTAGGCTATGTCCCCGCTATCACGCACGCCTTTCGTATGCTAACGCATCAAGCGGGGCGCCTTCACCGTGAGCACTATACACACGACCACGAGGGTGGCGCTCATGACGAGCGCGACCCAGCTCAAGAGTCGCACGCACCTACGAGCTCCTTTGTCTGCGCTGAGAAAAGAAGCGACCCAATCCTTTGGGCAAACGCCGCTTTCTTTTGTGGCATGAAGAACACAAAGGGAAGCCCTATTCGCGGTTCGCTAGCGTTTTCTTGAGGAGTTCTTCTACGAAGGGTATGGTGGTCGCCGCCTGTTGATGTACTATGTACACGAAGAATGAAGGCGCATGGTCGCTGTTTGCACGAGGGTCACGATATAAAAGCGAACTACGCAGGTCGTCGACGGAGTCACTCTTGCCTTTTGCTTTGACTTTTCGGTCAACGCGCGCCTTGGATGCGTCAGAAGGCGGCGAACGCCTCGTGCTGCAGCTTCTAGTCTGTGCCCCACCCTGAGCCTGACATTACCGCTAGAAAGAGATAAAATGTGGTGAGGGTAAATATGCTCCTCTTGCGAGTTGTGATATTTAACGGCGATATCGGTTTAGAAAGGATGTTACAAGAGAAGAGTGAGAACACATTGAGCAAATTTCGAGCTTCAATCTAACCCCTCCGATGTGAAATTCGGGCATGAAAAACACAAGGCGATATGAAGTGGCTATGAATCGCGTTTCGCATGCCGGACTTCTAGAACATGAATACGAGGGCTGGCATGGTTCGTGCCGCACGCGTACCATGAAAGTGATGGTCAAAGCTTGTAAGTGTACTGCTTACGTAATCATTGTATTTATAACAATAAATGAAGTGAAGCACGCTTTACGGACTAGCTAATTGGCAAAGCGATACCGTACTACATCTCAGCAATCAGACCCAACCTCACAGGAAAACGCCTTCGTCGCTTTAAATGGTAGTTGACATTATTGCTCTAAATATTCTGCGCAACTAAATTTCAGGTGTGCTATTTATTTCCGGCGTGGCGCTCTTTAAGAGGCCCGGCGGTAATCTTCACTCCCTTGACTCTTTGCTATCTGAAGTCTTGTTTTCTTGTGAAAGGAAGTGTACGAGCCTGTGTTTAGCCTAGATATACTCAAACTAACCTGAATTTTCTAGATAAACGCGTAGCTACAATTTTATAGACTAACGCTGTGGCGCATCCTATATGATACACCATGCAGTTACTGCTACATATTGTGACGCAGTAAGGCATTAGATTTACGGCAAAAGTATTTGAGGCATTGAAAAAGCTTTGAGTTGCTGTAAGAAATGAGACGAGTTTCTCGCAGTTTCATCGAGTAGAAGTATTGTGTTTTATTTGATGACATCGTCCTGATGCCTGATGTCTAAGCCGCAACCTTTGGGCCGCTTCTTTTAATGTGAATTTCGGCTTAGCTTACTCTTTAAGAGACTGATAGGAGACAAAAGAATGCCTTCTTCCTCTTTTACAGCGAGTTCTTTGTTGTTGCTGTTGTCATGAGCTCTTGGAACACGGCGTCTCGCGCTATTCGAATAACAACACTGCTAGTATTTCCATTTTCTGATGTGCTCATCACAATAATGCTGATAAGGAGCAGTATAGGTTGTAAAGGTATCATATTTCGCTACAAGGTTAGTTCTTTCGCAAAGAAACTAATCTCTGCTGTTCTGCACAAAACAGCTCAGGACGCAATGTTGCATCTTATATAACACAGTAAAAATGCTTGCCTCACAGAACCACTCGAATGTGTTCCGTTACTAAAAAAAAATACAGCAGGCCAATAAATAGCAAACCAACACTTGGGTATTTCTTGTCTACATATTACGCGTGTAAAAAAATTGTGGTGCAACGGTGGTGTTCACCTAGCAGAAGGGTCACTAGTTATAGGTTGTAGCGCTAGGCTTAAAACAGGTCGGCGCTATATCGTAACAGGGAAGCGAGCACTTCTCGTCTTCTTCTTCTTTTGCACAAGCACACCAGCACCATGCCCACTGCCCAGTGCCTTCAGTACAATCACTCCCCACGGAAAGAGTAGCTATCCTGGCGACCTAAGGACAGGGGAACACAGGGGGGTCATGGCACTGCTTGAGCCGGGAGACGTGGACAATTTCCTGGCCCCGACGACGCTGGTCGGAAGGCGTTTCAATTGGCTCGATGAGGTAGTTGACCGCGGATGTTTGTTTTAGTACTCGATAAGGACCGTGGTACTTGGAGAGCAGCTTGGAGGAAAGGCCTGGAGGAGTAGAGGGCACCCACAACCAGACCACCGAGCCAGGCGCAAAGCACGTAGCCGTAGTGGATGAATCGTGGCGAAGCTTTTGGCGCCACTGGTCCTGGGATGTGAACGAACGAGCGAGCTGGCGACATTCTTCGGTGTAAGCAGCCGCTCTAGAAACAGTCGTCCACTCCGAGGCGTCGGGCCGGTAAGGTAAAATCGTGTCTATAGTGCATGAAGGTTCGTGTCCGTAAAGGAGAAAGAAAGGGGAGAACCCAGTGGTGCTTTGTGTGGCGGTATTGTAAGCGTAGGTGATGAAAGGTAGAATGCGATCCCAATTTGAGTGGTCAGATGAAGCATGCATGGCCATCATGTCACCAAGGGTGCGGTTGAAACGTTCTGTCATCCCATTAGTTTGAGGATGATATGCCGTGGTAGTGCGGTGAATGATGCGACACTCCTTTAGCAATGCTGTAATGACGTCTGAGAGGAAAACGCGACCGCGGTCGCTCAGTAATTCGCGAGGTGCTCCATGGCGTAAAATCAGGCTTTGAAGGATAAAACTGGCGACGTCTTTTGCTGTGGCAGATGCTAGGGCTGAAGTTTCAGCGTACCGCGTGAGGTGGTCGATAGCAACAATAACCCAGCTGTTGCCGCTTGGAGTGTTGGGAAGCGGACCGTATAAGTCAATGCCGACGCGGTCGAACGCGCGCGCGGGGCATGGTAAAGGTTGCAAGGGGCCGGTGGCATGTTGAGGTGGCGGCTTGCGTCGTTGGCATAGGTGGCATGACCGGACATACTGGCGAACGAAACGGTGCATACCGCGCCAGTAGTACCGAAGCTGGAGGCGAGAGTATGTCTTTAATACACCAGCGTGGCCGCATTGTGGGTCGTCGTGGAACGTGGCGCAGATGTCGGAGCGGAGGTGTCGGGGTATAACAAGCAACCACTTACGGCCGCTGGAATTGTAGTTGCGGCGGTACAGCAGGTTATCTCGAATGATGAAGTGCGTGGCTTGGCGACGAAGCGTCCGAGAGGTCGGTGCTGGCGCTTGGCTGGACAGGAAGTCAATAAGCGAAGAGATCCATGGGTCTTTGCGCTGCTCTGACGGCATGTCGGAAATGTTGAGGGCGAAGGCACCGCAGGTAGAAATAGACGAGTGAACAGGACCAGAGGGCAGGGGTGACCGGGATAGAGCGTCTGCGTCTGAATGCTTTCGGCCTGAGCGATAAACAACGCGGATGTCGTACTCTTGTAGGCGCAATGCCCAACGGGCAAGCCGACCAGTTGGACCTTTTAGGGAAGATAACCAGCATAGGGCATGATGGTCGGTCACGATGTCAAATGGACGCCCGTAAACATAAGGACGGAATTTGCCGATAGCCCAAATGATGGCCAGACATTCCTTCTCAGTAACCGAGTAGTTCGCCTCGGCTTTGGTAAGGGTGCGGCTGGCATACGCGACGACGTACTCTTCGAAGCCATCCTTGCGTTGTGCAAGAACAGCGCCGAGCCCGACACCACTAGCGTCCGTATGGATCTCAGTTAAAGCAGAGGGATCGAAGTGTCGCAGTACTGGAGGCGAGGTGAGAACGCGTCGCAGTTCTTGGAATGCGTCGTCGCACGCCGAGGATCAGGCTGATAGGTCAGAACTGCCGGTGAGAAGCTGCGTCAAGGGGGCAATGATAGAGGCAAAGTTACGGATGAAGCGTCGGAAATATGAGCACAGGCCGATGAAGCTGCGAAGCTCTTTCATGGTGGTTGGCTTAGGGAACTCGGATACGGCGCTAAGTTTTGTGGGGTCCGGAAGGATACCGTCTTTTGACACTACATGGCCGAGAATAGTAAGCGTACGAGCGCCGAAGTGGCATTTCTTCAAATTTAGTTGCAGTCCTGCAGTGGAGAGGCACGCGAGTACTTGCACGAGGCGGTTGAGGTGCGACGCAAAGTCGGTGGAAAAAACCACAATGTCATCCAAATAGCAGAGGCACGTTTTCCACTTCAGCCCTCGAAGAATGGCGTCCATCATTTGCTCGAAAGTGGCAGGCGCGTTGTAGAGGCCGAATGGCATGACAGTAAATTCATATAGCCCATCAGGCGTTACGAAGGCTGTCTTTTGACGATCGGCCTCTGCCATTGGCACTTGCCAGTAGCCGGAGCGCAAATCCAACGAGGAAAAGAATTCCGCTCCCTGCAGACAGTCCAAGGCATCGTCGATGCGCGGCAGAGGATAGACATCTTTGCGCGTTATTCGGTTAAGGCGGCGATAGTCGACGCAGAACCGAATGGAGCCATCCTTTTTTTTAACGAGGACAACCGGAGATGCCCAGGGACTGTTAGAGGGCTGGATGATGCCACGCTCCAGCATGTCGTCAACGTGCTGGTCGATGATACGGCGTTCAGCCGCCGACACACGATAGGGACGCTGGCGCAATGGTGTTTGTGGACCGGTGTCGATACGGTGAACGACTGCGGACGCTCGGCCCAAGGATGGTTGGTCAATGTCAAATGAGGAACGAAAGCTTTGGAGGAGCTTGATAATTTCTGTGTGCTGCGCAGGTGTGAGTTCTGTGTCGACGGCACGAGCGAACACGTCTACAGGGGCATTAGTCGCAGCGGAAGGAGCGACGGAACAAATCGGAAGTGATGCCGTATCACCAAACGGGGTGGCCAGGAAAACGCTATCGAAAGCTTCAGCGGTACCCAGGCACTCGCCGCGGAGTAGGGATGATGGGCAGGTGGACGGATTGCACACGTAAAGGGCAGCAGAACCGTCGCAAAAAGTGACGACAGCAAACGGAAGCAGAAAGTTCCGGCGGCGCGCACAAGTGGCCGACGGTGTAAACAGAACAGATGAGTTTGCAGCAGAGTTACATGACACAGGAACCAGAGCGGCGGAGAAAGGTGCGATATCGATGTCAGAGGCGGCAACAACTTTAGGAGAAGAATGGTCGTCAGGGTCGAAGCACGGCACTGATAATGTAAGTTCGGCACGAGCGCAGTCGATAAGTGCTTGATTGACAGATAGGAAATTCCATCCAAGAATAATGTCGTGTGACGAACGAGATAGGACGACAAATTCTATAACATACATAACGTTTTGAATGACAACCCGGGCTGTGCACGACGCTGAAGGCTGAATGCGATGCGAGGTTGCCGTACGCAGAGAAAGAGAGGTAAGGGGAATGGTCACTTTGTTCAAATTGCGGCACAGCTTCTCACTAATAATAGAAACGGCGGCTCCGGTGTCGATAAGTGCGTGTACGGTTACGCCGTCTACGGACAGTTTAATTTCGTTCGCCGGGTTAGAATGAGGCCTTGAAATGTTCGACGTAAACGCAGTTCTTGCCTCTGGAACTGCGACTGGTAGTTTTCCTCTCGGGCTGGGCAGGGTCGGTGAACCATCGGGGAAATGGATCGGCGACGTGGGGAAGGTGACCGACGGGCATCGAAAGGGAGGCGACTGTAAGATGAGTCCGGAGGAAGGCTAGATGGGTCCTGACGCGGAAGTCGAGCAGGCCTGTAGCTTGAGGCGCCCCCACTGTCAGGTAAACGGGGGCTGCGACGGCGGCAGAATCGTGCTACGTGGCCCGGAACATGGCAGAAATAGCATATTGGCCGGTTGTCAGATGTACGCCATGGGTTGACGACAGGGGCTCCAGCGGCCGAGTAAGGGACGACCATCGGGCGTGAAGGTGGCGGCGGCACATGGAAGGTGCCAGTGGCCCGGTAGGCATCAGCAGCCGGAGGAGCGTAAGGCCGGGCGACAACGTCAGCGTACGTTAGCGGCCCAGCTGCAGGCTGCGGAGGAGGGGCAGATGG
Source organism: Dermacentor andersoni (assembly GCF_023375885.2). NCBI lineage: Eukaryota > Metazoa > Arthropoda > Arachnida > Ixodida > Ixodidae > Dermacentor > Dermacentor andersoni. The sequence continues at coordinate 120,622,025 of NC_092817.1, read as the reverse complement.
CAGCGCCGCGGCAACTTGGGTCTGAATGACGTGGCGAAGTGAAGGAGCCAAGGTTGTCGACGGCTCGGGTGTGCTGTTCGCCAGAGAGAGTTGGCGGGCAACTTCCTGACGGATAAACTGCTTTATCTCCGGCATTAAAGCAGAGATGTCGGCAGCGTCGCGGCCGAAATCCAACGGAGATAGATCCGTGGTGTCCTGCTGAGCAGCGCGTGTTGATGCACGCTGCTTGCGCAGCTCGTCGTACTGCTGACATAGCTGTATGACTCCGGCAATCGTCCGCGGACTCTTCGCGACGAGCATCTGGAACGCATGGTCATCGATGCCTTTCATGACGTGCTTGATCTTGTCAGCTTCGTCCATAGATGAGTTCACGCGCTTGCATAGCGAGAGGACGTCTTCAATATAACTGGCGAAGGTCTCGTCCTGGCGTTGAGCTCGGCCACGCAAGCGTTGCTCAGCGCGAAGCCGGCGAACGGCGGGACGGCCGAAGACCTCTGCCAAAGTCGCCGTGAAAGCCGACCAGGTGGTAAAATCGGCTTCATGATTGCGGAACCATAGGTTAGCCACGTCAGTCAAGTAAAAGATGACATTTGTGAGTTTGGCGCGGTCGTCCCACTTATTATAGGCGTTTACACGGTCATATTCGGCGAGCCAGTCTTCCACGTCGTGGTCGTCTGTGCCGCTAAATATAGCCGGATCGCGCTGCCGGATCACGCCAGAACAGACGATGGTGGGGCACGGGAGCAGCAGCCTGGGACGGTCCTGGTTCATCCATTGCAACAGCTGGTGGTAGCGTTCGGCTGCGGAGTTCCAGGATGTAGAAGAGAAACCCAGCACCTCCACCAAATGCAACGGGGGTGTTCACCTAGCAGAAGGGTCACTAGTTATAGGTTGAAGCGCTAGGCTTAAAACAGGTCGGCGCTATATCGTAACAGGGAAGTGAGCACTTCTCGTCGTCTTCTTCTTTTGCACAAGCACACCAGCACCATGCCCACTGCCCAGTGCCTTCAGTACAGTGAAAATAACTTGTGTATTTACAAACTTTCTACGTGTTGTGTGATTACCTGCTGCCGCACATTCAAGAAAAAAAAAAAAGAAGCAAATAATTGCTTTCAGACTTGCGGTCGCTATGCGACACATGCGAGCTATGCGAGCTGATTACCAGACAGTACGCAGATTCGGGGTAAATATGCAATATTCTCTTTTCTCTTCAATTCTATAGGGATGAGGAAGCTGTTACATGTGTATTACTTATGATACACCACGTGGTACGGGGGTTTGCTGTTTCTTTGTTTCATAAACCCTTAGTAGCTCTTACTTTAAACTCACTAGGATGTTCGTCTAGAGTCGCAGAAGCAGCACCGGATAATTCATATTGTATCTTATTATTCACCATTGCCCGGTGACACCAACACTGCTCAACCGTTCAAACCCACCACTTGTTACTTTCATATTAATAGCGCACACGGTGACTCCACTATAGTTCAAGATTTCCTGTAGGACCGATACTCAGGGAAACGTGGACGGTAGTGTTTCAAGGCCGTTTTAGGACCTACAGCCATACCGGAATACAGATAAGCGTGGCCAGCCAATTACCAAAGGTGCAAAACTAGCTGCTAAGCCTTCGAGTCACCATCCAAGTGGCGTGAGACGTTTGTCACGGACACAGAGCACTCCCGTAAAAGATAACTTTAGCTTGCGAGGAGTCCTGCGCAGAAAAAAAAATGGTGGGCTGAGAAACGGGTTTATAATATACATTTTTTTTTCTAATTCACGACAGCGTTTCTCTGCAATGCACATTTTCCCAGCCAATGAAGGCGCCTGTCATTGTTCAGATGAAGACGTAGTGTTAATCGCACATGATGGGTCTTGTCTCTTACGCGTTCTTTTATCACGTAAACCACGCCATTTTCCATACCATGAAAAACTGCACTCCGGACCGGCTGCGACAAGCACTACGCCGCCATTACTTTGACAAAATACCTCGCAAGAAAGCTAGCTTTACAATTTCGGGCGCTTTTTTGTTACCCGTGCCTTAAACGGCCTATCGTACCATCTGCTCTGATTCTATTTTTTTCCTGTTTGCATTTCATTCACTCGCAGTTGCATGTGTATGCTCCCACAAAAAGAATCATCGTCATCATCATATACCTATCTTTATGTCCACTGCAGGGCGAAGGCCTTTCCCTGCAATGTCCAATTACCCCTGTAACCGCGCCAGTTGATTCTCACTTGCGCCTGCAAATTTGCTCATTTCATCACCTCACCTGGTTTTCTGCTGCCCTCGACTGCACTTCCCTTCGCTTGGCACCCATTATGAAACTCTAATGATACGCCGGTTATTGAGATATCCGCTGTTGAACCTCATTATCAAGCCTTCTCAGTCTAATAGCTTGAATACTTCTTCTAAACATGGAGTGAGTAGCAGTGGAGAGATTGTCTCTCCTTGTCTGACTTCTTTCTTAATAGGTAGCTTTCTACTTTTCTTGCGGAGTAACAAGGTCGCTGTGGAATGTTTCTAGATTTCGCGCAACTTTCCCAAGATATTCACGTATGCATCCTACACTCCTTGATTAAGCAATGCATCTATGACTTCTGGTATCACTACTGAATGAAATGCCTTTTCATAATCTATAAAATCTATATAAAAAGGTTGATTGTGCTCCGCAGATTTCTCAATTACCTGATTGATGATAAGGATGTGATCCATTGTAGAATATCGCTTCCTGAAACCAGCCTGTTCTCTTGGTTGATTGAAGTCAAGTGTTGCTCTGATTCTATTGGAAATTATATTCGTCAATATTTTATATTATACTGAAAGCAAGATAATGGGCCTATAATTGTTGAATACTTTAACGTCTCCGTTCTTATGGATTAATATATAGCTGGCATCTCTCTAGCTCTCTTATACACCGCAGGTCCTGAGGCATTGCGTGTAAACAGCTGCAAGCTTTTCAAGCATAATATCTCCTCCATCTTTCTGAATAAATCGATTGTTATTCTATCTTCATCGGCCGCTTTTCCCCGGGACATGTCTTGCAAGGCCCTTTTAACTTCATCGCTAGTTATATAAAGAGCCTCTGCATCCTGTTCTTTACTACTTCCGACAAAGCTAGGTTTCGTGGCTGCTCTAGGCACAGTACCGGTCAGTATAGAGTTTTTCTGCTGCTTTTACTGTATCATCGAAATTGCTGATTTCATCACCCTACTTAACATTCAGTGCATAGTTTACCTTATCCTGTACCAAGTTTTTTTTCTCACTGATTTCAAACTGCGGCAATTGTTCTTGCTACTTCCTCAATTTTTCCCACGCTATAATTTCGAATACTCCTTACTTTGCTCTTGTTGATCAGCTTTGACAGTTCAGTGAATTCTGTCTGATCTCTCTAGTTAGACACTTTCATGCTTTGTCGTTTCTTCTACAGGGAGAATACGCTGTAACTATTGGTCACTCCAGGATGGTGGTGTCTCAGCGTAAATACCTGCAGAGCGCAAGCTCAGACAAAGGACAAAGGTTCGCTCACAGTGCTGACTTCCAACAATTATTTTTTCGAAGACGGCCCGCACTTCCGCTCTACGAGTCGCAGTCACAATAGATCGACGAACGATCGAGTTCACAAGCTCACCGATGCTCATAAAGAAGCATTTTTTTTTCTTGAGGAACTATCGCATTCGGATTGGCTTCGTAACGCACGTCACGCCAGCTCGATTGAGGGTCCAATCTTATATATATATATATATATATATATATATATATATATATATATATATATATATATATATATATATATATATATATATATATATATATATATATATATATATATATATATATATATATGCTACGCGCTAGTTACGCTGGAAGCTGAGGACAAAGAAGTGTGTGGTAGCTGCTGCAGAAACGAACAGTACACGACTTTTCGCTTGGAACTGACAGCTTGCCTTTTCCTCTCTACGTAGCGGATACTGGAAGATTGAAGTTGACGAGCGGGACCGGGAAAAAAAACGGCGTTTATAACACCTGACGGTCTCTATGAATTTAAGGTCCTCGCCGCCTTTGCATTGTTCCGCTCCGGCCATATTTCATCGCATGATGGATAATTTTATCTGACCTCAAGTCGCACTCGTGTTTAGTCTACTTGGACAATGCAGTTGTCTTTTCCACCACGTTTGAATAACAGGTCAAGCGGTTTGAGGCAGTTCTTCAGGTCACCCGCACCGCCGGCCAATATATCCAATGTCACTTTGGATATGAGGAGCTTAAATAAATTTCGGAGTCATATTGTCAGCAGAACCGGTGTTCGCCATGACCCTGGCAAAGCCTTGGCAGTCGCTTTGTTCCCGATACCGAAGAGAAGGCACGATGTGTGCCGATTTTTAGGATTTTCGCGTACTACCGCTGTTTTGTGCTCAATTTTTCTGAGACTGCCGAATCTTTGCACCGACTCATCGAGAACGAAGCCACATTTGTTTGGGGCACGGCACAATCCGACGCTTTGTCCAACCTTCAGCGACGTGTACAGACACCACCAATCCTTGGTCCCTTGACACAGAGGCTGACAGAGAAGTGCATACTGATGCTAGTAACGTTGGTCTCGGAGCGACACTGGTGCAATTTCAAGCTGGTGTTGAACGCGTTATTGCCTATGTCAGTCGTGCGTTGTCTGCTGCTGAGAAAACTACTCAGCAACTGAAAATGAAATGTCTGGTGGTCGTGTGGGCTATCCAGAAGTTCCGGCCATATTTGTACGGCCGTCCCTTGCGCGTCGTCAGCGACCGCCACTCTTCCCGCTTGCTGGCGAATCTCAAGGATCCTTCAGGCCGTCTCGCAAGATGAAGCCTTCGGTTGCAGGAATTTGACGTGACAATTGTGTATAAGTCTGGTCAGAAACGCACCGACGCCGACTGTCTCTCCCTCGCCCCCGTCTCTAACCCGCACCACTAGATACCGACTGTGGTTTTGTTTGAACGCTTCCTTCGTTAAACCGAGCTAAAGAGCAACGCCAAGATTCTGAGCTGCAACCCTTGATTGAATACCTTGAAGGACGCCGCCATCAAACACCGCGGCAGTTTGCGCGTCGCTTGTCCTCCTTCTGCCTGCGCAGCGACATCCTGTACAGGCGGAACTTTAATCATACGAAAACAGTTTTCCTACTGGTTGTTTCCGCTTCTCTCCTCGACGACATTTTACGTGCATGCCACGACGAACCGCATCTTGGTTTCACGCGTATTGTGGCAAGGATCAAGCAAAAGTACTACTGGTGAAAACTCAAACACCGTGAAGCAGTACGCCAGTTGTCGAGATTGCCAACGTTGGAAAGTTCCACCAATGAAGCCAGCCGATCTGCTTCAGCCTGTACGACCTCCTTGCTCACGTTTTGAATGAGTCGGGATTAATTTACTCGGCCCGTTTCCCAATTTTTCTACTGATAACCTCTAGATCGCTGTCGCCAGCGATTACCTCACCCAATACTGCGAAACCCAAGTCGTTTAGCTAGCCAGTGCTTCAAATGGGGCCAACTTCTTTGTCAAAACTATCAGCCTCGACATGGTGCTCCGCGCTGTCGTCATCACGGAGCGTGATAAGGCCTTCACCGCCCAGTTGGTCCGAAGTATTCTGCAGCTTAGTGGAACAATGCACCGTACGGCAACGGCGTATCAACCGCAGGCCAACGGGTTAACTGAGCGTCTCAACAAAACAATTGCAGATATGCTTTCCATGTATAACGCCCCGGATCATAAAAATTCGGATGAACTGCTTCCGTGACATTTGCGTATAACGCTCCCTTTCAAGAAACCACCGGGTTTCCTCCTTTTCGTCGGGTCTACGGGCGTGACGTCACCACCATGCTCGACGTGATGCTCCTACCAGCACTTCTAATTCGACCACACCAAGTACAGACGCTTTTGTTCAACGTGCCGAAGAAGCACGGCACCTTGAACGGCAAGGCATTCTATCTCGACAAGTCAAGAAGCTCGTCGATAAAACATTCGCCACCGAGACGTAAAATAAAACCCTGGAGATCTCGTATGGGTTTGGACCCCTATACGTCAGCGAGGCCGCTCAGAAAAATTACTGCGATGTTACTTTGGGCCCTACATAGTTTCGCCTAAGTCCTGTCAACTACGAAGTTGTCCTAGCCGAAACATGGCACCACTTTCGTAGACCACGTTTGTCTGACATTTTTCCCGTCCCCATGGATAAAGCCCTACCACTCGCGCCGACTCCCAGCTACAAACTTTGTGGTGCGGTCGCTGTCCTCACGCCCGTTGTCTTTCCCATTTTTAAAAATTTCATCCCTGTGGTATTTAACACGCCCCCACTTTTTCCTTTGGCTTAAGTTTCGTGTATTCGCATTGAGACGAAGTCTCTTTACTTTTTCTCGGGTCGGGGGGAGAGGGAGGGGTAATGCCGCGCGCTAGTAACGCTGGATGCCGAGGATTAGGTTGTTTGTGCGGTATATATACCGCACAAACAACCTAATGTGTGCGCGTGCGCGCACACACATGCGCGCACGCACGCACGCACACACACACACGCACACACATACACGCACACACACACACACACACACACACGCACACGCACACGCACACGCGCGCACGCACACTGTCCTCAACCATTCCCCCAGCTTAGGGTAGCCAACCAGATGCTTTTCTGGTTACCATCTCTGCCTTCTCATTTCTTTTCTCCTTCTCTCTCTTATAAATTTTGCAGACTTCCGCCTTTGTAGTTAGTTTTAACCGCATTTGTGGGCAAGTCTGGACATTTTTCTGACAGGATTAGATCGTTGGAAATGTTTTAATGTACTGATGTGACACGTATGCGTGGGGTCAGGTCTTTACTTTAAAAATTTCCCGAAACTTTCTTTTTTCTAAACGCGTAAAGAAGTGACACTAGGGGCACATCGCGCCATAAGTAATTGTGTGACGTGTTCGAATTCCTCTGAAACTGTAGTATTTATATTGCCAATTTAGAGATATTAATTTCAAATTGACTTATAAGATAGTACTATTTGTTTAAGTTATGGAGAAGACAGAAAATGCAGTAGGCTTCTTTCTGTGGCTGCTAACAATGGACTTTTTAGTTCCTTCTGATGAGCATTTGACATTTGTTTTAAAACCTTGCTTCATGTTAGCTGGAACACCATATACAAATGTGAGCATCTTCTTCAATAAAATTAGCTCGGAGTACGCATTCGCTCGGTATTTTTTCTTGGCCCTTCTGTTCTTCGCAATTTCGTCATGATCGTAATATGTCTCCTTTGTTTGTTCTGAAAGTAATTGAGTGGCTGAAATTAATAGGATAATAACGCAGATCATTGCGATGCGAAGAATCATCGTAATGAAGAATAAGCTTGGAGAAGGCAACCGCAAGAAAAAAAAATAAGGAAAACTCAAGGGCCGTTCGAAGCCCATCAATCTTAGGCTATAGCTTAGCCAACAAATGTTCCTTTATTAATCTCGTAACAATACTTGGTTGAGAAACCTCGTCCTTGGCATGTGGTTGCTAAATTTGCTTCGTCTTTCTCGGTCTGCAGCTCTTGCGTATACGTGTCGGCGGCTGTGCTAACGTGAGGTTGTGACCTGGGATTCTAGGTACTTCATCGCTAGCGATGCCTCTGCAGGAATCAAGACGCCTATTTCCCAGAGTTTTTCGTCCCTAGGTGCTGTTTGCCTTCGTGTATGCTAACATGTCCGGCATCGTAATTGACTGACGCTTTTTCCTACGAAATATTCTTGCACAAAAAGCTTCTTTTATGAAGACGGGCCCGGATAGGAATTCAAGGCGCGGCACGAACAAGCGCCGTCTATATTTTTTAGGTGCGTTACCTTCCACCTTGGCGTGATTCCTGGGGCTGTAATATTTAATAATAAGAATGAGAATGGGCTGGGGTGCGTTTGGCAAGCATTCTCAGATCATGAACATCAGGTTGCCATTATCCCTCAAGAGAAAAGTGTATAACAGCTGTGTCTTACCAGTACTCACGTACGGGGCAGAAACCTGCAGGCTTACGAAAAGGGTTCTACTGAAATTGAGGACCACGCAACCAGCTATGGAAAGAAGAATGATGGGTGTAACGTTAAGGGATAAGAAAAGAGCAGATTGGGTGAGGGAACAAACGCGAGTTAATGACATCTTAGTTGAAATCACGAAAAAGAAATGGGCATGGACAGGACATGTAATGAGGAGGGAAGATGACCGATGGTCATTAAGGGTTACGGACTCGATTCCATGGGAAGGGAAGCGTAACAGGGGGTGGCAGAAACTTAGATGGACGGATGAGATTAAGAAGTTTGCAGGGACAACATGGCCACAATTAGTACATGACCGAGGTAGTTGGACAAGTATGGGAGAAGCCTTTGCCCTGCAGTGGGCGTAACCAGGCTGATGATGATGATGATGATGATGATGATGAATGCGAAGCATTATATGCCCCATTACGCGAGGATCTGTTGGGATCGGCGTGACCGAAAAATGATACCAAGGATGGCGTAAGGCGCAAAGAGTAAAAACACACCAAAAGAATGCTCGGATTGACAACAAATTTGTCAGGGAGGTTCCTGTAAGCAAATGAATTAATGTCTTTGAAAAGAAAACATGGTACATTTCGGTCTCGGTGGGAAAGATCCCAGGTTATCCGCGATGCAAGACGAGCACACTTACCCGACGCAACGGTGGCTCGACAGTTCTGCTGACTAAAGGTATGCCTAGTGCGTGCGCTCATGAGCGCGTTCATGGCGTTCCGAGGTCTAGAAACGGTATAATGTTTTCGCATTCCCACACGTAAGCTGCCTTAAGTGCGCCTGCAAAAGCTTTTTCATCCGAGCCTATTACTATCTTATCAGCGTCCCACTGAGTGTCCGATCTGAATGACAGCGAGGGTGGGGTTTCGTGCGAACCATGACGAAGGGCAATAAGAATCGAAGTTGAAAAGAATTATTACATAATACGGGCCTTGAGCTGGGCCAGCATAATGCGGTGATTTCTCTCACTCCGATTTTATTCCGTTGTTATCGACAGTAATTCACAGTCATCATGGTCCAGGCGATAACGTGTTGGAGCACTGACGGAGTGCAAGAAGAAATAGAATTTGTGTAAAATCTTCACGTTATCCCGACCCTGGATTGTACATCGGAACTACGCTTCTGGGGCCGCATTCACGAAGCTATAGAGCGTATCTCCTAGGCGCCCGTTCCTGCGGCGAGCGTCGGCGTCGGCGTCCTGCCTCGTAACCGAGCTGACCAGCACAGCGAAAGATGCGACCAAACGCAGAGCGCCGCGGGGGATGAAAAAAAGCCGAGAGAGAGCGAAGAGAGCGCGAGGAGGAAAGCGGAGGAGGAGCGTATGGCGGAAGCGTAGCGCCGCGCATGGGGGGCTTTGCGGCGACGATGGCTACGAGATGGCGCCAGAGACGCACACGTCGTCTGCACGGAAACAAAGCGCTGCATGAGCGGCGGTTGTCTGTGGCGGCTGCCGTGAATCGCACCCAGGCGTCACCCAGGCGCTTCCTCTGGCGATCTCCCAATTAGTGAGGTAGTCGCGCCACACTTCGCTCCGTTTGCAACGTACCACATGAGACAGATTGTCCGCGCCAGCCAATATATAGCGAAACGAAAACACGTATAGAGCTGCGCTCATATTTCGCATTAGGGAGTATCGTATTCATCGGTGATCTTTTTAATTCGTAAGTGTTCTTTGCCATTGGCCGTCCGCCTGCACTAATAGTATGTCGAAAATAAGGGTTGGTTGGAATTTTCTCATGCGAACAATTCTAGCGTAAGAGGTTTTTGTCAATACGGTCCTTCATATAATATCTTGCTTGCCCCGAGTCATTATATTGCTCGCGCGAAAACACCTGTACCCATTATATCATCGAGAACAGCCACTCAGCACGAGGGATGGTAAGAAATGATTATAATAGAAAGAAAACAATCATTATTACATGATTCGTTTTTTTTTCTACTGGTAATAGTATTGACTTATCGGTTAACGTGGGTGTCGCGTGAAAGTTGTACGATCTTGCACGGGCTACAATTCGCCCAGGTCCTTTAGAGACACCATAGGCATTATGTTGTTGTATGGTCGTATTCGGAGCGATAGTGAGTTGAAGCTAGGAACAGATATTCCTCAGACAGGCTAGCCATAAATCACGCGTGTACAATACAGCCAATGTGCCAAAAAAGAGCAGTCGTGTCCACTTGGCCAAGTTCCCTGCAAAAGCAAGCATGCGGAATTCAAAAGCTGGTACAACCAAGAACCAGTGGCGCATTCTTGCGATAGCTTGGAATTCAAAGCAAATGAAAAAAAAAATCACTTACCCCATGGCAAAGCGAAGGATGGTGATGCTTATCTATATCGCGGTGTTTTTCACTTCTTATCTCTGGCGATCCTTCCGAACAGAATAAATCAATAGGCGACGTCTCGATGCACGCGTTATGAATTACTAATGGTGGCGCCTGATTAGCATGTGACCTTTCCGGGCACACGCTCTAGCATCGTTGCGCCAATAGGAAAACAATTAAAAAAAAAAGAAAAAGGAAACTTGGGTCGCCAAACTCGCGAGAATGAGTGTCGCGGATGCGCCACCGCTCGAGCGGACACACACTTCTTCTTTTTCTTTTGTTTTACGCGATAAATTTGCATACAACTGGACGATGAAGCCTATTTCGCAAACGCACCGCCCGTTCTTATGCGCGCGCGAGGTGCAGACGCGAAATTTTCCTACTTGACGAACCACGTAGAAGGTTCGATCCAAGTCGGAACTTGCGTGTCAAGATACCTCTCCTTTATCGTATTTTATCTCTCGCATATTTTTTTTTTCGCAGGGGTCGCAGTCCTTGAGGACAGCGAAAAAGTACGTCAGGGTCGGCGTCATAGTGTACTTCGTCATCGTTCCCATTGTCTCCAGTATTGCCATCTCTCACGTGTGGGCCGTAGGCAACGCGGACGTCACTTTCTTCCTGCCGTATATAAGGTACGCAAAAAGAAAAAAAAAGAGAACCCGGAGGACACCTAGGCACTTCTTATGAGTTGTGAATGCGGAAGCGTTGATGTCCAATTGAATGCCGCCGAGCGGTCCTTCGAGTTGTGCGTTGCGAGTAATGCATCAAACTTTAAAACTGATGGTAGCGCTAAAAGGACGGACACAAGATGAAAAGACGACACGACGACGAGGAAACGCTACTGACAACTGGTTTATTTTTCGAAAAAGTTCTATATTTAAAAGAATCACAACACATGCGCACAACCAAACTGCACCAGCCTTCTTTATCGCAATATCGAAAACATGCACGCGAAGTGAAATGATAAAACATTCGAGCACCAAGAAGTGAACACATGACCAATTGAAGACAGCCATACGTTACGGTTTTTCAAATCTCCCCAGAAGTGTGCGCTCAGCCGAGTACAAATTTATTGAAGCATCGCTGATGCATAGACCCTCCTTCTTTTGTATGTGGAAAGCTTCCAGCAACACTCTAGCTTTAGCGCTTGCACTTCTGCCCAGAACCTTTGCTTCTTTAAACCGTGGCACGCACTCGCAAACCATCACATGCGAAACTAAATTCGCAAGTTTGTCTTGTTTTGTTAAGTTTTGAGAGTGTTCCCTTAAGCGGTCATTGAGGCAACGCCCCGTCTGCCCGATATAGCACCACCAACTCATAATGCATCACCAACTAGCCCAGCACCAAGTTTTATTAATGCATCAAATCTGTACGGGCTGACCAAGCCATCGAGGACCAGCAGCCTGCGGTGCCAAGGCCGCATGCCACCGACGCGGCGATACCCTCTACCCTCATGTAACACCTGGCGTGCTGTCGCGGCAGCAGGTGTTCCGTTTCACCCGCTCTGCTCTGCCGAGGCATGCTCGTGCCGTGGCGTCGCAGCCAATGCGAACTCCGTCGAGGCACGCTCACGATTTGGTGTCGCAGCCAATGGGAATTTAGGTGCCGTTTCACTGCTACAGGCACCGCCTTTACCGCTCAGTGAGCCATTGGATGCTTTCGTATCAAGGTACCTTTGATAAATTCTGCGATTTTACGTGCCAAAACCACGATCTGATTATAAAGCGCGCCATAATCTGCGTGTGGGAGGGGGGAGGAGAGGCTCCTGATTAATTTTGACCACCTGGGGTTCCTGAACATGCACCCATCGCACCAGTACATGAGCGTTCTTGCATTCTACTCCGTCAGAATGCGGCTGCCACAGTTAGGATTGAACCCGCGACCTCACCATCTCGATTTTATAGCCACGGGGCTACTATGGCAGGTACTTTTGATTTGACGAGCCATCTCTGACAACCTTTATTTTACACTTTGGCACATTCTACACGTATATGCCATCACAACTGTGGACACGGACACCGTTGTAGCACTATACCATCAGCCTCGCAGCAACGATACGGCGAGCACCTAGCTTTCGAAACTGGGTGCCGGTGGGAATTCACCTGTTTATTTAATCGGTAGATATGTGCGTCAGTGTGGTTCTTGGCTGATCACCGGGCTTCTCATCTCAAAAGGAGCCTTGCAGAGATTTCCTGGCACGTTCTCTCGTACCGCATTTCCGAGGCTGTCCTACAATGCATCCGCCACGGCTGCTGGAGGTAAACCAGAACTGCAGCCGGGAATAGACCGGGGAAAATGGTATGAGCCAAGTAATCACCAGATGCTCCGCGATAACTGCACCTCAATGCTTGCAAAGGGGGCATCCGCCTAATTCTTAGTTGTACCCACATTTAAGCTGTTGCAGGAACACCACGTGGATAAACTGTCGCTATAGATGAGGATCAAAACATGGGGAGCATGACATATTTCTAGCTCTCACAATTACTTCCGACGCTTGCAGTGAAAAAAAAAAAAATACAGAGGCTCCGAAAGTGCCTGTCGTTGTTAACGGCGAGGGAGCCTTTGCATGGGTTGTTGAACACCACCTATTGGCCGCTGCTAAAAATGAAGTTATCTTTATCGCAATGTTAATGGGAGTTGTAGGTCTTGAAGATTCCTGCGCTCAAATTTCATTGCAACCGGAAAGAGCAGGTGTTTTAGCCGTAGGCGCTGTTTACAAATGTCGTTGTAGCCTCTATGTAACCCTAATAGTCGTAATTGAAATAAAGAAAGAGATTAGTGTTTGTTCAGTGTGAGTTTCTGACTGTTTCCATGTCAGCACGATTTCAGTGAGATGCCGTGCTGTGGTCATCCTTCACTCAAATAAAATCTTGAGGAAGGTTTCAATAGTGTGCATGCTGTCTATTTTAGACGCAAATGAACGCATAAATATCGCTGTTGCATCAAAGCTCAACGACTTTTAGGTAACTCTAGGCGTTCACGTCAGCTTAGACTTTGCTGCCTAGAATGTCCGACAGTCCCGCTTACTGTCATAACTAGTAATTTGGAGAAAAGAAAAACGTAAAGTGAGAAAGATGGATGGGCTGGGCGTTTCCCACGTCACGCGTCAATATACGTGCTGCCCACTTTCCAAGATAATGCCACGTGACATGTGAGTTCGGCAGTTGCCTGGAAGGCGTCGTCCTGCCAAGCGTGCTACCAGCAGCGCGATTCAATGTCAGAGCATGGTTCGAACTCTTACCACCTGGCAAGAAATAGGCTAGTTGAACACATGGAGATTCCATGTGTAGCACAAGTGCATTCAATTCATTATGCTGGTGCCACTTTGTAGAAAAGAAAATTCAGTTAAATTTCCTGCCCACTTGTGGCCGCATTACCAAACAAAAATATGCCTTTCGGACTGTTTTATCTGCATAATACATGACTTAATTATTTATCAAAAGCAGCCCATTGACATCTGGCTATACTTCATGCCACCTTATACGCAGTCACAAAAGAACAGGGACCCAACCTACGATGCCTTCTTTTTTCGCAAGCATCTCGGTAATAATCACTGCTTATATTTACATGACGATTAACCAAATGCCGTTATTGTGAGCTGCTGCAAGGTGGGAAAAGATTTGGGAATATGGACCTTAATTTAAAGCTATCGGATCGCAAGCATTTGAACGTTCCTTAACATGCCATACCCTCATTGTGCGAAGTAGCTTGTTTTGAGGAAAAATAAATCAAGTGAGCAAGGTGTGTCTTATTTGTACGATGCGCACTCATGCTCGTGTAATTTTTCGCCGCAGTAGAGACTCTTCAGCAGATTCTCTCGTCGAAGCATATTATATTGTCCATCACAGAAAGTTCCGGCAGAGATTTACGAACCTCTATATCTACGAAATAATGACGTTCCTATACAAAGCCCAGCCATTTTATGGCTTTTCCTGGAAGACCACCATCTACAGCTGCCATCGTTGCCTCTCTGGGATTCAGCGTGACGCAACCGGGAATCGGACGCTTCGTGAAAGTAGTGGTAGAGCGCCGACAACGAAATCATGCGCATGGGCAGTACGCTGAATGGCGGTGATGTAAGTGATTACGAAACCAATAAAGCAATAAAAAAATCTCAGCTACATGCGGCCAATGTTGCGCTACTTCGATTCATGTTACAGCTGCAGTAGGCTGTGGTGGTTGCACTGGAAGATAATAATTTGGATGTAATACCAAGGTAACGACAGCCTTTGAATGTGCCCTGAACAATGTAATTTTTACGACCATGTCGTAACCGGGCATTTTGCTGGCAGCAGGAAAAATAAAAGGTGGCCTGACTTTTTACCTGCCCAGCTAAAATGGTGCAGTGACGTAAATGCGCTTCCCTTAAATTAACATGCCAGTGTATAGGAGGATCTCACGAACTTCCTATCCATTCATTTATGCTGTCACAATCTGTTAAACTATTAATTTGTGTTGCCACGATTGGGAAGTTACGCGATCTGCACCGCTATCTTGAGTCTCACAATTTTATGTGCCTTTTTTCTGATTCTGCAGTCAGCTTTTGTTGTTGACAGTAGGTCTTGATATTATGGTTAAAAAACAAGGGCATCGGGATAGAAAGTAATTCATGTGGAGTGTATTTCAACCATTGTAGCACATGAACGGATTGCATATGGGTTAATTTCTACAAGAGCTTGGATCAGCCAACCGGAGTGAAGAGTTCAGACACTTATTCATGGGCAGAAAAAGTTGTAGTTTGCTGGTGACATTAGCCTGTGGAGCCACGATAGACATCTAACGACGGAATGCTGAATGATCCGATGAGGCACTGGGAGAGAGAAGTTAACTGCGCCCCCTTGCAACAGCAACGTGCACAGTTTTACAGCACTGCACGTGATGAAACAACAACGGTGCCTAAACGGCATAGAGGATTTCAAGGTCATTCTTGAAGATTTTAAGGTCATTTTGGGAAGTTACACGATGAAAGAATGCTAATAACGTCACTTTTTCTGCCTTTGCTTTCACATATATGTGTGACAGACACACGGTTATTTCACTTATGCTCAGTAAGGTCTCTCATATGACTAGTGATTCGGACTTTGGGCACGAATACATGCGTGAATATTGCGGCTTTTAGTATGGAATCAGTCCTCCTTGTAAGTCGCTGTGATCTCCTGCTACTATCATTTAGACAGGTTACGCGGACATCGACACATATGCGACAATTTCTCTCGCTGGCTCAAGACACAAAAACAGCAGCACCGTGTTAATATTCATACATAAAAGAAAATGAAGATGCTGCAGCTGCGTATGCCGTTTCAACAAGAGGTCCCCATCCTTACTCGTCTAGCCATTTCCCCATTCTACTTCCCCCATTCAGTTGTAAATTTCCCGATCATCACTGCTGAAAACGGTTTCGATTGGAACCTAAATTGCATCTAGTGACTAAGGTTGCATACTCCACATTAGTCTTAGAAAAACCATTGATTAAAAGCTCTTTAGTGTCAGAGGTAAAGCTGCTCGAATTCATTTAATCCCCATCCTCTAGCTGCTACAGTCGGTTACTTAGCGTTACCACTTGTCGCCAGTCTTGTTAAACGACCCCTAGGCCTCTATCACGAAGCCCACGTGTGTACGCTGAAACGGCTCCTAATAACAGGCGTCGCCTCATTGTGATGCATAAGTCATTAGTGAAAACGGTTAGCCAATGCTAATTAACACACAAGAATGAAAAGGGAATCAGGGGCCCTGATCTGCAAGCGCGGAGCCACACAGGTTCCGTTAAACTGCACGTATTTAAGTAAGAGAGCTCGGGAAGGGGGTTGGGCAGACAACGGGGCATTATAGCCACGAATGCCGGAGCTCGCAAAAGCTCATCCTTGCAAGGCCAGCGTTGCGTCAGCAAAAGGCATGCATGCACGCCCCCTGCAGGAGGAGGAAGAACACGCCCCGAGTGAGCAGGGACGGGGGGGCTTTCTCCAAGGCCGGGGGTTCCATTAATTGCGTCACGCGTTCGAGACTGCGCGGTGCAGCCGCGGCAAACGCACGTGCTCCGTACGAGGCCCGCATCCCCCATTTGCAAGCGTCGCCGTTCTTTATTCGAGCCGCGCTTCACCGCTGAGACGCAATTTTGATGTTACAATTTCCCGAAGAACCCAGCCGGGGACACGTATATGCATGAGCCCACCACCGTCGCCTTGCACGTGGCTGCGCAATTCTTGATTCAGAGGACGCGGGATGCCGGAATTCACTTAATGTATGCACGCTCGTTGCGATGGGCGCCGATGTGGTCCGCTCGTATCGGAGAATCGAATGGCGCTGAGCGCGATAGGAATGGGCCTCTGGATTGCATGCGGTGGCTTCGCGAAAGATGTCTTAAGCCGTTTAGAAAAACTGTGCGCTAAATATTTAAGCCTATTGACATCATGTAACTTTTATTTTTCGTCGTCGTCGTCGTAGTCGTCGTCGTCGTCGTCGTCGTCGTCGTCGTCGTCGTCATCATCATCATCATCATCATCATCATCATCAACCTATCTTTATGTACACTGCAGGACGAAGGCCTCTCCCAGCGATCTTCAATTGCCCTTGCCTTGCGCTAGCGGATTGCACCTTGCACCTGCAAATTTCCTAACTTCATCACCCCACCTAGTTTTCTGCCGTCCTCGACTGCGCTTCCCTTCCCCTGGCGACCATCTTGTAAATCTAACGTTACATCGGCTACCTGCCATGCACATTACATGGCCTGCCCAGCTCCATTTTTTTCTCTTTTTTGGCAACCACAATATCGGCTATACCCGTTTGCTCTCTGATCCACACCGTTCTCTTCCTGTCTTTAAGGTTACGCCAAACATTTCTCGTTCCATCGCTTTTCGCGCGGTCCTAAACTTGTTCTCGAGCTCCTTTGTTAACTTCCAAGTTACTGCCACATATGTTAGCACCGGTAGAATGCAATGCTCATACACTAGTCGTTTCGGCGACAGTGGTCGGCTCCTGGTCCCGATTTGTTAATACTTACCGTATGTACTCAGAACCATCTTTATTTTTCTGTAAAGTTCCTTCTCATGATCAGAATCTCCCGTGAGTAATTGACCTAGATAAGCATGCTCCTGAACAGATTCTAGAGGTTGACTGGTGATCGTGAACATTGATTACCTTGCCAGGCAACTGAACATTACATTTGTCTTCTGCATATTAATCTACAACTCTGCTCTTACACTTTCTCGTTTAAGGACCTCCATCATTTGTTGCCATTGACCCCCAGTGGTGCTGAACAGGACAATGTAATGTGCAAGCTGGAAATTCCTGAGATATTCGCCACTGATCCCCGCTCCTAAACCTAGCCAGTGTAATACCTTGAATACGTTTTCTATAGCATGTAGTGAATAGCATTGGAGAGATTATTTCACATTGCCTGAACCCTCTCTTGATAGGTAATGTTTCTTTCTTGTCGAGAAGCAAGCTTAGCATCATGAGAAACACCAAAGCAAGCGTTACAACGAGCTAAAAATTGTATCCAGAAATGTTTTCTCCAAGCGTTAACTAGGAACACTGGTTCATCTCCTTAAAGGAGTGTAGATGTACTGTTTCACATGTAGTGGGCTTGGAAAAACTGTCAATTCAGAAGCTACCATGACTGCATTATCACTCTAAAGGAAGGCGTCTGAGTGCACTCGGATGGCCATCTTTTAGCGCTTTTTCGAACGCCCACTATGCGCACAATAACCAATATTAAAGAACACGCCCTATATAAGTGTCCTAAAATGTATTAATGCATATGGAGTACAGCATTGCTTTGGCTAGTTCTTTATAATTATAAGGCATTATCTTATAGATGCAACGACGTCACTGGTTATAATAAGCCGCATCACTGGCCATTAAGGTTCGCAGAGAAATCATGCACCCGCCGCGGTGGCTTAGCGGCGATGGTGTTGTGCTGCTAAGCACGAGGTCGCGGGATCAAATCCCTGCCACGGCGGCCGCATCTAGAAAGGGGCGAGATAAAAGAACGCTCTTTTCCCGTGCACTGGGGGCCCGTTGTGCATCCCCCGGGGGTCAAAATTAGTCCGGAGTCCCCCACATCGGCGTGCAATAATTCATTCATAAATCATGCACATAGTGCTCTGAACTTTTCGGTAATTTTCCACTCATCGGTACACAGCAAACTGAACTTTTTATCCCGTCTTATTCTCCTATAAGGTGAACCTGCTGGCACGTGATTGCTACAAAACTGCTTTACGACAAGATAAATTCTGTTTTGTTGACAGAAAATGGCGGTGCTTGTTTTGTTATTCATTCCATGACACGTAGTGCGAAAACATATTTCTTTATAATAACTGCCGTCTTGTAAGTGGTGGAACACTGCCCTGCGCAGCGCGACTAACAGCAAAGACATAATGAACCGAGACCCTTCATCCTGTCATAATTCACAGTCATGGTTTGCAGCGCATGTTCCACGTCCTACCATGTAAGAGAACCAACTGGCCCAATATTCAGCTAGATATGTTGCCTTGGCAATTGGTCATACTTTTCAGCAATAAGTAGTGCCAGAAAGGATATGTTTACAAATACTGTCGTATATTGGCACATTTAGGATGCGGCGTACATAGTATGATTAGCTAGGCTACGAGTCTTAATTTTCGCGTATATTGAGGAACGTTATGGTTTGTGACATTGTCCGGCTGAAGCATTTCAAGTGTGCCCCTTGTAAAGTTTGTGCAGATGGCACCGCTTTCACTGTGCATAAAAAATGCTGAACCCTTCCTGTGCAGCGACTCCGGAGGTGACCCTCCTCAGAGTGGAGTGTTCGGGTTCGGTCTGACTACGGCGGCTATTGCGGGTACGTTTTCAAACAGGTGCACCGCGCTGTGAGTGTTATGCACGTATGCACGCTGCAGTGTCGGTAACGAATGTCGAAAAACTTAAGTTATAAGGTAGAACGATGGAGATAGCGCTGTGGATATAAGGACTAACAAGTTAAACGGGCCAGGTGGGCCCTCGACATGATGCACTGATCTGTGACGACGTGGAAAAAAAAATGACACGCCTACGTTGAAGATTCGGGAAGTTCATGGGGCTTTCACAATTGAAGAACTCGACGCAAAACATCAGCACCAAAATTCTGCTGGACCAAATATTGCCAAACGCGGGGCTACAGAGCTGCAGCGACGTAGTACTATTTTTGCCCAATCGAAATGCTGTCGGTGCTGTCGGGAGCAAGAAATGCCAGTTGTTGATGTAAGCCACACAGCATCGTAATCCACAGCCTCAAGGTAAGCAAGGATGAATGCTCGTAGTGTCGTTCGGCAACTTTCTCTCGCGGAGTTGATGCAGTCTGTCCCACCAGATGAAAGATGGAAAACGTTGGTCCAACGCGCCGCCTTTTGCTCTGCCGCAGCGATTGTTACGTTTTCCCTGCGGTACGTCACCGTCATGGACATCTCCAAGGCGAAGAACATGCCCGGGTACATCCTGCTGCTTAACTACTTCAACTTCCTGGCTGGCATTGGTATCTTCTTCGGTCTGCTCCTTGTTGCTATGAACCCTACCGGCCATCTGCGTAGGGACGGCACTTGGGTACGAACTATTGCTCCTTATACTTTGCATAAGTGCTGCGAGTGAGTAATAGAATAAAGGATGATAAGAAGCACCTGCCGTACCTGGGCTGAATGGGAACAGAAAATGTTAGTTACGCAAGGCCTGTATCACTGGCGCATGTACGTCAGGAAGTGTTCTAGCAATTAAATGTGAGTAGCTGATATTCCTTTTGAAGATAAGAGGAAGAAAGGGAGTTTTGCAAGTGACGTATAGATTTGGCAGATAAACGACGGCATACGTTTATTACGCCACCGGATGTAACTGTTAAGCGGTCATTTTCAAGAAAAAAGAAAAAGAAAACACAAAAAAGCGAAGGAAACGTAGTCGTAGCCGTAAGGGAAACATGGATAAAGTGATGAGATGAGGAAATATGCGAGCGTAGTCTGCGATCGGCTGATGTAAGGCAAAACCATTAGGAAATCTTTCCCGCACGTTTTTCGTATAAGCGGGATTAGTTAGGCCGATTCTCACGATATGGCAATGAGCCCACGAAATGGATAATCTATGAAGGGGCGCCGCGGCCTGGCCGACGTCACTAAATTATTAAACGCTCGTGATGCTTGCGCAAGACGATCGAAACGGGCGCTGCGCGTAGCTGTTGCCAAATTTGTAGCGACTGCAGAACACCGGTGGCGGGTTGTGAATACTGCGATTGAATTCGCAAGGAATGAGAAAAAAAAAATAAACAATGGCCGAGTTCAACGTAAGTGTGAACGGAGGTAGGAAACTTGCAGAAAATTTATGACTGGTGCTGCATTTACTTGGCTCTTTCGCCCATTTTTTCGTGGTGGTCGGTGGCGGTCGCACTTTCGCCGCCGCTACAAAAGGCGCCGATGCAAAGCATGCATGCACTCGAATCGAATTGTGGGGCGTGTTCGACGCCGTGCCTGAATTGTCATAGCTCTTGAGCTTTGAGCCGTGTGAAGGTTTAGAAGCGGTGGGGGAGCACTCGGGTAGGAGTCGGCACCCTCTCCACCGTCGGAGCTCTCTACACCGTCGCCGCTGGAGAGGGCTGCGATAGGTGAGAGAGCTCGATGGCAGTCGCCAACCCCGCCGGCGGATCTTGCAACTGGAGACAACGCGCATTATGGTAGATGGTATTGTGTGTGTAGCCATATGTACTATACGGCTGCAGATGTGCCGTTTAACGACTCTGTTCTCTGCGGAATCACGCAATGAAAGAAGAAACGTTGTTTAAATGCATTGTCATTGTAACAAATATACGCCTTCAAGAGCATCTGTGTCCAGGAATTTCACACGCTGCCCTGTCGGATATCTGCCGAACTCCACTGCACTGTCCTAGCCTCACTCAATGGGCCCAAAAATTGGACAACTTTCAATTAGAAACGTCGAGAAAATGCACCCACAACACGAGCATTTACGGCACTTAATCGTAACGTCCTTGCTGCGTAATAGCAGAATGTTGGTCAGCGTGAAAACAGTGCTATAGCGCAGAAGGAATGGTACGAATAAGGGGCCGAATTCACAACTCATTTAATTCATAAGCGTTCTTTGCCGCTGGCCGCCTGCCTTCACTAATATCTCCAGGAGAATGATTGGCTGAAATGTTTTCTCGCGAAAAATGCCGTTTTCAAAAAATTCTGCCCATTGACTTACGCCGGTGCATCGCAGGGAAGTTCGAAGGATGGCCGCAGAGCAATGTTCTAAATTCCTTTTTAAGATCCCTTTAATGAAGCGGCTAGCTTTTGTGTAGCGTTCGGCTATTCGTTACATTGACAATAAGCGTCGTTGCTCTCTACACAATTTTCTTCAGGACCAAAGTCCTGCACACATTAAACGAGAAATGTTAAAGAATATACGTATATCAAATTTACAAACACGTCGAGAACATAACGACAAATTGGCAAAACAAAAGCTTTCCACTTTCGAAAAGGGATAACGTAGTATAGGCGATGCAGCGCGCCCATGCCTCTTTCCTTCAAGATGTTAGATTATCTGTTTTGAGCTCTGTGTCAATGACAATTGGCTGTGATACTCTTCACTTACGTGTGCATGTGGTGTTTAGATAACGGCTAGGCTGCGG
Source organism: Dermacentor andersoni (assembly GCF_023375885.2). NCBI lineage: Eukaryota > Metazoa > Arthropoda > Arachnida > Ixodida > Ixodidae > Dermacentor > Dermacentor andersoni. The sequence continues at coordinate 120,600,058 of NC_092817.1, read as the reverse complement.
CTTGAATTAATGAGTGCAGAACGCACGCTTTGTTATTATCTTCGCACCGGCGCTAAAGTGCCGTCTGGCTAAACCTGGGTCTCACTGCAGCTGGATAGCGTCGGCTGCACTAGCGTATGTAGAGGCGGTGTGCGTTAGCACTAAACCCGGATTATCATGGTGAATGAACCCGCCACCTCTCTATATCCGCGGCGTAACTTGTGCAAGAGGGGTCACTAGTCCATCGTCGAGCTGCCGGTCCGGCTGTTTTCAGTGGCGGTCATGCGGAAGTCCTGAAAACGGAAGTGATCGATGGCCCGGATGGTTTCGCCAGAAACGCGTCTCTTCGCAGAACGAGCGAAAGTAGTCTGTTAGTTAGCCAGGCTTGAATACCGCGGGGAATAAGCGATGGAACTGTGAACACATGCGCAGCTGAACCCAATCTTTATTCCACACGTGGTTGGGGCCTCGGTGCTCTTCGCGTCAGGTCTGAGCTACATGCTGGTCAACGCGTTGCTCACGTTCTGCCTGGTCGACCAGTACCGAAACCACGGCGTGTTCAAGGCTCGCGTGGTCATCTTCGCCTTCGACCTGGTAGCCTGCGCGCTGAGTATCCTTTGGCAGACTGTGGGCCATATGCGCTTCACTCTGTGTACGCTGTTTTTAGTTTGTTGTGACGAGTGCTTGCAATGAAGGGACATTTAGAAAAAAAGTGATACGAACTGTTAGGAAGGTCTCCCGTCTCGTCTTCTTTATCCTGTAGGTTATAAGAAGTGGTTTATTTTAGTTGTAAAACTTGCCGGAAACTAAAATGTTTTGTCAGTGCTCGAAGCCGTTCTATAAAGTATGTCAACATCCCTAAACCCAGATTTCTGATGAATGAAAACAAAATTTTGCCTCAGGAGCTTTTAGAGTACGGCTTGTGTTGCCGTTGAAACAAGTTTTTCACCTAGGCATGTAACATGGTACATGTAACGTGGTAATAACATAATTACTATAGCGGCAGCGCTTGTGACCACTGGTGCTAAGTAGTTGTAATTCTGCCCTAAATTTACTTAGTCACTTCGGTGACCACCTAATAATGCGAACACAGTACACAAATTTCATCTTCTTTATCTGCGCATATCGTCGTCATTCGTAAGGTTTGAATTTTATCTTCCAACTAAGTACGTATTATCACCAGCGCGGGCCGTGTCATTCTGGTCGTCATAGCTCGAGCTCGGCTGGCGTAAACGCTGTTTCTTAAATGCATGTATTTGTTAATGAATAACACCTGCGCAGTGAGACATAGGCGTTTGTAGAGATGCAGAAACTCCAACTCGTTTACAATTTTGCCAAGCGATGACATTTCAGTCACGCTTGGGCATGGCGGCCAATGTACAGCATCCACTAAACCTCAGGCACAATTCGTCATGTGGAAATTTCGGTCTTGAGAGGAGGCAGTCGGCCAAACTTCGTATGCTGTGTACTACCTGAGGCATCGCCTGTAATAGTGAGCTTTTCTGCTTCTACTAACAGATAACATAGCACTGCTAACAGGATTGCTTGAGCCCCTAACTTAACTCGATTCTTCTCGCGTGTGGAAACAGGTCGTTAAGCAGATTTGCCTTGCATATGGCCCTGCATATCTTTAAAGAGCTGGAGAGAGAGTTGATCATGGGTTGGTAGTTGTGGGCGTTGGTGTTCATAGGGTTCTGATTTTATAGTATAATAAGTTTGTCATCGCTGTGTCGAAGCTTAGGACAGCATGATGCCTTCCTGGCCGCTGATGTTGGATTAATGCAAATGACATTTCATCTCGGACTTGGACGAATTTTTTCTCAACTGCGAATCTTTCCTTCTGAGGAACCCGTACGGGTTCCTTACGCCTTTGTATCTTCCTGCTACATTCAGGTGAATGACAATATTCCCTTTTATTTTCCCTCTCACATGTTGGGAAGCGTCGGTGTTGGTAACGATGCCGCAAAAAATGTCCAACTTTGCCAACAAGAGGGCAAGAACAGAGAAAGCTCGCCATAAAACTGACGCATATTTTCACGTGCGACTGCTACCGAGCGTAATTGGGATCACATCACCAGAGAGTGCGTCTCTGTCTAGAAACAGCACCGCGAAGGCCGCTAGTGTTTACAATAGTCACCCTGTTTAGATTGGTCGTTTCTTGCAGTGAGTCCCCCCCCCCCCTCCTTTTGTCGTCATAGGCAACACATTATTTTAATGTAGACGAGCAACTTTATTTGTTAAAGGCGAACTTTCACGATATGATGGGTGGCCACTCAGGTAATTGAGCAAACCGTGCTCGCTTGTACAACGTCCGTACTCCAGACAACACTACACATATACCGGTAAAGGCTCAAGTGCCTTCTGTCCACAACATTCATTTGTCGCTCCGAGACGCCCCCTTATTAAAACCCTCTTTCCCCCGACTTCCATCCTCCGTAACTCGGGAACAAAGGAGTACGCTGGTCCCGGGAGACGCGAACGGCCGTAGATCACGCAAACTTGTTTCTCGAACCCAGCAATGCGTGACCTGAACTATACGGTGGATTAGGCGAACAACACGCTCTCTGCGCAAGTGAACTGCCGTGTTACCTCTATGGCTAAACTATACACGTCATATAAAATGCTAAGGTCATTAAGGACTGCACTCGCGAACAGTTTCGAGCCGAAACTTTTTCCCTTTCCCTTGCAGTTCAGTTCTGCAAAAACGGTTCAGTTCCGCTTCACCTACAGAGCGAAAAATAACAGATGAAACCACTTTCAACAAGAATTATCAGCGTTTGCCTAACCTAACAATAATTGCAGGGAAGTACCATCAAGTTATGCTGTACAACAACTATATGCTATGTACCCGCCGTGGTTGCTCAGTGGCTATGGGGTTGGGCTGCTGAGCACGATGTCGCGACATCGAATACCGGCCACGGCGGTCACATTTCGATGGGGGTGAAATGCGAAAACACCCGTGTACTTAGATTCAGGTTGCACGTTAAAGAAACCGAGGTGGTCGAAATTTCCGGAGTCCTCCACTACGGCGTGCCTCACAATCAGAAAGTGGTTTTGGCACGTAAAACTCCATAATTTAATTTTAATTTAATTATATGCTGTGCTCCTGAGGTGCATGAAAAGATTTAAAAAACTATTATCCAGTCCTAACGCACATTTTTTGAATTTATGTGAAGCGAAGCCATCTATGTGGCACGCGCGCATGTGCTGCATTGTGACAACTTTTCCTTGTATTTCTCGATTTCTTCTGATATACTTTAAATGTAACCGTCCGCATCTTGGCCAGTCGCCCGTTGTGGGTACGTGCCACAGCATGTAAATCATGATCGTCAACCCGCGCAGATCATTTCAAAGAGGTCGTTAATGGCGTTGGCGCGGGAGAAGCACACGTGCGAAAGAAATAAAAGAAAAGTGCGATTGAGGCCTAATCGGTTACAGCATCAGGCTCCTGTGCTCGGAGGCTGACGTTCAATTCCAGCAGCAGGCACGTGTTTCATTTTTCTTTAAAAGTATGATCTATTCGATAAGACGGAAGCAGCAGCAGCACCTAGCCAGCAGGCATGGTCAGGAAAATCTGGAAAGATTCGCAAAAAGAGCTTTGCTTTAAAAAGTACGCGTGCTCTTCGTTCAGCCGCAATTCTAGAGTTATAAAAATGACTATGTGGAAACGCACCTCGGAAGGAATACGCCCATTTATATCGCATATACTTCAGTTTACACACCAGCATGCTCAAAAGCGACAGTTTAACTAGGAAGCGCCGCCCTTTTTTTCATTTCAGCGATTTAGCGTGAGTCGTCAGAATCAGATATCAGAAATGCTTTTATTTCGAACAAACTTAGTTGGGGGTACTCCAGGCTTGAATGAATGAATGAATGAATGAGCTTGAATGAGCCTAAAGGCCCTCACATGACAGCAGCAAGACTCCTATCGGCACATGTAAAATATGTGAAACACACCTGTTAGGATATACACTTAAAACGTAGCAAAAAGAAATGTGCAACATTTAAAGAAACGTTAATCTTTTCAAACAATTATATGGTATTTATAAAAAAATCTATCGTACTTAGTGAGCAACAGAACTAAGATGCGTAGTGTATTATACATACCAAAAGGTATCTATCACATTTCAAAAACAAGCACTGCCGTCAGCATGTCTAAGATATACAATATTATGGTACATTGTATCATGAAACACTGAGTGCGAATGAATATTATGTACAATAAAGAATGTGAAATATCAGTGGCGTTTCTTTTAATTGTGTATTCAGCCTCGTTTACAAAAATACACTTTAATTTGTTTTCGAGTCAAGGTACTTGCGATAATATTTCATTTCCCAAATTTATTTAACAGTGAAGGTAGGGTGTGTCTGAGCGACTATATGAGACAACTTGTGCGCATGTATGGTACCAACCACATGTCTGGGCTGCGGGTACGCGCATCACTTATTTCGCATTCAAGTCGTGACGTATGTTTTAAAAGGTTCTAAAATTTTCGAATCCGAAGGAAATAGAATACAGTAGCCGGAATACATGAAGATTGGTTACCCTTATTATGCTATATTATCAAAAAGTTGCGACGTAGAATGAAAATAAGGTACATTCCCGATATGTCGAAGTGCTCGTTTCTGAATTTGAATAAGTGCGCGAAGGTTACATATCGTGGTGGTAGCCCACACAAGCGCATTATAGTGCATATGCGATTCAAATAAGGCATAATATATCTGCAACTTTACTTTCTCCGAAAAAAGAAATGACGACAACAGCACAATACACCTGCGGCCGATGACTGCGACCAATACACCTGCGACCTAACCTAACCTAACATTTCATGACTTGTTGACTGGGATATGTTCAGTTCATATCATTCGAAAGCGTAACATCCAATACTTTTTATTTGCTCAATGTTTCAATGGGTGCAGCATCCAGGAATAATTCTTCACTTAAAGAGGACTGCCTGCCTCTTGCCTTGAACAATATGGCCTTTAGTTTAGAGCTACTAATTGGTCGAGCCTTATTACAAGACCAAGCCAACAAATTGCAAAGAATACTGCAAGATCTCGCTAACAGATGAACAAGATCAAGGCCATAGACAAACAGGTTCGTATGGTCAGCGTACAGTACAATGAATGAATCGCTATTTCAGTAATATCGTTTACAGGGATTTTAAACAAAAGCGGGCCCAGCTGTCCTGTGGCACCCCTGATTAAATTTCCCTACACAGGCATACAAAGCGTTAAAAACGAATCCACAAGAACGTCTGAATCCACTAGCACGAAGACCAGATAACTTCATTTACTTCTCATCCTTCCCACAGTGTAATATATGTGGTACAGGCGGCTGAATATGGACAGAAATTCGTCGTACGCTTCGCTAGCATCCTTTTGTTGCACAGAGAAAACCAATTTGTGCGCAAAACAAGTGCGGGTAAGTGTTACATACTTTCGCATGACAGATATCTGTAGCTGAACGTGGTATCTGGCAAACTTCTCTCATGAAAATAAAATTAGCATACTATGAATATTGGACCGTCCACCACCAGTCCAGCAACAGACCCCAACGAAACAACGTTATAACGGTCACCGATTTCAAACGCTCACGAGTGTATTAGCAACGCACCTGCCTCTCACCTGATGTAATGCGTCGAAAGCAGCACTAACGGTGCTGACGCTTCGACAAGGACCTCAAGCTCGTGACCATTTACGAATGGAGTAACATTGTTGTTCTACAGGTGTAGGAAATGCAAAGACGAAAAGCTCCATAGGAAGGTTGTCAACCTTAGCCATGGACCACTGCATAATTTTGCGGCTCGGTTCTGGAAGGAAAAAGTCGTAATGTTGTGGTGAAGTTCCAGTTCGTTCAAAGAATATTTTTTTATTTATTTAGTTCAGCAAATACCTACAGCACGCAAATTCTGCATTATTGTAAGAATGAAACAATATGAATAAGATACAAAACTAAGTGCGCTCAAGAGAGGCGTATGAACAATATTGTTTGACACTGCACGGATGATCCATCAGCTTTCATATTGAAACACATTTTCTTGCAGACTTGAAGGGTAAAAAAAAAGGAGGAAGATGGCACAGTGACGATGCATTCCGGTAATGAATTCCGCTCCTGCATGGCAGGAGGAGAAAACATATTTGAAAACATTATTACGGCACTTGTGCTGTCATCCCTTCAGAACGTGACACATTTGTCTTGGCACGTAAGTGGAATCTGAGAGGAATTCTTGCATATTTATTCCAATTCTGCTGTTAGAAATATTGCAGAACAGTGAGAGCCGCAGATTGTTTCTTCTTTGTAAAAGCAAATGGCCATTCGAGTGCCTTCACCACATGCGAATACCCTTTCATGATATTGCAGTTGCTCGAAACCAACTGAGCTGCTCACAACTTTATCCACTCCAGTACCTCCGCACATGGTTTCGTTACCGGATACCAAGCAACAGACGCGAACTCGAAGATTGGGTTCACATTACTCATACATAGTGCTTCCTACAACTTGTTGGACGTATGGCGAAAATTTCCTCGCAAGAAATTTAGTACTCGGCTGGGTTCGCGGTCGCATAATTCACGTGAGCGTGACACGACACGTTTTATGTCTGCACTACAGCTAGATATGTGCGTTTAGATCCAGCATTCAGTCATATACCTTCCATCAGATAATCAGCAGTAAAATGGCGTTTCGAAATTTTGAAGTTCATGTGCCATGTACTATATCGTGTTTGCATTGCACTGAGATATTTTTGCAGATATGACGTGTAGTGTGTTTCGGTTTTCGGTTCAGTTCCGGTATACCCTGCTGGTGAAGACTTGGAAAATACCTTGCGAGCACATTTTTGTTATCTCTCCTTGATTGGAGCTTTTCCTCTAAACACTGAGAATAATGTTTGATAACGAAAATACACGATGTCTTCACCTTAACCAGACTCTCTTAAGCTGCGGCTAAATTTCCCAAGGACCTGCTGACGATGAAGCCACATCCGACCAATCCGAGAGAGGCAAGTATAGACACCGAACAACACCAAGGCCGTTTCGGGTTCACTGTGCTCCTGCATACTCTAAATGATTTGTCTAGTGATCGTCGCGTTAGAAAATATTTCTGCGCTTTCTGACAGCATGTTATCGGGTAAAACATTTTGAGGTCGGCATTAAACTTCCCTGGCGCCCCACGTAAACACGTAGTACCTTACTCAGACAACGAAACGCTAGCGACTAAATAGTCATGCGAGTACGTCGTTATAACAGATTGAAGAGTCTTTGCTTTTTTTTCCAGACAAAATGATTGTCGTTCTAATATTGACTTAAAGTTAGAATCACGATATTGTTTGGGGAGGGAACCATCGATATTTAACGGCAGCGTTTGCCCGCGCTAGGATAATCACAATAACAAACCATGTTTGTATCGGCACGAAAATATTGTGTATTCTATGTAGCTTTAATATGAATGAGGAAACGCTTCACACTACTGCCATTATCAAACACCTGAGTGATTTCAAAGGAGAAAAAAGATGCCACTTAATGAAGACTTACTTTATTTTGTGTTAACTACGGAAAACCGATCTTTCGGGACAACCATGCCATTATCACTGCAATATGTACGCAGATACGAAACAACCTATTTGAGGATAGCTTTACATAATTATTAGCCGTTGTTATCGAAATCGCGTTTCATAATTTTTTTGTTTTCGTGATTTATTCTTTGACTGATTGTTATAGATCTTTAGTGCATAAAAGGCGCAGTGACAAAGTGCTGCTGAATAATTTTGAAAAGTCTGTGGATCATTGACGTGCAGCTAAATATTGTACGCGAGAAGCGTTTTTTTTCTTTATATTCCGCCTCCATCTGAACGCGGCTGCCGCGACCGGCAACTGAACCCGCAACCACGTGCTCAGCCGCAATACATTACTTTGCCTTCCGAGAGGAACTATAATCAGTTGAAGCATAGATTGTAATCACCGGCACAAACACGAGGTAGCGGGTTCAGTCCCTGCCGCAGCGGCTGCATTCTGGTGGGGGCGGAAGGCGAGAGCACTCGTGCATCGTGCATTGGGGTGCACGTCAAACAACTCCGGCTGGTAAAAAGTAACCCTGAGTACCACACTACGGGCGTGCTCATAATCATATCTTTCTTTTTACACTTCAAACCACAGAATTTAATTTAATTTAGCTGGTAGTAATTGAGCAACAAATGCTTTTAACCTTGCATAACAAAACAAAAGAATTTGCTGTTCACGATGCAACTCTGGAGTGCAGGTTACCATTCAAACACTCGAGCGACTCGTCGCGAGTTTTCGGTGGTCCCGTTTATAAAGCACTATGCTCGTTCTGCTTTTGATATCCCTTCTATGATGCAGCCACCTCTGAGAATAAACGCAATTTCTGTACTACAAGTACTCCTGCGAGCGTGTCTGTCCCACTGTCTAACTTCACGCATGACACGATGACCTCGAGCGAGCCAACTTTTTACTACATCTACATCTGTAGACTACAAAGCAAAATTTTAGGCCCTTGTGCCACGCTGCCCTGGTGCATCCCAACGCATAGAAAGATTGCGCAAACAAGAACTGTAATTTTGACTTCAGCAATGGGGTTCGCACGCACACTAAAAGCACAAGGAAAAGGTATTATTAATGCGAGCAGGGCAAGTTCGTTTTTGCCACGTAACATTTTTGGTGGTGTAAAAGAATTCAATTATAGCTGTGACATTTAGTTATAACTTCAATCGAGAGATTGCTGCCAAGGAGTAGACGGTGACCTGCCTTTCAGGCCGAACTATAGCGGCTTTGCAGTGCCTCAGATTTCTCATTAGACATGAATTTCTGATTAGATCGACTGCGATTGCTCAGAGGAAAACTGAACCCTATCAGGCCTGCTGTTGGTGCCTGTAAATCGGTTGTTTTCTTTTTTTGTTGTATCGAGGCTGAATCGCTGGGATGGAATCGTGGTTATACTTCAAACTATCAGCTATGTATCGAAGCTATCCTTATAGCTTAATGAAAATGTGCGGCATGTTCTATTAGTAGATTTTTCTTGGACAACGAAGCAGAAAATAGCGACATTGTTTCAAAAGCAAGGAAAAAAAAAACATAGGCAACATCACTGCCGAGTAAAAAAAAAGTGGCACAAACGGTTACGAAAGATCTGCCTGCATGTTTATTGCAGTCACTGATGTCCGAAGATGGGGTTTCAGTCAAAGCATGATACAGCAGTTGATGTTTACACTTCACCTGCTCATTAACGAATAAACATGTGAAGCCGATGTGATTGCGCAGTTGGGGCCACCCATGTGAGGACGCTCAACAAATGAGTGAAGTCATTTGCACATGTGCATATGGGATACTCGAGTATCGGCTGAACAAATGTCACGATTTTGCACGGTTTGACCACTACGCACAATAGATATACACGAGCACGTACAGTCTTAGCGATATTAATAGCTTCATAGCTACATCGAAGTCGCTGTTCAGTGGCTATGAAGCATGTTGACGATAAAATTCTGCAAAGCGATTGCAACTGAGACTTCATTCAAGACAGCACTAAGCGTAGACGAAGAGAATAAGATATTGAAGAGCAACGTACTCGGTACTCCGAGTGAGGAGTGAGAACGTTTGGCGTAATCTTGCATATATGGTGCCAGTATCTGTACAAGTTGAAACCGTCTATTACGGTGGTTGCGGTTTAGCAGGAAAAGAAGGCGTAGTAGTCGGCAAACATGTCGACAGGACTTGTAATACATGAATTGTTCAGTGGTGGTGCAGGCAGCCAAACGCACGAACGAGTACCATATGCCCAAAATTCTACACTGTATAGTGATACGCCCGCATGAGCAAATAAACAGATAGTTTTTTTTTTCTATTTCCACACTCCTCGCAGTATCCAGAGGGGACGATCATCTCCATCATTGCCGAGTGGATCCTACTGGCTACCTTCATGGGCTACATCTACACCATGAAGTCCGAGCTAGACGCCACGGTCGTGGTCATCGGCATCCAAAAGCAACTGCTGCGCTCCGACGATTCCGAGCACGGCACCGCGCCGTCGCAGTTTTTTTCCTCGGCCACCAACGCGAAGGATCCCGATGCTCGGAACTCACCAAAAAAGCTAAATGGCTCTTTTGGCCAGAGAGGACTTGAGGCTGCGTGCCCATCCTCATATGCGTCCACGAATCACCCGGCTGTCAGCAAGGAGACAGGTGTCAACAGAATACCAGGATCATCGCTTCCCCCGGCTCTACAATCGAAGACGATCCCAGGAAAGGGACCCACGATTCAATTGCAGAAGTCGAGCGGACACGGAGGCAACAGACCACTAGGTCTTTCTAGCCCTTCCCGACGTCTTCGGGCACATCCAGCGCAAGCCATCGGCGCCGTAAGCCCTAGTGGCGAGAGAGAGATCGGCGGGGGCAGGCAGTCGAGCCTTGCTCTCAGTTCCAACAGCGCTGTTGCCAACGCCGGCACATCCGGGTCAGCGAAAGCCATCGGAGCTCATCGAGCTGTGCCCCCGAGCGTGCCGTCACGGGAGCCCTCCAGCAGCGGCGTCAAAAAGGGCCGGTCGCCTACCGTAAAAGAGCTGAGCCAGCAGTCCAGTGACCAAGAAAGGTCCGCCAGGCCTTCATCGCGGCGCTCTATGAATAACGGCGAGGTATCTTCGCGGTCATCGTCTCGTCATGCAAGCGGTTCACCAACTCCCCAAGGACGACCTGCCCTGGCAATTAAGTAGCAGCTTCATACGCGTGGCGGTGGATACGTTCGGTGCGGGTAGGTGAAGCAATGAAGTAGTACGCGACGAAAAGTTGTTTTCACTGCTATAAATTAGTGAATTCCCACCACTGCTATCACCCCGCTGATTATTCTTCTGCTTGAGTAACTGCAAAAGCCTATAATCGACGGCCATCATGAGTGTTGTGTGCATGCTTTAGAGAATTAGTTGTTCGCTCAATGTGTAATGACGTTCCAGGCATTGTGTCGAAACACATGTGGAAACGATGCGTATAAATGAGGAAACATTGCACGCTACGTGGTTTCTTCAATAAATCATCTACTTGTCTTTCGCCAGCTTGTACTTTTCCCAAACTTCGCTCGTGGCGCTACTTGGCGGGTGAAGCCGGATATAAATAGCATTCCCCGGGAGGAAAATTCGAAAAAGAAAGAAACGTGTTTGCACATCACGTGTATGCCTTACCGCCGTTATAGGTATTGTTGATCAATGTTTGCGATCACACATATGTGGTGGCGTGAGCTTTTTGTGGAAAGACACAGGGCAACTTTTGCAGCGCCCTCTATTTGCTGCAGCACGCAAACGCACAAATGCACGAAGTTCTCGAGAAACACCACGTCATGTAATTTCGTTTTCAACCAGCAACACTCCTGTAGCATTGCTCAATGTGATTCTTGTACAACAAATTAAGGCATATTCTTAAAACATTTATTTCAAGGGACGATCTTCTTATTCGGATTTTTATCTCAGACGCAGATCAATATAAGAACGGAGACTTCGTTTTAGGGGCGTACCTGAAGTAACTATATTGCATCACCGGCTCACTATGTCATGGACCACAACTTTGGTACAGCAAGGGATACAATCTAATGTAACAATATCAACCCTGGAGGACTGCACTGAATGTCAACCAATGTCTTGAGTAAATGAATTATGTTGCTTACTAAATGAAGAGACCTTAGGAATATGGGCAGCCAGAGAGTCGCCCTCCCCACCACCCCCCTTCGCACCCACTACAAGTAAATCTCAGTAAATGCGTTCCGAAACTACTGAAGTAGCATGGATGACTCGGTGAGCACGGCGGACACAAAGGGTTTTGTTGCCACTCGTCGAAAACTTGCCGACATTACGTAGCAACGAGTTTTCAAGTATTCATTGGCTCGCTCGCTCCGTTCATTCATTCATTCATTCATTCATTCATTCATTCATTCATTTTCAAACATGCAAAATGGCCTGCTTAGCAAAACAGGTGCGTCAGACAGGTTCATTGTGCTCGGAAGCACTGCCTGGTGATGGAGCATTTTGTATACGATTTATTGAATACTTTTATGTAGCCTTACATGCGCTTAATATATTAATTTACCGATCCAATGCAATGGCCAAAGCGATACACATTTAGCTGCAAATCATATATTATGCATACACTACTACACGATGCATTGAATAGGGCAAAGTGTTGCATTTACTATTGCATGCACAACTAAAGTCGACTGGTACATCTCGTTAGCAATGAAGCTTTATATGCTGTACTTGTACATCTCCTGTGCTTGATGCATGAAGCATACTTGTTGATGTATCATTTACAATTAGATATGTATACCTAACGTGGTAAGCGAGAAGAGAGGGGGTTAACCGAGGGTCCCGATTTTTATTAGTCATATCATAAGAAGCCAACAAACACTGACACCAAGGACAACATAGGGGAAATTACTTGTGTTTAATAAATGAAATAAGGAAACGATAAATTAATGGAAATTAAAGTGGATGAGAAAACAGCTTGCCGCAGGTGGGAACCGAACCCACAACCTTCGCATTTCGCGTGCGATGCTCTACCAATTGAGCTACCGCGGCGATGTTTCCCCATCCACTTTCTTGGGTATTTATGTGTGCTAGTAGAACCCTGGGAGTGTTAGCCAGCGCCATCACTCGCATACCTTGGCGGCGGACGTGGAACGTCCTTCTTGCCGCAGGCGTCACGAGAACGTGATCTTTTTGGGTGAAGGCAACTGGTCAATAAACCCACACATGCTACCTGAAGGCATCAATGTTGCCGGATTCGACACCCTCGTTATGTAATAAACGAGAAGAGAGGGGGTTAACCGAGGGTCCCGATTTTTATTAGTCATATCATAAGAAGCCAACAAACACTGACACCAAGGACAACATAGGGGAAATTACTTGTGTTTAATAAATGAAATAAGGAAACGATAAATTAATGGAAATTAAAGTGGATGAGAAAACAGCTTGCCGCAGGTGGGAACCGAACCCACAACCTTCGCATATATATATATATATACCATGTGTGGCTTTGTTTAGTAGCATGTGTGGGTTTATTGACCAGCTGCCTTCACCCGAAAAGATCACGTTCCCGTGACGCCTGCGGCAAAAAGGACGTTCCACGTCCGCCGCCAAGGTATGCGAGTGGTGGCGCTGGCTAACACTCCCAGGGTTCTACTAGCACACATAAATACCCAAGAAAGTGGATGGGGAAACATCGCCGCGGTAGCTCAATTGGTAGAGCATCGCACGCGAAATGCGAAGGTTGTGGGTTCGGTTCCCACCTGCGGCAAGCTGTTTTCTCATCCACTTTAATTTCCATTAATTTATCGTTTCCTTATTTCATTTATTAAACACAAGTAATTTCCCCTATGTTGTCCTTGGTGTCAGTGTTTGTTGGCTTCTTATAACGTGGTAAGCGGTAGTTTAAGTTGACTAGTTGTTTTCTGGGACGGTACACAGCCGCATCGAGTTAGTCAAACCGAGTGAGCACTCCCAACTCTCGAGTTGCCGGATCATGTCCTTTTCTTGCGGGAACAACACACTATGCTGCCTCACATTCTCTAATGTTCGCTACGACATATTGAATCCAGTCGTATATCATGGTGTTCTCGGAGTTGGTGAGCCAATGAATGGCAATGGACAAAAGAAGAAACCATTGAATTAATTAATGTGAATGGTTTTATTCTTCCGCCAACATATATTCATAATACCTCTTTGGCCTAAAATCGCTAGATTATAGCAGGAACCCAGATTTTATGCACGTGGTATTGTGCAGACTGCTGATCGTTAGGCTCCGTGAATACCCCAGTCATTTGATCGTTGAGTGAGGCTTGTACAGTGCAACTATAACTAGCCTGCGTGTTGCATTATGTAACAAAAGCACAACATCGCTTCAATAGGCCTGGTGACGGAACGCCGAGAAATTGGATGATTCCGCAAAAATACAAAAGCGGATAAAAATTCTGTACATTTATACCGTAGATTTATTTTGGTAAAATTTGAATATAGACCAATAGATATTCTTGCGACATAAGTGCGAAGGGTCTTCAACAGAGTTCCGATATTTTTCAACGTGCAAAAGCTGGAAGGGTCAGTTCACATGGACGCTCAATGATCTCGTCTGCCATTATGCATTTTCCAGCTCCTTCGTGGCTGACCTTATGCCTACATCGTTGAAATTCTCTCCAAACTGTAGCGCACCGGTTCGCGACCAAACACGTGCACACAAGCCCGTTAGACAGGGAGACAAATGATGCTTCTATTTCTTTTAGAGCGAAGCTCTTAGACGCCTCTTCCTGGGTTCCCCTACAAAAAAATGTTGCTGGAAATCCATTGATTTTCCATCGATATTGCATTGTGCCATCAACAGAAAAATTGTGTAAATTCCATTGGTATTTTATGGAGGATTTGTTGAGAAGTTATGGGAAAGTGGCCACCGTGAATCCATTGTATTTCCATGGGAGTATTGTGTTGTTTTCCCATGGGGTCTCCATTGTATTTCCATTGCGTTGTTTTTTCATGGGATCTTCATTGGATTTTCATGGTACTGTTTTTCCACTGGGTTGAGCGTGGGCGTCGGCGTAAGCGCGCGAACGAACACGCACGTACCACTGCTCGCGCGTTCGTCGTCGTCGTCTTGCACAGCTGGTTCCGATGCCGCTCATCATGCCAGCATCTCCAACCTCTCTCAAGCGGGTCTTGCGATCTTGGTGACCACCCTATATGCGGATTTACCACCGAACTCTCACTTCGAAATGGCACGAATACGCAGCTTCCTAAAGTACACAACAGGGAAAGACTCAAACATCTCACTCCTCCTCACATGTTCAAGGACTTCGCCCTCAGCTGATACCAGAGAATATTCGTCAATAAGGTACTTGCCAACGCAGCCACTACCCGACATAATTGACAAAGGGCAAACGTTGACTGACCGAAAGAAGGGCATTGAGGCATCTGCCCCCCGAATATGCACCTTGTGCCACTCCGTTGGCGAAGCCAACTTGTACCATCTCAGTTTATTTGTAGTTATTGTACCCATCTCAGTTTATTACATTCAATAATTGTCGTGACGACAGCAATATTTTTCTAAATTGCCATATTGAAGCTTTACGGAACGACATTCTCCAAAACCCCGATCACCTAGTAAAGTAAGCCCACTTTGGCGTTTCTAGCGGCCGGGCTCGCGCGATTTAGTGGGTGTCTACCTTTCCTTCCTCTGTCCCTCTTTCCCCACCAGCGACCTTCGGTCCTACCATTCCTTAATAAAAAAGAATTCATTCATTCCCATACTGCCCCTCCCTCTGCGAAGGCATTGACGGCGCTGGCCCACAGCCAGTCGGTGCGAGGTTTCAGTCGCAAATTCTTTCCCTCAATATATCGCGAAGTGAAAACGCAAATAAAGCTGCGCTCAAATTTTGCATTAGGGATTATATATCGTAATCACCAGACATATTTTTTTGTTCTTCGGGCAAATCGGAGTTCACACTGCCTCTACATTTTTTGCCGCACTTTCAGATAAACAGATAAGCCTCCTTGTATAGTGAAAGCGCATATGACACTATTAGCCAACAGGAGTTTGGAAACGAAAAGAGCGCTGAAACATTTTTGACTGACCCTTGCAGGATCACATTGTCTTGACGCGGTGGCAGTATACAGCTGGCTGCATGGAGCGAAGGTATAGCTCAATGAATGGATGGTGAAGGTGAAGGAGAGAGTGAAGATGACGATTAAAATATTTGACTAACGAGATACTACATGTACAGTAGTTGTAATATCTTGTACAGTAGTAGTTCATCGCTTGTTTAATGCTTTGATTTCATTCGGTATACAAGATATTAGATCCTATCTTCTATGCCCCATGACCGACGTTCGGACTTCACTTTATACTTCATTTTAATAATTCGAAAAGATTGCAGTTTGATGAAGCGTACATAAACTCGATAGACATTATGAAAGAACAATTTGTTGACATGAAAAGCTAACGCCTTCTGCCTTGCGCCTATAGCTAGGCCAAGCGATCCGGCAATGGCTGTGACCATTTTTACGCCTAAGGTGCCAGCACTACAGGTGTCGGAACGGGTCGGCTAATGGCTTCGAGTGCTAACGTCACTGGGAAGCCGGCCGTTTATGAGCCGCCTCTTCAAAGGTGTAGCCAGCAAACGAGCCTAGAATACACTTGGCCACACGCCAACCACAAGGAAGTGGTTCGACTAGGCGTCGGACCACCGTAGGGGTAGCAATGAACGGAGTTCTATTCTAAAGGCACTGCCTCCTGGCAAGCGTGCTTGAGACTTCGCAATTCAGGGTCGACCTTTTTTTCCTGCGTTGTGATGACCGTGAACCTTATATGTCCAGAAGGAGTGCACCGTGGGCAGATCTCACCGATCCATTCACGAGCCGCTGGTCACGTGCTCTGCCGAAAGGAAACTTTCCACCGGCAACTCGCAGCTGCGGTCGAGCCGGAATTCCCCTCTCCCAAGTTCCAAGCCCCGACATGCGGCCACTGTGGCGTTCACCTCTGCCAGACGCCCGGGTGCGAGCGGGGTTCACGTTTCCTTCCGAGAACATGCGAAAGTGAACATTTGGACGGGACTAATAACCGGGGCACACGGGCAGGAGTATCGCTCAAGGAATCTCGAAATTGCCCCCACGGTCCACCTTCCTTGTGGGGCTTCCCCCTCGAGAGTTTAGCTCTCTGCATATAGTTGGGAACCATTAGGCTCACATGACACGTGTTAGACGTCATGATTTACTTTCGCGCAATGAGTTTCGCACGGCTCCGCACAGCGAGGCCTTGAACCTGCCGCCCTGGGTAACTGGTATAGTGTATTTAAGGGAACATTAGTCGGTCGTTATGCGTTTTTTTCCCGGAAACGCGCGACCACTGACATTAATTTGACGTGCTCGTGGGCCCTCAAAACTAAAGTTGTAGACAGAGCGCAAATGTAAGGCTGGTCTTCGTTCTATTAACGTACACTTTGTCGCATTGCTAGGTGGGCGCCTCCACGCTGTGTCTATGTGGCATGACCAACTAAGTCTTGCTGCATACAATGATGCGAGAACTGTGGTGTATTTTGTAAATATTCAACGGCATTCCAGTGCTGACGCACGGTATTCTTAGAAAAGCAGATAATACAATTGGGCCAGTTGGTTAAGATTCATGGTTGAGCAAGGAACGAAGACGAATGAAGTGAGACTACAAATATTGCCGTTTTCGGCAACGTGTTTGTCGTCTCACTGTCTTCATCTTAGTCTTTTGCGCTGCCCACAACGACGGTATTCATATTTCGCGGCCCAAATGACTTTCTGCTGTGCTGGGATACTTCTTCCCGTGCGTCGTTCAGTATTCTCGTGCGACGAATGTTTGTGTCGTCAAGCTTTGCGAAAAGAGCGTTTCGTCAATTCCAACCTAAAGCAAAGTGCGCTGTGCCATCTCCACACACTTCCTCCCGAGTAACATGCTTGCAACGAAACATGATACAGTGCCGTGGCAGCAGCGAAGACATTTTACTACCTTTCGGGGTTTCCCAGATCACGGAACCCGATTCTCACTGCACTTTATCAATAAAAAAAAAATAAAATAAAAAAAGAATGCTTCATGTCGAGTAAAAGATGTTCACCTTGTTCGGAAAGAGGCGATTTCTCGCTTCGGACGACCTGATTCCTCCAAATCGCGTTGTCGACGATGCCACAAGGTTTCTGGTGAAAGCTTTATCTGCTACATCCCATACATCACAAATATTGCGCCAATAAAAAAAGAAAAAAAGGAAAACGAGAACAAGAAGTTAATTAATTGTTTTGATCGCCATCCTTTTCTTCATTGCCACTTTTCTGTTCACTGGAAACCATCATTCGTGAAGTTTTTTCCCTTCCTCCAAGCTGAGGCTATCTTTAATTCATCGCCTCCAAGCCATTTTGGTGCCCGGAACTGTTACATATACGGAACTCGTTCGCTTACACGTGGCCAGTTCTATTCATAACCGTTGATATATAGGCGAGCCAGGATGGGAATTCTTTTAGCATTCTGTTCGACTGTGTGGCTTGTTCGCTTTTGATTTAGCGCACAAGCCGAGACCGCAGCAAAGTAACAAACTGGAGTGAATATGGGAGGGAGGGGGCGATAGGGGACCACGTATAGAATATGTGGCCGGGCTAAAGTGTAAGAAGGAAGGGAGTGTTTCGCAACACTGTCGTTCGGCTGCGCGAGCGATCCGCGCGGCGTCGCGCCGCGAATGCGAGGCGTTCGATCTTGGTGCAGTGAGGGCGGATGCCGTGGCCACGGAGGCACTCGTTTTGCACGTGACCAAGAATAAACCGGTGGGCGGCCGGACGGCGAAAGCGCGCCCAAAAGTTTCCTCACGACGTCGAATTAATAAGCCGTCCGCGTAGCCGCTTCTGCACAGCGTACGCAGTTATTTATATTCGCCTTCGACCGGCTCTGGTGGTGGGCGCTCGTGCGACTCGGCGGTGTGCTTGTGCGGTTGAAAAGCCGAGACCGAAGCGGCCACGTTGTTCTCTCGCTTAAACAACAATATCCAAGTTTTGTGTAGGCTTACTCGCGTAGACATAAGCATGCGGATGACTGATAAACGGTACAGTACTGTGACTGACAGAGTCAGTAACACGAGTCAACGAGGGACCTATTAACAAAGCTTTTTGTTTAAGCGCTCTGTCTTATTGACCGGTCGGTCGCGTTGCCTAATAACCTAGTAAGTTCACTATAACGATTACCTTACGCCCACTCTTATGTAGCGTTAATATCCTTTCGTGTGAATACGGCTAGGACCCTCACTTACACACACACACACACACACACACACAAAAAAAAAAAAAAAAAACAGACCTCTTAGGCTATATTTGTTTTCGAGAGGAGGTATATAGTAGCCAATAATAATGTTAGACCTATTAGTGATTGCAGTAAACCAAAGGAAAACGACAGTTACAAACGAAAAGCTTTTCGAATTCGTGTTCAGGTTCTTGAAGCACGAAGCAGCCACTGGCTCGTAGAAAAAGGGCTCGCGATTGGCTGACATTGAGGTAGTTGTAGCTTCTTTGGCTACCTTGATTGGTCGGTGCGCGGAGACAAGCCAATCGCGAGCCTCATTTGCGCGGTAAAGCATTCTATACCTGCTTGGCTGGTGCCAAATCTCTGCCTTACAACCTATTACTGTCGTCAGGAAACACATCATAATAAACGGTTTCCATTTGGCGAGTCCCACTGCCTCGGTGCCCTGCATAGTTGCGCAACATCCTACAACACCTGCACCCTCCCTTTTTTAAGTGCGTACATTTTTATTCCCCGCTACACCGCGAGCCGTTTCTCAGCAGCAAAAGACAAAAGCAACGAGAAACGAGGAACACACCCCGCTATGCGGGAAGCGAGGCGCGGGACGTCCTGCTGCGCTCGCTCGCGCGTCGAGGTCCGCTCCGTCGCCGCTTGCTTCTGCGTCGAGCGCGCAACGTTGGCCTAAAAGGCGTGCTGCGCGATTCTCGCGTCGGCGAGCCAGCGGCGGGGGGGCTTTCTTTCTGTTCTTGTTGTCTCGGCACTCGGCGAGAGTTTCCGGATCTCTTCCGAGAAAGAACGAAAAAGGCGAGCCAAGTTAACTGGCGAGAGTATGAGCCGTGCTTGTAAGGGCGGCCGTAGCATTGCGCGCCTGGCGGCTTTCGCATGCCGCGCGTTGGGGAGCTCGATAATTTGCGTTATGCCAAAAAGAAAAAGAAAAGTGGCCGCGCTCGCTGTCGCTGCTGCTGCTGCTGCTGGCCAGCTCAATGGTCGGAGGGCCCACCTCCACTGGCCCGTTCTGCGCTATACGCTTGCGCGCGTGTGTGTGTGTGTGTGTGTGTACGCGCGCGCAACTGGACACGACGCACTCGCACGCACACAACACTCGGGGGGGGGGGGGGGGGCGCTTTTGCGCGAGCGCCGTTGTTCGTCTCCTCTTTGGCGCCCTTTGTGGAGCGTCGCATACGCGCTCTCGCAAAACAGCTCGAGGGAGTAAATGGCTTCGGAATGGCACGCGGTTCGCCAGGGCGATGATGGTTCCGCTCTCAGGCGCTCGCGCCTTTTTTTTTTTTTTTTTCTCCCCGGCGGCTTTCCCGCGTGCGTATAGGTGGCCCCGGTTTGATGCCGTGTCGTTTGGCATCACGGCTTCATATATACCGTTTGCAAGCAGCCGGATAGTTGTGGCATGAGAAGTCCTTTCACTTATGCGAGCAGTAAACTGAATGAATGCGAGAACGCGACCTCCCCTTATTCAGCGCTACATACCCTTCGGTATCCCCGCAGCGGCCAGGCTTTTCACACTGACTGCTTATTTTCAGCTTTATCGCTTTTAGGCAGAGCCTCGCGGTGCAGCGTGGTGTAACTTGCCGGTTAACCATTTGCAAGGGACGGCGTTAAATGAGCTTTACAAAAACGCGGCGAGCTGCGTTAAATTCGATAAGCAGAGCCGGCCTTCTTCCGGGTCCGTCGGTTGGTCACGTGTAACACTTTTCCTGCTGCTTGGAGGAGTTTCATTTTCAAACAAAACTTTCTTTGCATTCAAGAATGAGATGTAACAACGTGGCTTAGATATATTTGTCACCTTGGTTAGCTAAATTTTGCAAAACGTACATTAGTGAACTACAAACAAGCTTCAATGACGCAATAATTGTTCAAAACTATGTTGTTTAAATTCTTTATGACATGCAATATTCAAGGTCGCGAAATATATTACAGCTGTGACGTTATAGAATTGCAACCTTGTATTATCAATTCGAGGTGTTTCAGCAATCTTATTTTTCGCCAATTCTGAGAGACTACACCAAAGCACAACACTAAAATTTATTGTTTTTTGTCGCATGTAGAAAAGTTCATATTAGTTCAGAGTTAACTTAAGAGTTATGCTTCCCTTGTGTTATCTCAGTAAATCAAATTTACGTACGAGCTAAAGTTTTCAGCTCAGATTCGGTAAGAAGCTCTGCCAACTCAGCAAGGCGTTCCTTCACGTTCGCTTAAGCGTAGCAGAGCGAAGGTGCTTATGGCATCAGGTTAGTACAGTGTTTGATACCTTGGACATTGTTGGGCTAAATACTGCAAAATGAATGTACTAAACTGTTTTTAAGAAGTTGTGAAAAAGTTTAAGTGAGAGTGCAATGGACATGTATTATGCATAGAAAACGCACTGTGGCTGTGCATAGAATATGAAGATGCGCACGTAGGGAACAGAAACGAATAGTTATTAACACCGGAGACGCTGGTCGGGGGACATAAACATTCAGAGGTAATAGGAAGGCACGACTGACGGGGGCATGGGTACCTGGAGAACGATTGAAAGATGCCCTTGTTTTTCAGTGATCCTGATTTGGCTGAATGCGATGGCGATGGAGCAAAGATGGTTAAAATAGTTGCGCTCAGCTAATTCCATTTGGCCGAAACTTCGGCACTGAGTGGCAGACACATACGTTGCTTCGACAGAAATGTTTGGACGCAGTGCATGTATCGGTTTTCGTATTTCACTCTCGGTCGCATATGTCTGTTGCAAAACTGCGCTTGTCTGTATGTCATGGAAAGCCGCTTTTGACATCGCCGCTGAATGTACGCCGGTGTTTACGTACGGGCGCGCCATCAAGTTTCGATGCTACTCGCCAAAACATCTCTACCCACTGTCAAAAGGCGCCTGCACAATTGAGGAGAATTGAGGAGAGAAACATCGAAGCGAGCAATTATATCTGTCAAGCGGACGAGCCGCGCCGCGTTGGGAAAGCGTTTAGTAAAAACGCAGTTAGGGGTCTTTAACCTTGTGTACATACTCTAAGGTTGTTCTTTTTTGGGTGGGGGGGGGGGGGGGAGGGGTGTTACTGTTTGGGTAGAGTACACGCTCTCGCAGGAGCGATTCCACGAAGAACTCGTTGTTCGCGTTTCTTGCGCGCACAGCGCGAGAGCACCAATGTCGACGCAGGGGGGTCTTGCGTGAGAGCTGACCATCGCGGAGTCGCACGTGCCTGTGTGGGTCGGCGCGAGTGAATTCAAGGAAACGAGCAGCTAAGCAAATAGAGTGGCACACGAATAGGCCAGGTCCTCGGCGCGGTTTAAAGGACGGGCGTGTTTCGCCCCGTGAAAGGGTCTTTCCGCGTCGCGTCCTTCTCGTAAAAAACTTCGACGCGACGTTTCGCAAAACGCGCCAGCCGCCTTCAGCCGACGCCCCTCTCGCTTCTGCGCCGTGGTGTGCACTCGGGCGAACGGCCAGCGGGGACCGTCCGTGCTGCTGCAGCTGCGGCCGCCGTCGCATGCGAGACAGTTCGTGCCGAAAGGGACGAGCCTCATTGTCGGACATGGTGTACGTGTAATTGGCCTTCGCCGAGCCGGCAATGAAAGTGATGGGTCGCTTACCACGAAACGACCGGGTATCGTAGGAGGTCGCTGTAAACAGAGGATAGGAAGATGCACTTCGCCGAAGACTGTGCCTCGGGCACACTCTTCGACCACTTATGAACGTAGGTTGCGGCATGGGTGAAGACGTCAAAACACACACTCAGGGTGCTACACGTTAAACATACAAGTGTTGCTATTAAAGGCGACCGGGGCGTAGAGTAGCTTACTTTGATTTAAGTTGTTGTCTGATATATGTTTCTGTCTCTCCAGTACATGATCGCTCAGTCATATAATCAGTCACATTCTCATTCTCTCAGTCACATAATCGCAAGTCTCTCTAGTGCAATGGACTAACTATCTCGGGCTTTTTTTTTTTCGAACACTTACCTTAAATCGGTAACCATGTGAAATACATATTTGATAATTTTTCGACGTGGCGCTGCTACACGTAGTCGCTATGACCACACTGTAATTCAGACCGAAATGCCTTTTGTGCACTCGTCTAATGAAGCTGATACTCGATGGTAAACATCTCCTTGATGATAACAGTATCTTTTTTTTGTTGTTTTTCTTAAGGTAAAGGGCTTGTTATAAGACATAATAAAGGAAGTCTAAGAGAACAGGAAGATGCACGTCCTGTTGTAGCTGCATGAGTGACTTCGAGAATTTGGTGTCTGTCACCATACGGGTAAAGTTCGTCGGCATATGTGCTTCAACTTAGCCTTCCTGACCGTCTTGAGCCCTTGAGTCATCTCTGGCATAAAAATGCTCTTATAATGAAGTGGGAGGACATGTGACGTATGTGGCTTATATTCTTGAACATAATATTCATAAGCCAATGCCTATAAATGTTAATTTGATCAGTTAGCAGTGTGATTTTCATCTTTTCTCACTGAACTGTTGGTCCCGCGAGCTTCATCCAGCGAGAGAGATTACGTCACCAAGAGATTACGTCGATTGCTCTGTCCGCCGAGGGTGGCATCTATTATGACCACTAACTTGCAGCAACGTATTTTATAACTGTGCCTAGTAGCCCAGAGTTACTGGGATACTAGGCACAGTAGGCAATGCGACGCCGTTTACATGTAGCACATAAGCTCTCGCGAGAACGCCGAGCCACATGCGCTGGTCGAGTCGCCCCCGTAAATCTACCCTCTCCTGACGCATTAATGCGATGCGCCTTCCTAGCGCATTACTGCGGTTTACACGAATTCGATACGTTAGAAAGGCGATGCGATGCGCCACTGTCGCATTCATGTAAACGCGGCTATTAACACATTGGTGTGATATGCTCACAAGTAGTTGCTGATATGTCCACTGTAGTTGCCGGAGCATTTTGGACTGCCCATGATTTATTCTGGTGCTGTGCCCCAGCGTGGAGAGAGACTTCCTATCCCACAAAGATTACGAGAAGGAACATCTTAATTGCCTGTTTGCTTTTGCGGATGTGTCGAAATCGGCTCTCCGGGGAACGCCATGCATGCATTCGCGAAAGAGCGGGCGCAAAGGAATATCAGCGTCACTGTTGGCCATTGTGGGCCCGTCGTTCCAGTGAAATAAAGCTTCGAGCGAGATCGATTATATCGTCGTGATTTTCCGCCCGTGAAGACTTCTTTCGAGTGCAGGAAGTCGTAAAAGCTTCGGGGTTCGACTTTCTTCGCAGGCAATGACGCTGTGCCAAGTTGAGGATGCGTGACGTGATGTAGTGGCGTGGCCAGTCAAAGCGCGCTGATCGCGCATCGACATGACCTTTAGTGTGACGCTTGACTGTATTGATTACTCATTAGTGTGTGTTCAATATAATATCACAATGGGCTCTTGGATCCAACTGCTTAGAAGAGCCCTGGACTGGATCAAATTTTACCCCCTACCTTTTTTTTGCCCACTTGCCATCTTTTTCAGCAGCATACTGTCTAGAAAGAGTATCCAATGTTAAGTGCGAACTATCAAAAACAATAGAATAAGTAAAATGTGCTTCAACAAAAATAGAAGCGAAGACAGCGAGACCTAAAAAAAAAACAGCGGACGTCCTCAGCATTCAGAAGCAAAAAATAAAAAATAAAAATAAAGGTAAATAAAAAAATAAACAAGAAACGCGACGAAATCATCAGGCGTTCGAGGATAAACGTGAGTGCATACCTCAGCTAATATGAACCACAATAAATGCGCTTGAACCGAAAAACATGGCGCCTTGAAGAGAGGAGCTAGTAAATGAGCAGTAAATGACAGCACGGCTCCATTGCGGTAGGCATCCGGAATTCAGATGAAGTGATCAGGTATGAAACCGTGCATGTGCGCAGGGTTCGTGTTCTTGCTCAATAATAGAAATAGTCGTGGATGATTGAGTGAAGCGTTTTTCCAGTCTTATAAACTTTATTAAGGTGACAGCGATGACGACACCACAACGACACACGAAGTGTTCTTATGTGGAGCCGTGCTGGTTTTCGTTCACGACCTTTTCTTTTTTTCATGTATATACGATGGCCACAAAACCCGAGAGCATGGAACTACATTTAAACGGCTTATCGCGCGTAAGAATATACGTAGGTTTGCATCCTAAGCATCAAAGGTATAGCCAGCAGCGATGAACTTTGCGAACATACGGGGATTATTATAGTGTTAACATTGCGTGATTACTTACGAGATAAAAGGATCACTGTTTGCTGTTATCTTGCATTTCACAGCTTTTCTACACGTCCCCTGAATGCTGGGAGGAAGAAACTATATGCGACTTGAGCACAAGTCGCATATAGTGGCAGTAGGCGCTTTCAATGCTAGAAAGTCATTCTGCACGTGAAATGTCGGGCACTCGTTGTTCATAAAACGAAGCTGTGTTGTAACATGCAGGTCACCTTTGCCAGCTCTTTTTCTGATTTCTCGTTTTTAACTGACCTCGTGGAATGCAAGTTGGTGTTCATAATTTACCGGATTAGCTTCCAAGGTAACTTCGAAGGGAACCAAATAATTCGTTGGATATGTGCAAGCTCCCCTCACAGGAAACTCCCGGCTTCCCTAAACGGGTTTTAGTAATATCCCATTATTCACATTGGCTTTTCTTAAGCCCCTCAACAAAACAATTTTCCGTACTTGAAAACTGTGCTCTTAAAACTGAAAGGTTGTAAAGCTGTAAATTAAAACCATGTAATATTGCTGACAGAGTCTTGCTCTGTCTCACCTGCTGTATAAGATTTCCGTTATCACGAGAACCATACACAGGCGTTTGAACTTGCCCAGATATCTTGCACCGTCACCACAATTTTGGGTATTCGACGTGCAGATACAAGGTAGATTCAGGAATTTAACATTTTGTTCGCGCATGGTCAGCGAACACACTGTCATGTCCGAAGCGACGTTCTGAGCCCCACTTCTACACTGCGGATATAGCTTTAGAGAAAGCCAGTTCTAGTAAGACGCTGACGAGAGAAGACACCGACTGGGGATAAGAGAAACTAGTTTATTGCAGGATCTGCTCTCGACACCTTCCAAATTTGGTCTCCCATGAGCGTCTCAACAGGCCTACTTAAAAACTCTCCTCGCAAGGGGCCTTCAGAAGTTGGTGCAGGGCTGGCTGTCTCGGCCGAATGTGCGTTCCCATAGTTTAGGCACTGCGGAGACCCGTTTTCACCCGTGGTGACTTGAACATCACTGCAGTCGCAGGGCTGGCGAACGCGGCAGCCCAGGAGTGGTGTGCACTCTCACGGCCTCGAGGCCGTAAATAGTCTCGTGCGCTCGTCATGTAAACAGTCGTCGGCCATGCACCTTGGGGCGCGCCGGCCATCACGCGGACTCGGAGGGTGTCGACGGAGGCACTTTAAGCTCGGCCGAGGCTGCTGCCGTGGACCTTGCATGCTCACGAGGCTTGCATGCTCACGAGGCTTGCATGCTCATGTGCGTGTCCTTGGTCGCGTACGCACGGGGTTGCAGTATATCCTGTCGTAATACCCGAGTCCTTGTCACTTCCCCGGCCATCGTACGGCAATTCTGCTCGATGAATGTAATTTCTAGGAAAGATGGAGATGATTGCACAAGAAAAAAAGAAAAAGTTCACGAGCCACGAGTCAAGAATAACCGACAGTGATCCCCGAGTAACTGATGTACTTCGTAACCGTTGCGATGGCGTCCCCATCAAACCTATGTAAGACAGGGTTAAATGTGATTCAACTGGAGAGGCTAAAAGCCGTACGCAACCAGCTAAGTGGAATCTCTGCACGTCGATAGTCAATTAAAAGCTTCGTGTAGTAGTGTTAGGGTCTGCGGCAGTGTTATTTACGGATGCAAATTGCCGGTACAGTTCGCCAGCGCCATTTGTCTCAGCGGTTGAAGGTGTTACGTGCGCCCCTACAACGAGGCTGATCGCGCGCCCTGCCATGAAAGAAAGGTTGGGGTCTCCTATGTAGATGTTGTTTCCTGCTCGGATAATGCTCAGGCATGCGCTCCGTTGGCTGTATTTGAATGGTTCGGCCCCAACGGACATCTGCGCTGCATCCAGCAAATGTCTGCCGTCACGGTGTGTGCTGTTCGCGGCAATGTAGACCGGCCGCGGTATACAGCGTGCCGACTATGGCGTTTCGCTGCTGAGCTATAGAGGTCAAGTGTTCGATCCCAGCCGCAGCGGCAGCATTTATATGGGGGCGAAAAGCAAAAATGCTAGTGTGCGTAAATCGAGGTACACGTAAAAAAAAAGCAAAAGAAAAAAAATCTGGTGGTCGAAATCAAAACCGGAGTCCTGCATTACGGCGTGCCTCATAATATTATCGAGGTTTTATCACACAGAACACCATTATTTCATTTTAATTTTGATTCATGACAGTATATTGCGCGTTTGGTGCACATTACCGTAATACATTACCGTAATACATTGCCGCGCACAAGACGCGAATAACCATACACCGCCCGTGCGTTCTCGCAATGGACTAACACGAAAATGCGATAAAGGTGCGTCAACGGCTGCCATGCAAGCTTACGTACAACGGTAAGTTGTAGCGCAGTGTCAGCAGGTCCTGAGACTTGCGAGTCCTTTCACGGGTCGGTGATCTGTCGGCGTATTTTGCGAGATAGATTGTGCGAAATCTCAAGGAGGCGCTACCACTAAAGTTAAGGGTAGGTGAAATGTACTGGGAAGGGCAGCACCCGTATAGATTTACCCGAAAAATGGAACCGTCACATTACTACTTGGTTGCCGAAGGCGCACTTTGCAGGATTCAAAGTGGTAGAAGCAGCGACACCAACCCCGTGCCTAACATCCTTTCACGGTCCTCCCTGCACCGAGAATTTGTTCAGCCCCGTCATATCTAGGCATCTATTTTAGCCATGAGACTAAGGTACGTGCACAATTTCAATAATAATTTTTAAAAATCCGACCCGAGCATAACGCTTTGAATGTTTACTAATTAATGCACCTAAGGATTTTAATAATATCGAGACAATGTTTTGTGCATAGGCACTAGCCGCGAGGCAGTTTCCATTAATTGTCTGCATAAATGCTCTAGCTGGGTAGCTTCGAAATACACAGACGACCTACTGCGTACGTTCGTCTAATGCGTACTATGCCATTGAGCGAAATAAGTAGTGTGATCAGTTTCCCGTTAATTCGCGTCCCAAACATTCGGGTGACGAAACTCCGACATCTGGCCATGAGACACTTGTGATAAGAATCGTAATGAGCTCAACCACTTATTAGATACTCTGTGCACGAAATAGGGAACTTTCCTCTGATGGCGGGTTCCGAAGCAACTGTGCAGTTGTAAAGTTTTTTTCTCGCTCTAAAGGGCGAATAACATGATCTACAGGTTCCGTCTGCCTCGTATCAATTTTGTAAATGAATGAAACCGAAAATTAATGATGATAAAGTTCACTTACCTTTTCGTCCGCGAGTCTGAGGAACCCTACTTGTCACTTTCAATTTTCCACTCGCGAAGACAGTGAAACGAATGACTAAATAATGTATGAATACGGAAGATCCCTTTTCGCCTATTTTGTGGATTTTCGCTGAACGTAGCTTAACACTTTTTTTATGCGTCCTCCACTTGTCACTACCTTCAAGGCTGTTGGTTATGTAAACTGATCGAGCAACTTGCCTGCTCGGGCGTCACGTCTGCTTTACATTGCCCCCAGCAGCGTAAATTTTTTGTTTATTAGCTACAAAGATTGCGTTTCGCATAGATCAAAGGCATTCTGCTGCGTTCGAATCCATAAAAGCTTTCTTTTTGCTACGCAATTACACTAAAATCCTAATTTAAGTTAAGAAACGGAGGAGTGTATTTCAAACGTGTTTACTAGCTACTAACTGAAATTCGAGTGCAGTCTTTCCAACTATGCAACACTTCTTAGGCCTTAAGCCCAAAATTTGCCTCACATAGTAAACTACCTGTTCCGCGTACTGCACCCACTTGTGTATATACTCCTTGAGCCATCTCTTTTCGCAGCCAACTTTGTAGAATTTTGTAGCACTTCGTTTGCATATACAAAGCGAAATACTCTATAAAATTTGGTCTTTTGTAATGCTTTGGAGTGGCTCACCTAGTTTATTGTGTCTTTGTACACGCGTTTACATTATAGAGAGAAGACCGGAACAATTCGGATGAAGGTGCCGTATTACAGAATCTTCCGACGCAATTGCAAATTGCAGTGAACTTTAACTTTTCGCTTTGTCCCCCTGATTCACAGAGCTCGGTTGAATCGTAATGCGCGAATGTGACAAATGTTGCTTGATACATTGCAGCGCAAGTTAATCCAATAGAAGTAGTGTTTAAAGGTCTATAGCTTGATGCAGAGAACATTAGTGGCATGAAAAAAAGCAAAAGAAACAACTTATAACTGCAGAACCATTTACCAGGTAAAAAAAAAAAAATGAGACCGTTATTCTGACTTAAGCAGTTCCAGAGAGGGTGCATGGTTACTTCCAACCTACCACCTACCCTGGAATGTATATAAACGGTTCCTTCCTATGCTTTGTGCTGCAGGTAATGAACGTGGTACAAAACGATGATCCCCAGAGAAGTTTCAAAAAGAAACTACTTTCTGGTGATCAGTAAGGAACATAGTAGGCCAGTTTCGATGTCAGAAAACAGGAAGCTTTGGTTTATTTGGCGTTAACGAAAAGTAGAAAACCCTTCGCATTCAGCGACTGGAGCGTTGACACGCCCACGCCTTGAGAGGATAAATACACGTATGAGAAACGAAGAGTAGGACGCCAATGACATGTTCTACTCCAAGATGCCCGAAATAGATACTGTACAGACAGATGCTCCGACACATGCTCCACAAATACATGCAAACTGTTCAAACAGACATGCGTACTAACAAAGTCTATGTACAACCAATGTGTCAGTCTACAGACACACGAGGCGCCATCACTCTGGTTATAACACGAAGTCAGTGAGCAGCGGAGTGATATCCACGCAGTTCCTCTCAAGGGAGCCTTCGTAGACCAAGGAGGGGCAGGACAGGTCACTCAAGCACGACTTTCGAAGAAAGTCGCTCACGTGGC
This sequence comes from Dermacentor andersoni, assembly GCF_023375885.2. Lineage (NCBI taxonomy): Eukaryota > Metazoa > Arthropoda > Arachnida > Ixodida > Ixodidae > Dermacentor > Dermacentor andersoni. The sequence continues at coordinate 120,570,238 of NC_092817.1, read as the reverse complement.
TCGCGACGAGCGCCGGGTTGTTGAGGTGAACGTGATGCGTACCGTCGACGTCCAGCTTCACGAAAGGGTCGCACGAAGTCCTGAAGAAGTCTTCGCAGATTCGGAGCATGCCATCTTCGTCATCATCACACCAGTCCTTGGCACACACCATGAGCAAGGGGCCTTGGTACAGCGTCATGGTGTTCTGAATGGTGAGGGGGTCCTTCTTCATCTCGGATAGCGTGTACACCTTGAGGCACCGGGATAGCACGGCGAGCTGCAGGGTCTGGCCAGCCTCTTCTTCGGCGCCGAGCAGAACGCGTGCCGACTCTTCGTCGAGCGAACCCCCAGTAACGTCGACAAGGTCTCGCACCACGGTCTCTATGGTCTCCTCACCGGCCTTCTGGTAATCGAGGTTTCCGGACGCATCAATGTGCTGCACTAGTGTCGGTAGCATGTGTCCCGGATGCGTGTTCACGGTGTCCGACATGCTCAGAGACACGACACCCGTGCAGACGTCCGGCCGAAGGCCGGCGTAGTAGAGTGCCATTGTGGCCCCGACTCCGTGGGCCAGGATGGCGCAGTAGCTCCAGCCCAGATAGTCCAGCACGCAATCGATGTCCTCAACAAATTGCTGGTGGCTGTACTGGTAACCGCGTGGAAGGTTGGATGAAGCTCCGTGGCCCACCAAATCCAGGGCGATCACTCGAAATGCCGGGTCCAGCAGGGGAACCAGAGTGTCGAACGAGGCGCAGTTGTCAAGCCAGTCGTGGATGGCGAGGACCGGCAAGCCGTCCGATGGTCCCGAATCCTTTGCGTGCAGGTAGCCATAGCCCACTGGTATCAGCAGGTCCTTGGACTTCAGAGACCGTCTTCTTTCCATGGCGAAATAGCCTCTACTCGAAGAGTACGGCGATGGAAAATGAGTAGTCGGGCGTACGATGAGGTCTACGATGACCGTTCACGCTTTTCGCACGCTGCGCGCACACGAGACACGGCGGTCGTTGCTTCGTGAGCTCTGGCAGAATAGTGTGAGCTTGTTTGGGAGCGTCAGTGGCTTTTATGCGCCAACTGAGGTTACGACTGCGCTGCGGTGACTCCTCCCTGCCTCCTCGCCTCCCGTTCCTCGGAGCTTCCTCCTCGTCCTCCTCCGCCTCCTCCTCCTTACACACTCGCCCCTCTCTTCCTCGGCTCCGACGCGCGCTACGCACACGTGCTGGAGGCGCGCTCGCGAGCTTTCTCCGGTCCGCTGCGCTCTGCAATCCCGCTGTCCCGGTTCCTCACACAGGTGGCGGAGTAGATCGACTACGGCTGGAAACGACGTTGACGAGAGGGAAGTGTGAGAGAGGATAGCTGGTGGAGGAAAGGGGTGGGGTGGGGGTCTATGCGGAGAGGCCATTCGGCAGAAGCTCTTCTTTCTTTTTTCGCTCTGCCAAAACAACAACGGTATTCCCCCGGCGTGTGGCGGCGGCTTCCCCTTCCAGAAAGGCACTCTTTCCTTCTCACTCTCTCCGGATCGCCTAAGAAGCAGCAGCAGTTACTCTGCTCTCTCCAGCGGCAAGGCCGCATACAGATGCGAGCCGCCAAGGGCAGCCGAGAGACCCACCGGCAGCGGCGGTGGAGAAGGCCAACGGAGCCGCCGCCAGCAGCACTGATGCAAATGTCGCGCAACCCAGTCGCGCCCGGTGTCACCAAAAAGCGCGTGAGCGCGCGCCTTGTCGGATCGCTTTTTCCATTCACGTGCACGCGTGCTCACAGCCCTTCTCCTCGCGTGTACGCGTCATGGAAGAGGAGGGAAAGCTCCTGCCGAAGCAAACGTTATTTTACGGCTCAAGGGGCCGGATTAAGTTGGTTGCCCAGCGGCGGCGGCTTGCCCGACCGGTTGATTTCGCAGGCAGGTCGCGAAGCTCCGACCGATTCGTCTTGTCGTCGCGCACCGATGTTTTCGATATCTTTTCGTTCAAGGTCGAGGGCAAGGCGGGGGCTGGGGGGTAAGCTGTGGCGAGGGGGTCGGATGGAAAGTGTAACTCTGGCGTGGCCATCCGCGTGAACGACTGTGTGTGTGGGAGTGGCCCGGCGGCGGTGGCGTGTCGAGTCAGCGGCTTCCGTTTCACCTGGAGACGAGCATCTCTCAGATTCGGCGTTTACGACATACATGTTCTACAAAGCGGGCGTCATGGAACACTTCCTTTCACCCTCTCCGCTTGACCACCGTGAATCAGCGATCACGTGTAAACATACGCGCGAACGTGTTTGTTCACCCCAGACCAGAGCTTCGGGAAAGTTTTTTTTTTCTCTTTCTTTGGTCCGCCCACGCGTCGGTCAGTCAGCGTGACACTCTTTCCGCCATTCGTGGCAACAAACCTGTATTCATGTCACGCATGAGCGACAGCTGCTAAGTGAGAGGAGGGAAGGCTGTCTCTCTCATGGTCGCGTGACTCTGGCAAATCGGGCAAATTTTTCCCCCGAAAAGAGAGAGAGAGAGAAATGAAACATGTTGTGATGATGCACGCTCAGCGTATATGACAGGACCGCCACGTGAGGCCACGCTTTTCGCACGACGGGAATCCCGATGTTGTTGCTTGTCAAGCCCCGAGACTCGAAGTCGATGCTATCCTGAACCTATATACAGACGCTCAAAGCAGACCCTTTGGTTTCACGGTCGTACCGTGGAGGCGTCGCCGTACTTTCCTGGCCACGTCCCAGAGAGTTAATACCGCTGATTACACAAATTACACACCGCTGCCGCTGCCTGGTGCACGTCGTTTTCACCGTATAGCGCTCCGGGTTGAGCGGAAGTTGGCCACAGGAAGTCGGGAAAGCTTCGTCCTTTTAGCTCAGCGCATGACTGCGAATAATTAGACGGCCGGCGCCTCGGCGCCCGACAAAGGTTGCCTTTTTACTGCGTGCATGCGTGCAGTTTTCCAGCTCAAACATCGTATGTTACGGTTAAGCAAGGACCTTTCACGGCGGTCTATTGTTCTCAGCCCTCGGTTCACCTTCCCTTCGGACTGACATATTCAAGGTGGTAATGACGGCCTTCTCTTGTTCCCCAAGTGTTCTTCTTGTTTGCTTTTTTTTTGCTATACTGGGTGCGATTCTCCAGCGCCGGAAGCGTTGCCTGCAGGTTTTCTTTCTTTTAATCAAGAAGTAAATATCCTTACTGTAGTAACATGAAAATGCAGCGCTGAGTTGTTTCCAGTATGTGCACCTTCGAGGAAATATGTTTGTTGTATATGGGAAGTTCTTGTTACGAAAAACAAAAGGGAAAGCCACTCGAAGTACACTAGACAAGGGTTTGTCTTATGGTCACCTGCCTTCTCTTTCTAGCTTCTTTTTTTCGCTCTCTGAATTACTGCAACACACAGACCAACTCACAGTCTACCATTGTCCTGCCCTGTCGCCATATTGGCGCCTCTTCGCCGCAAAACTACATTTCATCCAAAGTGATGATTCGCATGCTATTAGAAATTAGAAGTGAAGAAATTATTTGCGTATTTTTATACCTCTTGGTTATATAATGGCAGAATCCTTAGGATGCTGTCAACGTTCAGCCGTTTGAAGACGTGTCACCCAACGACATCAGAGGCTGTGGATTCTCGGCTGCCGGGACTTCGTCTTGTCAGCCAAGAACAAATTCGAAGATGGTCTATATTCAGCGACTCGAAGATAGTCCTGCAGCCTTTAGTATCAGCCTTGCCGCGCGGACCACACGAAGAACTCGTATTCGAGATTAGAGAACTAATCCATATCTTACCTGAGAAAGGACACCGCGTGAAATTTCAATGGCTTGCAAGTCACTGCGGCGTTATAGGTAACGAGCAGGCCAAGAACCCTGATCGGTGGCTCTTCAAGGTGACAAAGAGGAGTCGATACCATTATCAAAGACAGATGCCGCTTGCAAACTTCGGATGCTCAGCCGGGATATCACGTTGTCCAAGTTGAACGCACGAAGTTTTCAATGGAACCGGCTGCACCACCTTTTCTCCCCCTTCGCATTCCAGCTGACCTCTGCCGAAGTGAAGCTACGCTGCTTTGTGGAATATGGCTAGGAGCAGCCTTTATGGAGTCTTTCGCTTTCCAAATCGGATGGGCCGACAACGTGTCGTGTGATGACTGTGGTAACGAGGAGACTCTTCAGCACCTTTTCTGTGAGTGTCCGTGCTAAATTTACAGACGATCGCTCGCAATCGCGATAGCGTGCTTGGACCAAAGAATTTTAATAGAAGAAATCATGTTAGAAGGCCGACATCACAAGCCGTCGCAGCCGGCGATGACGAGGGCTCTGCTGCATTTTTTAAAGGGAACAGACTTGAACAAGCTGCTGTAACCTGAACTGATGTTTACAGGGCTACAAGTGTTACTGTGCTGTGCGGTGATTGTATGCGGTGACAATGACTGACTGTGATCGTGTATATATGCTCCCTTTCTTTTTCAATCTCTACTTGTCAATTTACCTCCTCCTCCGCTCTCTCCCCCGCGTAGGGTAACAAACCGGATCTTCCCTCTGGTTAAACTCCCTGTCTTCCTCTTTGTTCTGTCTCTCTCTCTTTTTTCAGCCGTAATTTCAACACCTATACAACCATGAATCAAATGGTGCAAGTTTCTATGCTACACGAAGCACTTAACACTTTTTAGAGGTGTCGAGAGACGCACGGGGCATCACTAGAGATTCGATCATACCTGAACTCAGCACAATAGTTTGAAAACAGTAAACATAGGCAGCTCTCAATGTCAGCTTATGTCGGCAAAAGCTGCTACATCTATAGACAGTGGTGAAACGATAGAATAAAAAAACAATGCGTACATTCATTTCAACCATGTCCTCGGAATGGCTTTAAACCCTTCAGCAATATGCGTTGCCCGACGAATTGGCGTTTGATTGGGAAGTTGAAAACAAGCACTAATGTAAAGGCATAGGTAAAGACACAGGACTGCTGCTAATCCGCTCCGTGTGCTCTTTGTACATAAATCATGCAGACTCTTTTATTCGAATGAAGCACTTTGACAACGGGCATAGTAAAGGTTTTGACTATTGATGCACAAGAACTGGCGAAACGCCTAATGCCAGATAGCTAATTATATTAAAGGTTTTTATTTTTTACTGTGCTGTGGCTCTCCGAAATTTAATTACTCTTTAATAAGTACCTCTCCCATCAAAAGAAAAAAACCTACGAAAATATTGTGTCCTCTTGTATTCAAGATCATCTGTAGTACGATTGGCGCGGTATAAAACGCGTAAATTCACAGCAGAGTATAAAACTCACAGTAAAAGAGGGACAGAAAGGACGTGTACGCTGCTTTGACGACATGCACGTGGCCACGATTGTTGGGCTAGATGCCGAGATTTTACGTCGGGACTATTTTCTGTGCTTGTTCACAGTGGAGAAGCTGCGGCTGCTCGCAAAAAAAAGAAAGAAAAAAGTGTGGTGAACGTGGCGCCATATGGAGACATCTCCGTGAACGCGTAACCTTTTGTGTCCCATGTACCCAACACCAATTATAACCCTTCCTCAGACGATTCTCGGTTTCGACTCTGAATCTGAATAACTTTTTTTGTCCGTTTACTGATGCTTGCGATTAGGTGGACGTACGACATTGACTGTCCATCTTTTCGATAGTATCACAGGGATCGATTAGCTCCCGTGAGCATGAAAGGTTAGAGTGCAGCGTTGGATGGACAACACGAATAGCATTCATTCATTCTTAAAATGAAGGAGCTGCATAGTTCAGCACACATCCTTCAGAGAATTCTTGTGCTCACAATATGCTTTGGCAGCATGTGACGGTGAACGTTATTCGAACGTCATCGTAGAAGAAATGGTTCGGCATCCGTTCGTTGCTGGTAGGCTTGTCCAATTAACGGCTTGGGGCTTGAGCTCATCAGGGCTGGGAAGTTAGGAGTAACGTGAGAAATGCTGTTCAACTGGCTGCTTGTTTCAGATATTCTTGGTTCATGTTACTCGCAAGATGGAAACGAGACACGAAGAAGAGATAGGTACAGACACCGCAGACACCACAAACGGCAGCGTGTGAGGTGTCTGTGTCTTTGCATGCACCGTTTATATTTCACTGATAGTATGAACCAAGAAGTAGGAACGTGGTAGTATGACGGTGGATCAGCCCAACAGGGAATAATCATCCGACGTCAAACCGTCCATAGTACCGAAGCTGGAAAGCTTCAAAGCTAGACGAAGGCACTTTGACACAAATGGACAATAGGTACGAAACAGTTTTGCAGCAAAGTTGATATTGCGACGAAAAGCGCTCACCAATGTTACATGGCAGTTCTCACAATTTTGCGAAAAATCGATATTATTAACAAAGTTTGTATTTCAAACGCATGTGGGCAATGTGAGGATCAATTATACAGGCAAATTGCGTAGTGCGTGTCTCAATTAGGAGATATATCAAAATTTCTAACCCTCGTTTCTGGCCCGTTTAGAGGCCGTAGAAGAAACACTTAAAAGGTTACCCCATATTCCTGCAAGGACTATAAACGGCAGAAATTTTACATATACAGGGAATAGGGCTCACTTCATATGTGACTTGCACGGAAAGTTTGAAGTGGCTACTTTAATTATATGCCTTCAAAATAATTGGTATATACTTGCCTTCATACGATTTCTGTACCTTATACGAGGCATGTAGTTGCTCTTTCTCGGTTTCCTCGGTGAAACATCCGAGGTACATTACTAATATTTTGTTAAAGGAAACATGTCTTGAGTGACAAATGTCAAATGGTTAAACTGTGTGGTTAATTACAAACTTTGTAGAAAGTTACTTATTCAAGCGTACCACAGGGTCTCATGTTTCCCAGAGTGCTACAACAACTGCGCAAGACGCCAATTTAAAACTCAATGAAAATAAGGCAAACGTTAAGTTCCATGTGTGGTGAAACTTTCAGCTTGCCGGCTAATATTAGAAGAGCCACAAATAATTAGAGAAACCTCGTTTATTTTTCTCCATTTTCATGCGTCATAAGGCGTCCGTAGTTGGTTTCTCCGATGTCCTCAGCGAATCAAATAGGCACCTTGTTTATATTTGACAAAAGTAAAGGGTACGTTATACTTAATGCGTAAGAAAGATGGTGAACTGTGTTTGTTAATGGCTGCTTTCTTAATAAACTACGTATGCAAGTGCTCCGGAGTGCTACATGTGCAGGTGCTTCATGAAATTTACCCTTGCGAAAATAATCTCAATCAAGTCTTTCAGGGCGTTATACCGCCGCCATGAACAGCATTTCATGGAGTCCTTATAGAACTGCACAAGACAACAAGTTCAAATATATTTAATATCAGCGGATTATATATTTTAACGTGTTCTGAAGGTTTGAGTTTAACGGCTTAATTTTATGTGTTCGAAATTAATAACTGAACTCTTGCTTTCCCCTATTTTCATGCGTCAAAAGATGTTGGCAGTTGGGTTCTCTGGTGTCCTCAGTGAACTGAAGAGCACACCTTGTTTACATTTAGCAAAAGTAAGGGGCACGGTTTGAACAATGTGTAGACAAAGTTCAAAGTGTGTGGGCTGATTGTGGCCTTTGCAATAATATACGTACACAAGGGCTTCAAAGCGCTAGCAGCGTATTTTACCAGCAGGGCGATATTGAGCTCGTTGCAGGTTATGATCATGTATAGGCGATGTTCAAAATGTGTTGAAGAATTAAGACATTAGCAGTGAATAACGCTTGCAAGAGATTCAGCAGCTATATATGTTTTAGGAAAAATGCAGTATTTATCCCACTGGCCAGCTAGAACTGTGAGCGCAACCGAGACAAATTTAGCGAAGGAAAGTGGGGAGGTATGGACTCTATGGCCAATGTTCTGGCGATGTAAAATGTGTATCGATGAATTACTGCCTTTGCCAAAATTTCTCAAGAAGCGACCGAAAGCGTCATATGCGGCCAAGGTTTTCAAGGTACCAGTAGTATACGGGCAACATTTTAAAGTCTGAGATTCCATTACAGGCTCCTGAAGCTGTTTTGCAACTGTACAGGAGAAACAGTTTCACTAGAAATTAAGTTGTCTTCCTACAAGGTCCCACAAATACGCTACATTTCTATGAGGGGGAGGGAGCGGGGATGCTCGACCAAGAACGCCCTTCAGTTTCTATCAGTTTCTATCGGTCAGGCACAGAAAGTAATATTTATTTGAACAGACACGTGTACTGCGCGGTGAAACTCGCACTAACTTCTGCAGCAGCTGTTCAGGATTCTTTTAGCTCTATCTCTTTGCGGTTACACAACGCGACATGCAGTTACACAACATCCGCAGATGCCTCAACTACTGCGCGGTGGACGCATAAATATTTCTCAAATACCCGCGATAGCACTAGCTGTAACGATGAAGAAATCTACTGCATGCATGCTTCATTTAACGTAATGCCCCAGCTACGGCGACAACACTGGATTCTACGTTAGATAGTGTACGCAGTGTAACGCCGCAATTAAAGGGAACCCAAGGGGCCCCAAAGGGTGATTTAAACGTAACGGGGTCGAACAGCTATATTAATGGAAGCGCACGTGTACGTCCATGTCGTAACAAATGCTACTGTATTACATATGAACTGGAGGAGGACGTGCTGACAACGCTGCACATACATTATTTATTATTGATAAAAATAATTACGGACACCGAAGCAAAAGCTCTGCGCTACAGTAAACGCCACAACCAATATTCCGGCTTGACCTCGAGCTACTGGTAGAAGAAGTCTATCATAGCAAAAAGGTGATGATTCGGACAAATCACACCAAGAGCCTTAAAACCAAGCTGGAAAAGCCAAGTCGGGTAATAGCTAGTGCTGTCAATCGTAGCACAGAGGTAGTGCTTCTGGTGTTTCTTTCCATTTTTCTTGCGTCGACGCGTGCTCTCCTGTCGATGCTTTAAATTGTCATCGTATGACTCATAGCTGCGAGCCATCGCGCTACGATATAAGCCGATGTCTCATCACTGTAACATTGAAATCACATATTTTTGCACTTGCATGACAGTACAGGTGTGACCATCAGTGCTGGTTGTCCGATTACGGTGGAGGTAGTTGTTGATGTAGCAGCATCGATGACTGGCCCCTTTGCCACGGCGGCGCGCGCTGGCGGTGGCAGCGCCCGCAGCGCCATGATAGCGTAGCGCAGCCTCTCCTCGGCCGTTCAGAGAGGCCTTAAGGTTTTTGACTAAGACTGTAATTTTACAGTATACTGCCCATAAATAGAGATTGCGCTAGAACCTTTCGAGTACAGTGCGTGCAATGGGACAGATGAGGATCCTGCAAAGACGGGCAAGGACAAACAAAAGTTTAAAATACTCCACGGTAGTAAGTTCAGCAGTCACACTGAAAAAGAACAGCTGAAGGGATTTTTCTTAGAAAACAGCGCTGATCTGCGCTAAAGTCGGCAAATATGATGACCATTTTCATATGGACGCTGTCCCAGAACAGAATAAGCGTTACCTCGGTTTTCTCAGACAGAAGACTGTTCGTCATTTGCTTGACGGGGCGTCGACGTGCGACTAAAAATAGTCTGTGCGATAAACCGAGACGGTCATGAGAGTAGTAAGAAGTTACGAAGAACCGGAGAACGTGACTATGGTTCAAGATATAGGTAGCCTGCACTTATTGAAAAGCAGTTTATTGCCAGCGTGCGCTCAACCACTGTCATTCTACCCTGGGGAAAGGGATCAGAAATTTCTGGGCGAGGATGAAAGAGAAAGAAAAGAAAGGGGACAAAGCTTAAACACACGAGTAAAATGGCGAGTAACGCTGGGAGTTACACAACTTTACAGATTGCAGTTCGGTGCTCTGTGCGATCTTTCGCCCATTGCAATTTCCTGCTTCAGAGCTGCAACGCCACCAGAAAGTGGCATTCTGCTGAAAGTGACGCCATGCACCAAGGCTTGTGCAACAGCCTCAAACATTAGTGAGGAAAAGGTACCCATCTTGCTTCACATCAGCGCTCATACGCATGTGCTGAAAGTTAAGCAACCTGAGAGCAACTTATATAAGAAACATTACTATTGGTCGCAGGAGAAAAAGTTAAGGCATATCAGGAAGCGCTTCTTCCGGTATGTCTGTAATGTATACGCCGGGGAACAAATGGTCATCAGAAGAACTCGGGAACAGTGCTACTGAATTTTCACAGTCGCCATACGTGGAATTGCTGGTCGTGAGAAAATAAATCAGGGGTAATTCGATGTGCCAAGATCTGCCATCACGGACTGTCATGTAAAACCGCTGTCATACATCGATTTAGGTCTCTCGACCAAACAAAACTGGCCTTTCTTTTACTGGCTCTAGAGAGCTAAAAAAAAACCTAAACAAAAATTCTTCCTATATACATATATATCAGAAACAGATTACGTTAAACATTTTCAACGATTCTGAGCGATAAGTGAAGGTCCTCACATGTTCTTTATTTTCATTCGCTTGTTTTGTTTATTGAGTGTGCACTGAAAAGACGTTAGTTGTCGTAGAAAGCACTAACTTCCAGAACTCTTATGAGAGGCCTTTATAAGAGAGGAGATTCATTCAGCTCCGATTTCATACATATGAGGCATATGAGGCGGATGTCCCAAAGGAGTACGTCCAACAAAGGAAAAACATTTAGTTGCTCTATCTGTTCAGAAACTTTTACTAGGTGCAAATGACAGATATCAAACAAGCAAAGAGAACTGAAATTCGAACTCTTTAATCATTAGTTTATTTTTATTTAGTACGCTTTACAGGTAAGGCAGCCACGAGGTTCAAAAGGGGAAATCACATAATGGCAACATCACAATAAGTTCAATACACTAACCACCAAATTTGCATATTTTGTATTATCGCAATAAACCGTTTTTTCTCCTTGCAGTAAAACACGTTTTATTGAGCACTCGTTTTTGAAGTGAAAGTACATGTATAAAGGGACATTATTACATTATAAAGGTATAGAGGCCAACCAGGACTGAGCTCGGTTGGCTACCCCGCGCTGGGTGAATGTAAAGGGGAGGGAAAGATTGAGAGAAGAAGAGAAAGTGCGCTGTTGATATCGCGGATATCAAGATAAATCAAAATTAATGATCAAACTGACATAGAGCAAAATAAATGGGAGGCTAAAGGGCACAAGTATCTGTACCTGAAAAGCGTGGACAACAAATGGAGGAAGAGGTCAAGAAAGTTCGCAGCCAAGTACAGGGTAATTGAAATTGTAAATGGACAACCAGGAGTCATCACAAAGAAAGCAAGAGAGAAAGAGACACCGAATTGGAAGCAAAGAATGGAAACAAGAACGACCTTGAAGATATACAAGAATATGAAGAAAGACATTAGGAGAGAAAATCTGTACCATTACACAAAGGGAAGTGCCTTGCTATTTCAGGCTCGAGCTGGTTGCCTAAGGAGAAAAACATACCGGAGCAAATATTCGGAACTAGATAAGGCATGTGTATGCTGTGCAAAAAATTCGGAGACCACTCAGCACATCCTAATGGAATGACAATGGATTCACCGAGTGAGACCCGGAGGTAACGTACACCTTCTAAAAGCGCTTGGATTTAAATTCGACGGGTGCATCAACCGGTCCGCTGTCGAGATAAGCAAGAGTCGTTTTAGAGTATGTATCGGTGGGAAAAGAGCAGGGAAGAGACGGATACGGCCGGATCCGTTACAGGCATAGGTATAAGCACAACGTTGATAGAGAAGTTTTGAGGAAGATGAAAAATGATTAAAGAGACGTATATTAAAATGCTAGAATGAAAAGAATATATAACATACTTGAGTAACTCAAGCAGGCTAGGTGACCATTTGTCACCGCCCTCTTTCAAACGGGATGCCAATAAATCAACCTCATTCTCATCATCATCTCCTAGCAGCCGTTTTATACTCTATATTGCAGACGGTTACTCAGCACAGCAGCTATCAGAAATCGCAGCAGCACTTTTGTGACCTTTTGTAGCTGCTACATGCGAGGCCATGGTCCCAAGATCTTGTTCAAGGTGCAAGGTGACAATGACAATGTATCGGTGTCATTATTGTGAGCTGGCGAAAAAGAATCATGATGCGACACTGAGGCTCTCAGGCACAAAATCCTAAGGGGGGAAAATACCAAAGCCCAATGCTCCACTACTAGAGATAGCAATGCCGCGAGGTCATTGTTGCAAATGCTGCATTACAGAGGGCTTCATGTTTGTAAAGTAAGGCTTCAATTGGGGCTAGTTGGTACGGTAATGTTAGGTTTGCTACGGTGGTTTCCTGACGAAACGTAACAAGGATGAAGTGGTAAATAAAAAAACAGGTACCACTTGTGCACCGGAACAAAAACAACAGTTGACTGCTTGTGCATCAGGGCCCGTATTCACAAAAAGCTCTTCCACACAGTAGTGTTCGTAAGAGCAAATTCCAATCAATCTTGATGCTGAGAATATCTAGCGAAAGCGACCGGCATTTCATGAGGAAATCAGAGCAATAAACCGAATGATGATGCTTGTATAATGTTGACTTCGTATGCTTTGTTAGCCAAATCTTTGAAATAATATTAAATGCCCCAGTTTCTTCAATGGAAGAGGAAGAAAACTGAGGGCAACTCATGTCTTAAGGGGTTGCGCCAGGTCGCTGAGGAAAAATAACAACAACATTTGAAATAGCCGTAGTTGGCATGCGTAGAGCGGCATGCTGATGACGATGCAATAGCGACAACTACACAACGACGACGCTATTACAATCCCGGTACGGCGGTTTACACGTCTCGCCCCTTGAATTCAATCCCGGGTGGGGACAAATTCTTTTCTGATTAACTTTTCTGCCAATGAAACGTGACGATAAGCATAACTAGGATACTTGACACAACGGCCGGAGAAAGTACCCCTAAGTTTTATTGATGCAAAAGCAGTTCCATTACGACAAATAACGAAATGGGGCAGGTTCACCCATAATGCGAACCAGTGAAGCAATGGCTGATAGGTATTGGCCTCGTAGGTGCGTTATTAATAGGAGTAAACATTCACTGATGAACGAGGCACTCTCATGTTCATGAAAAGAAGCAGAATAAAACTTTATTCAGGACTTACTTCTAAGCATACGGAAAACCACCTGCTTCTTAGCCAATCCCCATAGTGGCTATGCGCCACTGTTTAGGATACAAGAAAAGACAAGACTCTAGACTTAGTCGTCTTTTTTTGCGGAGGTGGCGCTCGCGTGTGGTAGAAAAGTGGAGTGATACCACTTTTTCTTCCGCCTCTTTTGTGTATCCTGCCTTTCACCTCTTACCTGTGGCTGCATTTATAGTCATGCACATCGGCCCTCATTTATCTGTAGTCAGAAAGCATGACGTCAGCGTGAATATTTGGGGTCACTGAAGAGGCCAGGCACACTATTTTCAAAGTGCAGCAATTTTTGCTGTAGCATGGGTGCAGTGGGTGAGAGGTAGAAGCTGCACCTGGCAATAAGTTGGCACCAGGTTCCAAGCCCAGCGGTAAACCTCTGCTTTTTTCCTACGTTCTGCTGAAATTTCCGCGGGAAAAACTCTGGCGACAGTCATCGGCGGATGTGGCACGAACAGCGGCGTTCATCAAAATGGTTAGGGCAGTCCGCCCAAATCAGTTATCGCTTTAATGTAAAAAAGAAAAAAAATGTGCAGTTTTTATTTTCCTTCGTCCTGCAGTGTGCGTCCTTAAACCTCATTATTAGCATATGCGGATGCACAAAGCCCGCTCTCGCATAATAGCTAGGTGGAGAGATGCGTTCTCTTACGTAAGCGCTTCCGTCACCAAGGACACCTTGTGGGTCATGAATCAGCAGAAGATGTCATGCTGTCGTGTACAAACAACCGAAATCGTCCCGTTGACGTATCGAATGGATCGCAAATGATCGAACACATACGTGCATATGTTCCGTGCAGTGCTACTAGAAGAGGCACACCAAGTTTCCCCATTGATTCTACGCCAACGTACGTGTTTCCAAACTCCGAGCAGGATTGTAATCATAACGTGCTCTTCATTTATTACTACGCTGTTTAGCGCTCACATTTGCCGAATATACCTTTTTCTGGCTCAAGCTTGCGTATAGTTGAGGTTTGGAAAGATGGCGACGATTTGAGTGCTCGACTCCAAGGCAGGGAGCTTGGCTTCAAAACTTTACTGCAACGTCGTGCTACGTGCTAGCCGTAGAAATTTTCAAGCAATACAGAATTCAGCACACGCCTTCTTGTAAAAAGTCATGCACGCCAGTGTTCTTTAAGGCACATGTCGCAGAAGGAGAAGTGAAACGGCCTAATCGGCGCTGGACTAATTATCGTGGCTTTTGCCTTCGTTTATTTTTTTGTATGTTTAATCCTGTCATGACTGACAGATTAGGCACAGCTACCTCTGTACGATTGGTGCGTTGGCAAATCAAATTTTAAAGCTCGAAATCTGGCCCCAAACGGAGATGGTGGCCGTTGCTTAAGCGTATTCTGTGTTTTAATTCGGCCGTCACACAGGAACACTGGGTGAAATCATACGGTCATCGAACTCTGAGCTGGTTATTATACAGGGAGGCCCACCCAGCATTTGTAACCTAACGTCCTTTCCTTCTTTAACCTGCTCCTCCACAAAGGCAAATAACCCGGTTTCTTGCAACGCGCTGCATGCAACTCGCTTGAGTCGGCAAGCACGTGAAAGTATGCTGGCTCTCGGTTCAGATGACGACCATTATCACGAGAGCGCGTTCTCCCAAATCACCGCTGGCCCCGCCCGCAGCGCATGCGGCCGTGTGTTTTGGCTTTCCACGGGCTCTGAGCGCAACTCTTTCCACGTGTTGCGCGCCCATCTGGGTACATTTCTCCGCAAGGTGGACACAATGCCTCAGGGACGCTCGCGTGCGTACAGGCTTCGATGGATCATGAGAGACAGCGCGCGCGCGCGCGCGCGCGCGCGCGCTGTGTTCGTCTGCGCATGCGCAGACGAAGCAGTATGCCGCTGACTTCGCGTTGTCCGGTTGTTTCTCCGGACGATTGCGAGGAATCGATTTCTCGGTGTGCGACTGCAGTTGCTGCAGCGTTGCTCCAGCCTGCATACCGTTGTATTCTTTACCCCGTGATACCCTCTCTCTGTTTGCCTAACCTCGTGTCGCACGACTCCGTTCGCAGAAACTTGTTTTCCGACATTTGTATCGTCGTTCCGATTAACTTGGAACGCCGTCCATGTTTTGTGTCGGGAAGAGAGCGGTCATTTGTGCTTTCCGGCATCAACACGAACGAGTACATGGGAGCAGACGTAACGGAAGAGTTTGCGTCTGCTTGGATCATGACAGAGATATGTTTTTGACGACAGTGCTCGTGGCTTTCTGAAAAAGTTGGTTCAGTTATGCGGCAGTCATGGAAGTTGTAAAACGAGCAATCGTTTTGTTGTAGCCGCGTTGCCACACATTCGTGTATGCCCGACTGAGATTTACCATTATTCCGGAATTAAAGCAGTGAACAAGAAAGCGAAAATTGTCATTCGTGTTCGTGAACCTCTCGGTACCTTTCGGATTTCAACAGAACTTATTTTCATCAAGCAGCAAGAGGTTTGCTTGCCATCCCCTGCTTTCGACGCAGAAAAAAGAAGTACACAAAGGAACCATGACGCATGTTCTGTGAAGTCGAATTCATAAAAAGGGTGCACCCATTAGCTTTGCAACTATGCGCGGAACAGCTAAATGTGTTCTCGTAAATTTTTCAATATCTAGGGCACTTAAAAGAAATGTTACAAGATGGGATGTGTACGGTTGCTTTGTGTGAATACGGGAAGATTTGGAATCAAGGAAAGAAGCTGTTCTGCCAGATATTGTGAATACAAAATAAACAGTTAGAAAGTAGAACGAATAAATAAATAAATAAATAAATAAATAAATAAATAAATAAATAAATAAATAAATAAATAAATAAATACGTAAATAAATAAGCTCCAAAGCCTGAAATTCTGGCTTGTTCTTTATGGTAGCTGAAGTAGTTCAACGTGTTTGCGCGAAAATTGCAATCAAATGATATCAAATATAGATTTCACAGAAAGGCTTCAAGGGGTGTGTGAGAGATGCTCTGTTTAGGAGACAGCGCTATCAATATTTACCCGATAGTGTGACAAATGTGAAACAGGGCAATGAATCACTGGAAGAAAGCATGGACTCCGTCTTGCGAATGAATGGAATGAAGTTGACGATGGTTAATTGCTACAAATAACTGAGTATCTTATATAGAGTATCTGTAGGCGACCTGACGTAGCAATAATTTAACTACTTGTGTTTCGTGAGTGACACATTTATTTTCTTTAACGGTTTCTCAAAACATTAGTAAAAGCATAAAAGCACAAGTGGATGCGTTTTTTATTGTTATGTTACGCCCTACTGTGCTTTGTTCTGGCTTTGCAGCGTTTTATTAACGCGGCGGACTGATTTACATTCATTATATACATAACATGAAGTATCTTCGCGTGAATATTATCGTGGCGCTTTAGAGTAAGCGTGTTGCTCTTTATAATGATAATTTGATAAGATCGGCCACCATGGGTAAATGAACCTTTTCTTTTCATGAGAATCGAAGAAGTTAATCAAGCCATCAATCGGAACATTTGCCGCCAGGAGGACGATGTTCTAACCAATCGAATGTACTGATCATGATATCTATACTTGCTTGGCCACCATACTGCTTCCGCACACAGACGCCTCCATGGTAGCTTTACTATCAAAGAAAATGAATGAAAATCAAGTTTTGTTCCTTCCGCAAAACATTAGGAAAGGAAACAGCCTATGTCAGATGCGACGCGAATGCCTAAATGCATCTTTCAGAAATTTACTAACATAATTGAAAAAGATTCGAGGACTTATTGAGGAAGTGAGTAAGGGGAAGGTAAATCGGGCTTAGTGTAGCTCCCTTATGGAAGCTCCACATTCAAACCTCCACCGCAAGTGTTTCTTGCACCTTAGCTCGTGGCCGGACAGACCTCGAACAGCGTCACCACCTTAGGCCGGTACTCGCCCCAAAATGTCTTTAGTCCGACGTGTTCCCACATTTGGAGTAGCCGTCCTGATGCATGCATTGCATTTTACTTGCGGAGGTGTTTGCTAGTGGATGGGGCAATTGCGTTGTTGTGTCCATTGCCCTAAGGGGATGATGTCGTGGCAACTCCTGCTCTAGCATTGGTAAAAAATACTTGTGGCCCTCGGTATAGCCCTTTGGCATGAGGGTCGTCGGGATCACTGATGGGGAGGAGGTGTTCCAAAGTAAACATCGCTAAGAGGAAGAACCCTAGCTGTATCTTCACCAGAACTAAAGAGTTCCTGATGACCAATCAGTGTTTTCAGAGGTGGTCCCGAGCAAGCTGCTTGGGTGTTATGCAGCTGCTGAAGAGGCCGCTTCCTTTTTGTCACGGCATGACGTGTGTGCCAATCGGGAATTATTGCGGGTCACAGAAATTGCCGGTGGGCTCCCGAAGACGGCACGCAAGGTTTAAGCCCCGCCGTGTTTATGATCCCTGTTCGCGCCATTTCATGAATGCATGAATGAATTGGTTCTGGAGTACATAAGAAAACGTGCAATGTGACCTTTCGCACACAATATTGATTGGACTGCTCTAGTCAATCTTCTCAGTGAAACACAACTTATCTTTGGGTCTCCGCACACGATTGTCGAGAGGTCAGAACGTGTATGCGGTAATTACTAATTTCGTAGAGAAATAAAAAGCAGTAAGATGGGATTGATTCTGCGGAAGCTGCTATTTAGTACAACTTACAAAGGCAATCCAGCAATGTTGGCACTTGTGGAGAGGTCACTGTTACATTGTTCTTTCTCTTTCGCTGCTTGAAGTGCAGAGTTCATGGGAGTTTAGTGCCCACGACAGGCATAATCTCTTTTATCGCTCAAGGAAGTTCTGCTGATCATTATTATTCGTGCTTATGTGTTTGTGAATACACAGGTATGATCCGACACCGATAAAAGTTAACCTATAACCCTTTATACACAAACCCAAATACCTACACGAAATCCGGCTAGAATCTTATAAGGAATAAGCGGGTTCACAAACATCAACCTCAAAAACAACGTTCGCATCGGCGAATCAATGCAAAAGTTCGCATTTACGTCAATGGCACCCGACGGCGCGTTATCGCATGCAGAGATCAAGGTCATGAATACGTGCTTCGTGGATAATATCTCGGCGCAACTGGAATCTTGAATCGCCACAGCACGTCTCGAGTATTTTCTTTTGTTTGAATGGGGGCCAATATTCCGTCCCAATGCATATGAATGAGGAAAAAAGTCAGAAAGTTGGAGCCCGCAATAATGCATGCAGCAGGACTTTATCAGGTTTATCGTCCTTCGTTCTTCCGTTATAGTTGTCTGGATGGCCGGCACTTTGGTGCATGCTTCGAATGGCCGGTGCGTGGTTAACATGCGAACAAACATCTTGGGAAGGACTCTCGTCGTTTTCGCATTCTTGCTTGAGCAATATTCCTTCTAGCGGTCTTGTGAACAACAAAAAAAAGGAAAGTATTGTATGACCGTTCGTGTCCGAGTCTCACGGCGCTGGCGCCCAGCGGTGGCGGATTGGGACGACGGGTGCTGCCGCTCCCTGGATGTGGCGGACGTGTGACGCACCAGAAGGAGCCACGGAGTCTGGCGCAGGTCTTCGGGCGGCACGGCCCTCCTCGACGAGGCATGGACGAGACGTGTGTGATAATGTCGGTTGAGGACGGGGCACGGGGATATTGCCCGTGCATGTGTATCGCACTAGGATGCTGCCCACAGACCTGACGGATGGGGTCGCCTGGTCTGATGACCAGGCCACTCCATCGTCTGATGGGAGATATGTTTGTAGGTGAAGAGGAGCATGAGGGAGCCGGTAGGATCACAAGGAATTCGCGGGCCACTTTGATTGAAACGCGACGTTGCTCGCGATGCTCTGCTCGAGAAGCTTTAGCGGAATGCCATCCGGAGTGGGACGCTCGGTATGCCGAAGCGCGTTAGCGGACGAGCTTGCTCGTTTGCCTTGTGTTCCCTGATGGTCGGGAATCAATTCGAAGAGAGCCCGAAGATTTGAATGAGATGGAATGTGTGTGTGTCTGTGTGTGTAAACGAGCGTGCAAGAAAAATTAGCACGAGATTTCGGGGCGCGCTCTGGCTGACGGATCGTACAGTAATTGTGTCGGTGTCGTGCGCTGGTTGGCAGATGGCGTCTGCAATGGCATGCGTTTCAGCATTCATGGCAGTTGGCACGCCTAGCTAAGAATTTGTGAATGAATACGATAGGCCTTTACTGCCGTAACTGTTCACTCCGGTGTGCGTGCCACATCTACCCAGTACGTGGTGTGTGGCGGTGTGGCTAGATGAGTGGCGTAGGACTGTCGGGGGCCCTACTGAATATCGGCGTTCATGCTGTATGGAGAGGAAGTACATCGATCAGTGGAATCGAGCCCCATGTTCGTGGGACTGGTGGTATAGGTGTAAGGTGTGCAATCTCGCACCCAAGGCGAGCCAGAACGACCCGGCATTGAGCGTAGAAGTGGTCAGTCAGTGATGTTGCGCTTTGTGATGCGCTTCTTTTTTTTTTTCTTCAAGGGCATCACGTGGTGCTGCGGCCACTCATTCGTTCATATGAGGGAACACCCAGTCCAGAGCCGCGAACTCGAGTACTTGTAGCAATTTTTTGGCGGCTCGAGTCACGTATTTTCAAATATTTCAGGGTGACGGAACTGCGTCGTTACCGGGTCTCGGCGCGGGCGCGGAGGAGGGACTAGACGGCGGGCGACGGCTGCGTAGCTCATTGCGTCAGGCTGAGGCTGCGGTGATTCTGGTGCTCCTAGCGACTACCGAATTTATTCCCGGGCGATATCAGCAATCGACGCCACCTGGGCCTGCGACGCTGGAAACATCCTTCGCAGTTCTGCGCCCACAACTGCTCTTACAGTCTCCGGCACGTCGTGCTTGGACTTCGGCGTAGTCTGCCGTGAGCGTGGGGTGGTTGTATTGCCTATTTTGCATTTAGAGCGTTTTCTCGATGTTGGTGGCTTCTCGAAGAAACTGTTCGACGGTCTTCGGTGGGTTCCGTTTCATTCCGGCGAAGAGTTCTTGCTTCACACCACGCATGCGTAGGCGAACTTTCTTCTCCTCGGACATTTCCGGGTCGGCGTGGCGGAAAAGACCGGCCATCTCTTCCGTAAAGATAGCAACGTTCTGATTAGGTAGCTGCACTTGGGCTTCCAGTAGAACTTCGGCCCTTTATTATCGGACAACACCCGTAAAGGTACAAGGAAATTGCTGCGGAACAGGTCCCACGTTGGTAGTGTGGACTTCCGGTTCTATAACCATGTCATCACTGCGTCCTCCAAGGAGAAATATACGTGGGGCAGCTTGTCTTCAGAGTTTCAGTGGTTGAAGGCTGAAACCCTTTCGAATGCCTCGAGCGAGGTCTCTGCGTGGTCGGATGGAGCATCGCGGAAGTAACCTAGGTGGCTCCCTAGGTTGTCGAAGTACGAAGGCTGCAGGCGATGCTCAGTCAGTCATGGTGGCTTCCTTGCCGTTGTAGGCGCAAGCCCCTGCACCGGGTGCAGGTTTTGAAGCCTGCGGCTCACTCGATGCATGATTCGGGGCGACGCTAGTGCTGTATTCGGGATGTGAGCATAGAGAAAGACATTCAACAAGAGCGGACACCTCCACAGAGCCCAGTGGCTGAATTCATTGTAGCGCACCAAGCAGATGGGATTAACTCGTTCCGGTTTCGGTTTTGCACGCGCGCGTTTTGAACGCTAGCTGGCACGCGCTGCGGCGGCTGCGCTACTTCTTTTTTTTCTTCTGCTGCTCAATCGCGCGCCGTCTCAGTGCGGAATCGTTTATTTATTTAAAATGATTGCGAACAATTTTTACGAGTCTCCATTGAATCTGTGCCACGCGCTATTTCATAAAGTTGACGCAACATGTCTTGTAAATGAGGAAATGTTTACTTCGCTCTATATATCCTCGTTCCAGGCTTTTAGTGCGTTCATCCAACGTTGTGGCACCGGGTAAGCAGCAGTAGTTCACGTACGAAGCTGCTCCGGACGGCATCAGCTGAAAAAAAAGTAAATTACCAGCATGTGTCATTTCGGTTTTTAGCCCTTATAGGAATGCTGCGTGTAGAGGGGAGGCGTGCGAAAGTGAGGAATGGGCGACATCACAAAGAAAAGCAATTCGCTTTTACATACATGGCGTCGAAAATACCCAACTCATTCCAAGCTGTACTATGAATTATGCATAAAACATCTGATTTCCAAGCATTCCCTCATTCCCGGGCATTATTTCCTGCACTTTAAGAGCACAAATTCACGAGCGACTGCGCGTTTCCAAAACAAACTTGGCCTCAGCCGACGCGATGGTACGCTATATACACAGAGGTGGCCACTACACAGGCTCTAAGCCAGAGCACGCTAGACGCTCGCAGAATGCCTTCTACTAGCACTCAAGAGAACTGCGTTGGTGCAAAGCCTGTTTTCAGAAGACAGAATTTTCGAATTCTTGGTTTTTTAGCTCCTCGGCGTCACCTTTCGCGCGTTCTGTCGGCGCAGCAACTCACTCCAGTGTTATCACTCTTGGCAATCGCTTTTCGCGTCTTCGACAAGCGTGAGTAGCAAAAAAAAGTACATTTTGCGGGACCATAGAAAGCGTCAAAAAACTTGTTTCACTAAGATTCAGTACAAGCCAAACTGTCACCACGGCGGGCTTGTTTTTTTTGGTAACTGCTTCACTACTCCAGGCGCGGCGAGCATGCCTCAAGAGTATCCCAAGAAGTTACGAAATTAATTTCAATAATTTTGGGGTCGGAGAATGCGCCACGAACTTGACCCAGTAAGATTCAGTACACGCGAAACTGCGGCACACAGCCGAGCTGCTTTTCGCTAACAGCGTCACAAAGCCGAGCGCGGCCGCTGCGCTTGAAAAGTACCCCAAGAACTAACGAAATTAGTTACAATAATGGTCGGGGGTCAAGAAAAGCACCAAAACTTGTCCCGGTAATATCAAGTACGCGCGAAACTGCGTCACACGGCTGAGCTGCTTTTCCCTAACTGCGTCACAAAGCCGGGTGCGGGAAGCGTGCACAAAAACTAGCGAAATAAGCTATAATAATGTTGGGGCTCATGGGAAGCTTCATAAACACCTCCCAGAACGAGTCATTAACGCAAATTTACTACGCCAGGGCGGACGAGCAGTTTTTCGCTAACTGCGTCACAAGTATCGGTTACGTGCCGTAAAAGCCAAAATTGCTTGAAATGCGTCGCAAACTGTCACCAATAGTGCAGTGGTGCCGTGTCGAAGTTCAGAAGGAACGCAAGAATACGCCGGGCGCCCAACAAACACATTGCATTCAAGAGAGACGGGTTGCTGAACAGGCGAACTTCGATTGCGCAACAGGCCTCCCTGGCTTCGGTGGCCTGTCTGGCGCATGACGGATCGGTGGCGCCTGGCGTTCCGTTAGCATGTTGCTAGGTAACGCAAGAGAAATAAGTCGCAAAGCAGAAGTTCAGTTATACGCAAAACTTTTTTTAGTTTTAGCAGGTATGAATAAAAAGAAATAAAACATTGTCTGTAAGTTCATTTCAAATTGTTTTTTTCCGATGCTCGCGTCAGCTAATGGATGGAATTAACACTAGGCATGACGTGTTTCCTGTTGCCAATTTTCGCCGAGTGTCCCCTTTGGTTGAATTGCTTTCTCTACGGTATGGGTTTAAGGGGGGCTTTCTGTACATGATAGCAAAAGCACCTCCACCAGTTGACATATTCTATGGCAATCACTTTCGGCGATAGTACTGCCTCGGCAATAGAGTCATCGTCAGGTGCGTCCTGATTGCCTCCTTGAGCGAAATCCGATGAACCGATTGGCTGGTTAAGCACTACGTCCCGCGAAGGCGATAGTATCGCCGTAGTGATTGTCGCAAAATACCTCCCCATATATTACGTTGTAGTGATGATGAAGAACACAGTAGCGAAACTGTGAATCACGAAACTAACTTTTTATTGGATGAACGTGTGCCTTAACAAAAAAAAACAAAAACAAAAAAACAAACAGGTAACAGTCAAGCCCAATGATAGCGGCGCGGACAGTCGGCGATCGTTGAAAATTCGATCTGTGGATCAAGCGCATTGGCATAAAAGCCAATCATGTAAAAGTCATGTATAAAAACACGACTCGCAGAAAGTTCCACGGTTATCGCTGGTGCCCGCGTGCCTTCAAAAACCTGCTACACACTTCATGTTGCGCTTACTGATTGATTATGAAAGGGTTGGTGAGAACATACAGAACAGATAGAATCAACGTTAACATTCGAGTAAGTTCCAAATCGTACAGGCGCGTCTTGCACAGCGCGATAACTTTACTATAACTTATCAGGGGTGAAACGCAGTCCCCATGAAAACGATGAATAAACACACATGCCAATATGTATAGTAAGCAACACTGGACACATGCGCGCAATTTTGGGTGCCATATGGCTGTAGGTTCAGGTTAGATATATCACAACATGTCGGACATATGGGTACTTACTTATGGTAACATATTTCAAAGCAGACGATAATGTGGACGAAGTGAGAGCAGATTGGATAGAGTATATGACATCGTGCCTGCTGACAGAATGAAAAGCAATTCAAATAAGTGGACCAGATAGCATGAAAACTTTCAGGGACCGTTGACCAGTCAGTTTTATATTAAAAGGCAGAGAAGGACCAGTACTACAGCCAAAATTATGGCGCATGGATGTGGCCCTCCTTCATGGCGAACAAGAAGGTGACGAAATTAGGAAAAACCTCAAAAATAGTTTAGAAGAATGTAATAAAGATTTAAACCGGGATGACTTGAAAGAGAAATGAACGGCTATTCTTAGAGATGCAGGAAGAAATAGGAAAAGACGATTTCCAAAACATTTGAGCGACTTGTGAAGATGAATATGCATTGTTGAGAAGGGAGGAAACCTTACCTTCTCTATGCAAGAGTGTTTAGAAGGCTTGCGACACAAATACACTCAGTGCTTAAAAGAAGAAAAACTCACAAGACCGTATGGAATCGAAAAAGAGAATTGAAAGGATTGGGAAAAGCCACGGAGAAACAACTACTAATGAAGAAATCATAAAAGAGATCTTCCTCGACCACTTCAAAAAGATTTTGCAAGATGATAACCCAATCACAAAATTAGGCACCACTGGTCTTCTCGAAAACTTGCCTCAAGTGCAAGATGAAGACTAAGAACTATTCTGCGCCCCAAGCATGCAAGAAAAGGTGCTGAAAGCGTTACAAAGAATGACGAAAGCAACAGCCCCTGGGCCAGATGTTATCTTGACAAGCTTTTATTACACGTCCTTTGACATAATAGGGTCAAGACTATTTAAATTGTTAAACGATCTTACAAGCCACAAAAAGAAACCCCTTTCTTTTACACAAGGTAGAATCATGCTATTGCCTAAGACCCATAGTGATCAACTAGATGTGAATGCATAGAGACCAATGACTTGACTAAACACCGATTATAAAATAGCGGCGACAATATTAGCCCTACGATTAGGCTCAGTCCTTCCTACAATAATTTCTAAACTACAAACAGCGTCAATACAAGGAAGATCAATTTCCACTCCACTAACAGCAACAAGGGATACGTTTATCTATGCAAAAGAAAAACCGGTTACTGAGGTTTTCATATCGGTGGATCAAGAAAAAGCCTTTGATAATGTAAGACACGAATACATATATAAGACAACGAAAAAGTTTGGCTTCCCGGAAGACTTCACTGAAATGATAAAAGTTACATACCAGAATATTACAAGCCACATCCAAAGCAACAAAACCCATCGCGGTTGCTCAGTGGCTATAATGTTAGGTTGCTGAGCACCACGTTGCGGGATCGAATCCGGCTACGGCGGCCGCATTTCGATGGGGGCCAAATGCGAAAACACTCGTGTACGTAGATTTAGGTGCACGTTAAAGGACCCCAGGTGGTCGCAATTTCTGGAGTCCTTTACTACGGCGTGCCTCATAATCAGAAAGTGGTTTTGGCACGTAAAACCCCATAATTTAATTTTAAAGCAACATTCTCCAAGAATTTTCTAGTCGCTAAAGGCGTAAGACAAGAGTGTGTGCATTTGCCAGGACTATTTGTAATGACACTAGCTTTGCTCCTAAAGAAAGAAGATTAAGACAAAAACGTGAGAGGCTTTCCTCTCCCCGGAAAACTACAATCGAAGATTACGGCCTTCACTGATGACATATCTCTTTTTTTTTGAGAGACGAAAACAATTTTAAAACATTTCTGCACCTTTTCAATGAACATGCTGACATATCTGGAGCTCGAATAAGCCAAAAGAAAAGCAAAGCGCTCCGTTTAGGCCAATTCAAGGAAGACTCCCTAGACAATAGAACGTTTGTGCAAGCAGATAAGGTTCTAGGGCTATGGTTCGAAGCAGAAAATATTAAAAAAAGCTGGGAAACATCATTCTAAAAAGCAGCACAGTTGATCGAAAATCCTATGTTTTCGCACCTAAGCTTACTAGAAAAAGCAGAAATAATAAAAAACAACACTATGTGCCCCGGCACTTTATGAGGCAACAGTCGCTGGCATGCCACGACTTATAGCCAATAAACTGACCCCACTCGCAGGAATGTACCTTTGGGGTAATAAACCGGCACCAGTAACAACGAGAATTCTAAGACTGCCATGCGCAAGAGGCGGACTGGGAATTCCAAGCAGTAAACAGCGCTATAGACAACAGGAAAAGGAGAGGGACACAGACAACAGCGCTGTTTTGTAGCGCTCTTTACTGCTCATAATCATGAATCAACCAGCCCAAATGCGTACTCTTCTGCGAATTCCAACTGTAGCTGTAACAGCAAGAACGCTAGCAGCGAAAACTGTTGTCACTCTGGCCAACACGTCCGACTGTGTTGGCATGCCCATGTTGAGATACTGGCTCAGTACACTGGACCGATTTGTGACAGCCGAAAAGTGGCAAGGTCCAAGGGCCGAAACGCCGCTACAGTTTTATAAGGATGCTGTAAAAAGAAAAAAGAGCGATTGAAGAATTGTGCCAAGATACTGCATTCACGGAAATCAAACCGTCTGAGGTAAACGATGCAATGGCAGTTAAAGAACCAGAACCTGACAAAATGATTAAAGGTTCAGTGAACAACTGGAACCTGTGGAGAAAGATGCAGTTACCAAGTGAAATCAAACACTTTGATTGGAAGAGGCAATGGGGTGTGCTCCCGACACGGACGAGACTGGCATGTTTCGGTATCACAGTCACGGATCGAAGCCTCAACTGTCAAGCGCCTGAGGCACAAACTCACGTACTTAAACAAGGCATGTCATCCAAAGCAGTGTGGAGAGCAGTTTCTTAACAACTGAAGATCAAGTTATTAAAAACGTAAAAAAGAAATTCCCCTTTTGAAAAATTACTAACGCTAGTCATTACGTTTGCGCTTTGGAAAAGGAAAAATTTACTGAAATGAAGCGAAAACCGCAGACAGCAGTCTACCCAGTATTGAGCGAAACTAGGACATTGATGAGAGCAATATTAAGTAAAGAACTCATGTCAAATGGACGCGATAAACTTTTTAGAAAATGTCACAAGGTATTGGATCATCAAGGAAAACAAAGTTGAAATTCCTATAACCCAATATTACATATTTGTTTGTCACTTAGTGAAACCTTCAGATGTTGTTATTCGAAGGCATGTGATCTCACAAGAGTCATTATTCATACACAAAAAAACTATAACAGATTTAAAGAAAATTGGATGTACGTAGACATCGCATAAGTGTACGAGTTTCAAAAATGATGTATAGTGTGTATAGGCGGATTACAGACATAGAGAGTGTATAGTGTCTATACGGATATAGTGTGTATAATTGTCCAGACCGAGAGTTCAAAATGAGATTGAAGATGATTGAACTGTATTTCAACTCTGAACTGTATTGAACCGTATTATATTCAAACTGTATTGTAACTGTGATATTAGCAATGTATAACGCTTACAGTCATGAGTGTCTGTGGAATAAAATTTCTCTTGGTGTACAACTTAGTGCATTACATGCGTGCAGGAGGTTTTCGCCTTCACGTGCTAGAGGAGTGTAACATGCTGCCGAAGTTTTCGAAGAGTGGGATAGGGCGGGACATGTCCATAACAAGTGGCGTGTGGTGGCTGGCTGACACGTCTAAGAAAAAGAAAACAAGAAAAAAAAAGCGATTTACCTTCTGCACAATTTCTATATCATAAACAACGAAGACGTCTCCCCTTAGTCTTCGTTGTTCATACTGTGGTAATTATGGATCAATACCAAGCAGGCCAATTCAGAGTTACGCTCAACAGCTTCAGCAGAGATACAACACTACTTCTCTAGCATCAGCATGCAGCAGCTGTGCCTCAAAGTAGAATGTTCACAATTCACTCCCCCAGTGCAAGATACCGCTGCTTTCAAATGAATCATCTAGGAGCACATTGTCACGGATTAAAACAATTTACACGATGTATTTACAAGAGATACATAAACAGCAGCTGAGAATCCCGAGAGGCTGTTGCCACTTCGTCGTCTTCAACCGTCATCGAAATTGTTCTCTTTTCCCATCGTAACACGGCCCCCAGTGGAAAAAGCACCGTCCCGGTGCTTCACACGGGGCCATCGGTAAGAGCATAGTAAGGCTTAAGCCGAGAGACGTGTACTACGTCAGGTGATGTGGAACCGGATGGCATGACGCAGGTCACGGGGATAATCTCGTAAGTGACAATGATCATTTGACGTAGAACACGGTAAGGGCCTTTGTAGCACGGAAAGAGTTTCTCGGAGAGCCCCAGTCGGCGGCAAGGGGACCAAAGTAGTACGAGAGAGCTTGGTGAAAAGTATGTGTCATGATAGCGGCGATTGTAAGCGTGCCGTTGAGTTTCCTGCGATGTCAACGAATGAGTACGGGCAAACTGGCGCGCATGGTCAGCGTGGGTGATGGCGCCGCGAGCATACTCGGTCCTCGAATCCCGCACCGAGGAGAATGAAGTGTCCAGTGGGAATACAGGGTCGCGACCGAAAAGCAAGTAAAAGGGCGAATACCCAACAGTATCGTGGCATGATGAATTATAGGCGAACGCGACATAAGGCAGCGCCACATCCCAGTCATTGTGGTTGGGTGAAACGCATTTCGACAGCATGCCAGTAATGGTCCGATCAAGTCGCTCAGTAAGGCTGTTGGTCTGGGGCTAATAGGAGGTAGCCAGTGTGCTTGGTAGAACATGAGCGTAGGATATCGGGGATGACTTGGGAGGGGAAAGTGCGGCCGCGGTCGGTAATGAGCTGTCGCAGGGCGCCATGTACTAAAACGATATCCCGGTGAAGGAAACCTGCGACGTTGGTTGCGCAGATCGAGGGAAGTGTCCAAGTGTTGGCATAACGCGTCGTGTAATCAGTAGCGACGGGGATCCACCTGTTGCCGGATCTGACGCGGGGAAAGGGCCAAGGAGGTCCAAACCCACGCGAGAGAATGGCTCAGGTGGAATGTCGGTCGGCTGTAAGTACCCGGAAGGAAGCATTGCTCACTTTTTCCAATGTTGACAGTGCTTGCAAGCAGCTACATAGCGCCGTAGGGAGCGTGCGGGCCAGTAGCAGAGGTGGTGGGCATGGTCGTAAGTCAGAGCAACCCCAAGGTGTCCGGCAGTTGGGGCGTCATGAAGCTCCTGAAGTACGGTTGAGCGGAGGTGTGAAAGAACGACAAAGAGAAGGGGAGGACCGTCAGGATGAAAATTGCGTCGGTACAATATCCCGTCGTTGAGGACGAACCACCGTAACGAAGGATCAGTAGGATTAGATTACCCTTCGGTCATTGAGAGTCCTCAAAGTCACATCATGGCGTTGCTCTTTGGCCATGTCCAAAAGCTGGAAAATGGAACGAATACTTGCGGAAGCATCCGTGTCGGCGTTGGCGTGCGCGTGTACAGGGTAACGGGACAAGCAGTCGGCGTCCTTGCGTAGGCGACGAGGCCTATACACCACCGAATAGGAATACTCTTGAAGACGCAAAGGTCATCG
This sequence comes from Dermacentor andersoni, assembly GCF_023375885.2. Taxonomy (NCBI): domain Eukaryota; kingdom Metazoa; phylum Arthropoda; class Arachnida; order Ixodida; family Ixodidae; genus Dermacentor; species Dermacentor andersoni. Next base: position 120,541,250 of record NC_092817.1, on the reverse strand, counting down.
TCGAAGCCTGCCTGTGGGATCTTTTAAGGATGAAAGCCAAAAGAGGGCGTGGTGGTCTGTTACAATAGAAAAGGGCCTGCCGTATAAATAGGGGTGGAATTTCGCTACTGCCCAGAGAAGGGCCAAACATTCGCGCTCGGTAATAGAGTAATTCCGTTCCGCAGGTGACAAAAGAAAGCAAGCGTAAGCGATAACAGGTTCATGCCCGTGTTGAACTTGTACAAAGACGGCACCGATTCCATGGCTACTGGCATCGGTGCGCACCTCTGTAGGGGCTGAAGTAGCGAAGTGTCCTAGAATCGGTGGGGTGGTGAGCATGGTGGTAAGGCGAGAAAAGGGCGGAAGAGCAATTAAAGGCCCACGAAACTTCGGACATATTTTGCGTACTGTGGAACAGGAAACTCTGTCACGGCGCGAATTTTCTCCTGGTCCGGTCGCATGCCAGACGCATTGACGACATGTAAAAGAACAGTAATCTCACGGTCGCTGAAGTTACATTTCTTGTAGTTGAGCTGTAGACCGGTCTTGCGAAAAACAGCAAGTACAGCTGAAAGGCGCTCAATGTGGGTACTGAATGTGGGCGAGAACACAATAACATCATCTAGGTAGCAGAGACAAGTAAACCACTTGAATCCTTGGAGTAATGAGCCCATCATACGTTCAAAGGTAACGCGAGCGTTGCATAGCCCAAAAGGCATAACTTTGAAGTGGTAAAGACCACCAGGCGTTATAAACGCGGTCTTTTCACGATCGAGATCATCCACAGCGATTTGACAATATCCGGATCGTAGGTCGATGGACAAAAAATACTGTGCCCCGTATAGGCAATTGAGGGCGTCATCGACACGAGGTAAGTGGGTAGATGTCCTTCTTCGTGATGCGGTTGAGGTGGTGGTAATCGATGCAGAATCTACTTCCGTTTCGATGACATGGCGCTGCGAAGCTGAAACTCGGTGGAGTCGTTACTGGATGGGTGGATTATGACCTGTATGTATACGATGTTTGACAAGTGACGTCTGGGCTAAGGGTCGGTTGTTCAGATCTAATATGTCCTTGTGCGAAAGCAATAGACTGCAGAGCTGTTTAGCTTCCGCAGGTGTGAGATTCGGGGCGATCATTTTCCGAATGTCGTTGTCAGTACAATTGGCAGACCAGAAAGGGCACGAGGAAGCGTCGATGGCAAAAGTCTCAACGTACGTAGCTAATTTCTAAAGCAGTGATCGTAGCCAGGGTGATATCTTTAGGCAGAATTTGCTTAGTGAGCCCGAAATTCACCGCAGGGAGATACGTGCGACTGTCTGTGTCCCTCAGTATTGTATGCGGGACAGTAACGTTGTGGGTGAGAACGATGGAAGTTATAGGAGCGGATATGTAATTACCATCGGGAACTGGCGTAGAAGGTGACATTTCGATGTATGTCAAGACCTATGGTAGAACGTGAACAAGATCAGTTGGTCTTAGGCGAATTTCTTGCGGTGTCGGAGGAACGTCACGTAGAGGAAAGTCAAGCTGCAGAGTACTTGAGGAAGAATCGATGAGAGCTGAATAGGTAGAGAGAAGTATAGGCCTAGCATGAGGTCGTGGGGGCACTGGTCAAGCATAGTGAAGAGGACGACCGTATGGCGGCCTGAAATGCTCACATGTGCAGTACACATTCCGACCACGGTCACCGTGCTACCATCGGCAATTGGTACGAGCCGAGTAATGGCAGGCGTAGCAATTTTCTTTAACTGGCGATGTAGGCGGCTGGTCATAATCGATATTTGTGCTCCGATATTCATGAGTACTGTGACGGGTGTGCCATCAACTTGGACGTCAAGAAGGTTATGTCTCGTAAACAGTGTCAAACGAGGATTTTATGGTGAATCCGACATTGCAGCGCCGCCTCGAGGTGCCCCATTGTCTAGTTTTCCTGCTGGGGCGGTCCTGGGTAGGTCGGCGAGGGCGAGCGTGAAGCTGGGGTGGACGTGGCTGGCGACGTAAAGGCGAGGGCGAGCGAGCACAGTGGCGAGTCGAGGTAGTGGCGTCGGAAGCGTCGTAGAAGCGACGGGGTGAAGGACTTCTGGGCGAACTTGAATTCCAGAAGGTGTTTCGAGGCAGCGACGGCCAACGGCTCCGGCAATGATGGGAAACGTGACCGATTCGGCCGCAGCAGAAACAGATCGGCCTGTCATCAGGTGTACGCCAGTCCGATGGATTCCGGGCACTGTACGGATAACGGACACTATAGGTAGGGTGGACTGCGATAGGACCGAGGCATATGATCAGTGCCGATGTCATGGTGACTCAAGGAGCAGGCGTTGGGAAGACCCACATTGGCGATTTCGTGGCCAACCACGGACTGGATCAGCGATGTCGTCTCGCGGTGTTGCTCCAAGACGAGTGTTGAGGCGAGGCAGAAAACACTGCTTCAGTTCGCGGCGTACAATGCGGGTCACGTTTTCGCTTGGTCAGTGGGGTCGGTGGGGTCGGTACAAGAAGAGGTCGCTGCAGTATTTGAAAGACGTGTAAACTGATTATGTATACGGCGACTCTTCACCTGCTGGAAATGGCGGCATTACTTCACAATGGCGTCGACAGTCGATAAGTTTCTGAAGACCAGAAGGTTGAATGCGTCGTCCGCGATGCCTTTGGTAATGTGTCCAACCTTGTCCGCCTCTGGCATGGACGTGCCGGTTTTATGACAGAGGGCGAGGACGTCCTGAATGTAGGAGACATACGACTCAGTAGCAGTTTGGGCACGCGTGGCGAGTTGTTGTTTGGCGGCCAGTTTTTCACCGGTCGGACTGCCAAAAACGTCGGAGAGCTTCTCTTTAAACAACTCCCAGCTGGTTAGCTCTTCCTCGTGTGTGTAAAACCACGTTCGCGGTGTTCCATCGAGGTAGAACACGACATTGGCCGGCATTATGGTCGGATCCCACCAGCACACCTTGCCGGACTTGCTTATACATCTTCAACCATTCTTCTACGTCAACACCATCGGGGCTGGTGAACTTGCCCTGGTCTTGCGGCTGAGGTAGAGTAACGTACTGGGTATGCGTAGTCGGTATTGCAGCTGCAGACGCGATGCCTTCCACTGGAAGCATTTTGCCAGGCTGGGTGAGACGTTCGCTGCGGAGCTCCGTGGCGAAGACGCGCACCCCGCACGTCGACTAAAATGTCACGGGCATAGAGCTATTTACACGATGTATTTACAAGAGATACATAAACAGCAGCTGAGAATCCCGAGAGGCTGAATCCCGTGAGAGGCTTCGTCGTCTTCACTATCGTCGATAGTGTGCCCTTTTCCCACCGTAACAATATTACGTAATGAATTAGGATGGTCATTGTTGACTTCCTGTTACTTCTCCAGTGTCATCATTCAGTATGTCTGTTGGATCACAGCGCACAATAAATCGACAGGGACTGACAGAGTAAAGACACCGCGAAGTTCGTCTTGATAAAAGTCATTCAGCAGATGCCCCGTAGAGTAAAATTTCATTTACTCGGAATACATTCCGTGTTTTACAAAGGGATCGTGGCGCAGCATATGAAGCGATGAATTATGGGTTTGCAGTTGCTCGTTACGACAATTAAACCCCGACGTCACCGTTTTAGATATATGTTGTATTCGGCCGTATACTTGCTCTGTAAAAAGAATTATATTGGCGGCAAACATTCATACTCAATTTTTTACAGGGGTTCTTTTTAAGACAATACAGATTTTTAATAAAGAGCATAATGAGGGCAGTGAACGTTGCGTTCTTGCAGACGAATTCCTAGGCGAGGCGGACATACTTCGCTGCTAATAACGCGAGCTTCGGTAGAATAATAAACAAAAATTAATTAATTAATTTTTATTAGTGCCTTGAAGGCAGTCGTCCTAATGGCAAACCTGGAGTCAGCGACATTTTCATACACACCTATCTTATAAAAATCTTAAAAATCACACTTGATTCGAGATACTCATAAGACAATTACAAAGCTCAAGCGAGGCAATATCGAGACTGAGTTCGTCCCGGAGCACGTCAGACGGCAACCCCCCCCCCCCCCTCCCTCCCTCGTAAAGAAGTGTGGAGTGAAGTTAAAATGACCGCATGTCACGGCAAATCCTGACTCGACACACAGCCGCGCATGCTTGTCAGGGATAGCGTGACGCATCATTTGCCTCCACCACTTGCGGAGACGTTCGACCCACCGTGGTTGCTCAGTGGCTATGGTGTTAGGCTGCTGAGCACGAGGTCGCGGGATCGAATCCCGGCCACGGCGGCCGCATTTCGATGGGGCCGAAATGCGAAAATACCCGTGTACATAGATTTAGGTGCACGTTAAAGAACCCCAGGTGGTCGAAATTTCCGGAGTCCCCCACTACGGCGTGCCTCATAATCAGAAAGTGGTTTTGGCACGTAAACCCCATAATTTAATTAATTAATTCGCATTTCCTTGCGCTTCGCGTCACGGGGCATGTCGGGGCAGCCTCTCCTGCGTTACCGTTGCGTTCAGTTTCGATATTGCCTCGATTTTACGTTGGAATTCAATTATAGATACCTCAAATTAGGCTCGATTTCCAAGATTCCTAGGAAATGAGAGTGCATTAAAATTAGTTGCATTCAAGTTTGCCATTAAAGCAACTGCCCCTAAGGCACGAATACAAAGTTACTTAATATATTTTTTTTGTATATATTCTTCTGAAGCTCACGTTATTATCGGCAAAGTATGTCCGCCTCGCCTAAGAACTCTTCTGCAAGAACGCCACGTTGTCTGCGCTTATAGCATTTTCATTAAAAATCTGTATTGTTTTTAAATAACGAACACCCTGTATACATGCACGATTATATGCAATCATTAGAATTAAAGTTTGTTGGGTTTTAAACACAGAATCGGGCTGACATTAGCTTTCGGCAACACGCCATGTCGACAGTCGAGACAGGGGAAAGGATCCCAGAATACGCTGTTCTAATTCCGTGTGGTGGCGTTTTATCAGCACCCTTCTGCCCAGACAAGTAGTTTATTGCTTACTTTCAACGTTCCAGTCGCAATTTTGACAACGAGGCTATGAATATGCATCAGACAGCTGTTTGACCACTGCGTGTCGGGCGTGTCTGACGAGCCCAACTACGAGAGACATCGAAATTTCTGAAAGTTTTATGCCTCAAACAGCGAGAGAGCAATGATGTAGAAAAAAAAAAAGAAATGCTAGCATTTGCGCTTCAGCTACAAATCTACGCCGGGATCTGTAGGCACAAATCATCCAAGCGCGCAGGACCGAGGCACCACGAGACTCGAAGTGCTTCGAACGCTCGGTGCTCGCCGATACCCACCCTAGCTTTAGAGTTGTGAGCGCGAAGGTTGTGGACGCCCTCGTAGTTTCCTTCTTTTTTTCGCTTCTCATCGTCTCGGCGTTCCCGCCAAAAGCACGTGTTGTTGCACATCCGCCTCACTTGAAAACAACATTCCGACGCGAGCCGTGGTGTGTCGCTTAGCATCGAAGGAATATATAAAAAAACACAAAGGCACGCAAAAAAAAAGTTTAAACAAAACGAAATAAAGAAGAAAGACGGCTAGACAGGCAGAAGGCGCACGCACAGATAGTTCGATGTAGTGGTACACAGAGTGTCGCCGACACCTTGGTTTGACCGCCAGAGGCACTATATATACGTGCGGTATGTGTATATACGTGCGCGTGTGTCTGTTCGATGCGCCTCGCGACGCGCATTTTAACGCACTTCGCCGTGGCACACGCTGAAAGTTAAAAATCCCACGCGTAATCGGGGGACTGCGCCGTTTCCTGCACTGGCTTAATGGGGCCTGCGGATCCGGGAGCGTAGAACAACGTATAGGTCAACAAGAAAGAAATATTAGAACGAATCTGATCGGAGAATGCATTCCAATCTCCCGCTTTCGATCTTTAATTGAAGCTACTTCACTTTACTACGTGAAGCAATGCTCGAAATTCGCTTGAAGTCGTAATTCACTGCCATTACTCGCGGCTTTAGTGCGGCAGCGTTACAGCACCGTTCTGAGCACTTAGTAAAACTTTCCGACGACGTGCAATCGTTCAATCAATGGGGAGCGTGCGGCTACCTGCTGAGTCAATAAGTGCGTCCTGGCTTTTGTAATGCTGTCGTTAGTTGCGTTTGCTCGGTCAACTTAGAATTCACCTGTGGGCTGTGTCACGCTTTGTTATGGATTTACCACTAGCTTACACACCCGATGTGGTCTTTGATGTAGAACATCGAGTAATGTCACGCTATCCGGAAAGAAAATGGCTATGCGACGCGAGCGTAAATCACTAATTTCGGTTTTTCTACACCTTTTCATCATCGTTGAATCTTAGCGTTCAGTTTTTCCGCACGATATATTTCCACAAATAAAATTAAGGACGGTGCGAGGGAAGAAGGCTGACGACATGTTTGAACTTATGGAACGTGAACAATAATTATATCACCGTATTTTTCGGGACGCTGAAAAACAAAAGCAAAGAAAAAAACGAGCACCAGTTATCTTTGTCAAGATCAATAGCTTTCGTGTTTTGAACTCTGAAGCGTACCAGCCGTTGCAAAAAAATAAATAGATAAAAATAATAAAAGAAGGCGAAGGCCGCCCGTCAGCCTTGAGCACTTAATATTCACCTAACGAAGCAAGATAAGGTGCTGGCACTGATATGCAAGGTTGGAATGAAGAAGTTCAACGATGCGAAAGCGTTAGAGCAAGAGTGTAAACAAACGAAACATGGTCTGCATAAGCGATTAATCAAATGGTGCAATGTCGAATGTTCATTGCAACGCGTTCTACGCCTTGTTTTTAAAATTTTAATCTCAAGAGGCAAAAAAGAATGCAGTATGATGGACTAGAGAGTATAAATAAAAGGTTTTCCTAATTAAAACACTGTTCAATAAGAATAGACTGTCGGGCCTATTCGGTTCGCGATCATTAACCAATACAGTCGACCGTCTCTGTAACGAACACCTCTACATCGAAATGACCTGCATAACGAAGCAATTATTCTGCGCCTGTTCTATTGTTGACTGTGCGGTGCGCTACCTTTACATCGAACTCACCTGTGTAACGAATGATTCCTGCGGCTCTAAGTACTTTCTTATAAAGGCGTTCGAGTGCAGTGCAGCTTGCATCTGACGATGTTGCGACAAAGCAGTTCGTGTGCGTCTCTTCCCGTCTCGTTAATGCAAGTTACTGGTGCTAAGTGAGAGAGTCTAATGCAGAGTAAAATCCATGCGCAGATTATTTGTAGTATTTCCGATAAACCATGCGTAAATCATACGAATTCCATATAATCTCTGAGAGTATCACAGGAAACATCTCATACCGTTGAACAGCACAGTGCATCGTTTTTCTTCAGGCAACTACTTCAATGAACAATTTAAGTATCCTTTTCCAATATCGCAACAAGCTAGTGCAAATCACACCGCAATATCTGCTTGTTTGCTCCGCTCTTTAAAAACGGTAAGCAATAACTTTAGGGAAAGAAACACGTGCATGATCGAATATTGCGACAACTCTAACACAGTACTGCTTGATGGGAAACGTAACGGAATACTTGTATTATCTTGGAAACTAGTGGCTATCTCGTGGTATAGTACTCTCCCAAAGGAACTCCAAAGGTTTAGAATCTGACGTAAGGTTCCCAGTAAGACATGGCACTGGCAAGAAACCATAATTAGCAGGGAAAGAAAAAAATTATGCGTGGCTTTGTTACCGCAAACACTAGAGTCCAGCGGAGTTGGGAGAAGTTAAGGCTTCAGAAAAATCCATACCGTCTTTCTCTGTTGGGGATTTCGGTTAGGACGACGCCCCACTTGAGGCGCCCGCCGTAACACAAGTGATTTGTTGAGACACCATATGGCGTCGGTGTCGTGGGCCAGATGCTGCACCGACGCGATGCTGCCGCAACCGCCGAGCCTTACTCTGATGCATGTTAGCTACGACGCCATGTACGTAGTAGCTTCTTGAAATCCGCCGAAGCGAGCGCGTGGGTTTTTATCGCTCCAGACGCCACACAGGTGCCCTGACTGCGACATGGCCACGCGGCCATCCGCAGCCCATCTGTTTTGGGAGTGCCAGCGACACGCTCAACAGCGGGACCACCACCTGAGCGCGGTGCGAGTGTCGTCCTACGAGGAGTGGATTAGACCGGCAACTGGCTCGATGGATTCTGACAGGGCCATTCTGGACTCGCTCTTGGCTTTCGCCAAGGACGCGCAGCTTCTAGGACGGCTCTGAATACGCCTCCTCCCTCCTCTTCCTATTCCCCATTATAGGCCTTCGCGCCATCCTTTAATAAATACATTTTGTCATCATCATCATCGGAGAGCAATTACGTCACACTGCCTGTTTCTCCTCCGCGCCGTTCCTTCTCCCCCGCTAGTCTCCACCACCCTCGCCACGTCATTATGCTGCGCGATGCTATTCTTATATTCTGCTTACACTCTATTCTCAGCTCGTTCTCTCTCTCCCAGCTCGGCGAAGCTGCGGACGTCAAGAGAAACGCAGCGAGGTTCTAACAGCTCCACTGTAAAAAAAAGAAAGCAATTGAACCATGAACAATTTGTTGCAGTGTGGCTGTTCACGACATTCAACGCCGGCTCCATGTGCTTCGCAAACTCGCAAGATGCGGGAACCTCCGCTTAGAATGCTGTTGCAAATGTCGAGTAGCGAAACTTCTGGCCGTGATATCATTCGCCACTGCTACAACACGAGGTCCAAGGAAAACCATGAACTACATCCGCTAAGGAATCATTGCTCGCACCTGTAACTAAAAGAGTACAGGTGTATGTAAAAGTGTTAACTATATCCGCAGCATAAAGCTTATAAACAGGGATAGGGTGCCTCAGAAAGGCTGACCAACATTTCGATAGGAAGACCTATCTTCTTCAAAGGCGGCCTCGTCATTCTCGGCCGGTTAGATTTAATGGTATAGTAGAGTGACGTCATGGATGGCGAGGTCGCCTATGAGGAAGATAGGTCCCTCTACCGAAATATTGGGCAGCCTTTCTAAGGCACCTTTTTCCTGTCTATAATCTTTCAACCACGTGTGCTTCTGGATCTGTCATCCCCCCTTTTGATTTTAGAACTAAATACATAGTTTGAAGTAAACCGCTATCTCTGTATAGTTACCTCCGGAAGTCGCAACCGCCGCTAGAATTCGGGAAGTCATTGGACATATGGGTGAGGTGTCTCTTTACGATAATAATTTTACAACTCAACTATTTCTTTCTAACTACCAAATATACAAAAATATAAGCAATGTCAGAGCATGCTCATCCTCATGTGCTTCCGAATATATCGTGCTGCAAAGAAAACAAATCACACTGTTAGGCAAGGAAAAAAGACACGGCTTTTCAGACAACTGTTTACGATTTATAGAGGAGCTAACATAAAGAAAACGTAGATTTTTCGGCCACGAGAAAAGCTGGGAGTCTACACCACGCATTACTGATGAAAAGCGGAATGCTAGACGAAGCGTGCGAAGTCAGATTAAACATTTTGCGACTTCTTTACCCTTGCTGTGCTAGGCATCTCACGGACAGTCTTTGGTTCACCCAGTAAAAACGAAGGCTCATATATAAGATATGCAGATATACTTTCTCAACTTCTTCATTGTCAGAGTGTCTAGCGGCCAATAATGATTTTCTTCAACTGCTAGTGAAATAGAGGCACCAACCTCAACGTCAACAAGACAAACGTTCGCCGGAAGGTGGACATCTCTTGAGCCACAGTAGTCGCACAAGAGATATCTCAGGCAAGAACCATCGTTCGTTCGAACACTGTTGACCCCTTCGTATAACCTTGTGTTCTGTGCGAGACAACACGTTCTCGTTGGCAGCACGTGTTAGCTGGCAACAGTGTTAGCTGCTAGCCGCCCCCACATCTCTACTGATCTTGAAAGGACGGAGTGGCTATAAGGCAGCTCCATCCAACACCTACCCGATGTCGAGTTCCTGCATGCCCTACACCCAACACCTTGTTCCTTCCGCTGCCCGGGCTGTCGGGGCACTCCAACGTATTTCCTATAATTTCAAGATATGACACACAACGCTGGACTGTCAACGCCCACCGCCTGGACAATGATCTCATACTAACTTCCGCCCAACGCAATAGATGGGAGGCCGTGCTATGCGGTGGAAACCCGTAGGTTCAGCGCGCACTGGTCCGACAGGCTCACGACATCGCCACGGCCATTGGAGCTCTGAATTTGGGGCTCCATCTTCCAAACGTATAAAATGATCTCTCTCTCTCTCTCTATCTTGCTGCAACTGTGGCAAGCAAAACAGAAAGAGAGAACAGAGAGGTCGCGAGCATCGACATTTGAGAACGTGCCAGCCAGGTCGGTTGCTGTCGGTGGGCTGAATCTTGTCAGTAGGAAACCTCATGGTTCGAAAGGTGATGACCTTTCCTTATTAGTCTTTTTATTCGGTAGATGACCTGCAGCATGTTTACGCAAACAGTGCAAATACTTTTTTTTTACGTAGGACGAGTTGAGAACCAAGCACGCACGGAAAGAACTAAGACCAGCTGATCATAACGCTCGATATCCCAGTCGACCAGTTTGACTTGAAGCCTTCACGTTCTTGATGGCTCCAAGCACGTTGACACTATTCATCCACACATGAGTGAACCGGGCCTGTGTGGGCGCAGAACTGGCTGCTTGATGATCTTATAAACGAGTGGTAAAATTGTCAGAAAAAAAAACACTGTCATGCGGCTATCTGTCCAATGATCAACGACAGATGACCTCCACAGATAAATTCATTTCCAAATTGCTTAGCCTGTGTGCTGCAGTTCATGGTATCGGATGTTTCTGATGGTATTGCCTCCAGACACGGAGAACGTAGAAAGCGGTGGAATCAGGTACGTCGCTGGGCCGTAGGTAGGTACGGGAGAGATAAATATCTACTGACTCGCGGTCGCTGCTTCTCGCAGGCTTCTTTTTATTCATCACTGTAGCTTCTAATAGCCGGATTTTATTTTGTGCTCGTCTGGTCTGAACAGTGTGCATCGATGTGTATTGAAAGTGACGACGCGCCACAAGGAGCTTAATGCGGGGGGCGTGTCCAGAAGATACGTGAGCTACACCGAATGTGAGACAAAGGTATAGTAGCACGTCCTCCAATACTCTAATATATTAAAGTACGCTGACTGCACAAATATGACTGCTATAGGCTGTTCTCTGGGGTGCCTAGTGTTGCCGCTTAGTTTCCGGGCATTCAGCTTAATGCAAATGCTGAATAAACTATGTTGCAGTTCTTGGGTTAGATAGCTTAATCTAAGTCGAGCTACCCGCTTGCATTTAAAAGTCACATTTACAATTATTTTCAAGTGTTTGGGCACATTTTTCGAACTATCTGTCTACGACAATGTGTAAAGTGTCTGTGTGTGTGTGTGTGTGTGTGTGTGAGAGAGAGAGAGAGAGAGAGAGGGAGAGAGAGAGAAATGAAATTATGGCATTTAACCTCTCAAGGAACATATGGGGCTTGGATGGAGATGGAAGTGACGTGGGAAAAAAGCGTTTTTCCTATGTTTTTTAGCACAAAGTAAATGTAAAAAAAAATATTTGCACGTACAGTTATACTAGCCATTCTCTGTTGTGCAGCAAACGATTCTAGAACCGACGATGACAAGAAACTGGCAGCAAGTTTTTAAAGTGTCTTCATTGTATGCTTTCGGTCTCCAGTTGAAAATGCGGCGTAGCATTCAAATGTAGCGGAGTATAGCAGGACCTTCGAGTTTTTTTTCCAGGACTGGCGTCTGGGACTCCGCGCGAGAGAAAGAATAAGCATTTATTTGGCAAAACAAGTAGGAAATTTTCCTTGATGAGTGGAGCCCTAAGTCCAGTGCTCCATTGCCATGCGTGACTTCGCAAGCCCGCTGGATCAGCCGTTGCTGTTCCTGCCGGCTTGTTCTGAGCAGCGCACACTACCAAGAGGAAAGGGTAGGGTTGGGTGAAGGAGGAACACCCGAAGGGTTAGGGCATTCTCATGTGCAGTGGTACACCGTGGGTTTGGCCCCCCAGAATGGGCAATAGGAAGGGTATAGGGTGGGATGAAAGATATTTAGCATGTGGAGACAAGGAAAGGAATCGGTCTGCAGTTGCGCCAGGCAGCGGTATCAGCCCTATTAGGCGAAGGATGAGGAGGGGGATAGTTTTGGCGGCCTTGCCCGTTGTACTCGAGCGTCGCGGTGTAGTGTAGGGGTTCTGGCGGTGCGTTGTCTGGGTCGGACAGTTCTTCCAATGGTGCCCGGCAGTCAGGCCTCGAGGTACCACATTAACACGTTCGTTACCATGGAGAGAGGCGTGTCCAGGAGTCCATACGATACGCACCCTGCATAACGCGGGTAGGGGGGACAGAGCAGAGAATACCATGCTTGTGTGCAGTCACAAGTCCTTGCGCGAAGGCCCGGCAGACAGCCTGCGAGTCCGTCACTATGGCGACGGGCTGTCATGTGCGGGAAGGGTGAAGGCTTGGACAATGGTCGGGGTGATAGCTCCCTCCTCTGCTGAGCAGCTGCCCGTTGTGAGAACTATGGCACACACCCTTAGCGGGTATGTGTTGTCAATTACAGCTAAACACATGGCCAGCCTCCCTGGGAAGTGGGCCGCGTCAGTGTACAAAACCGGTGTCATTGTGGTTCCATCTCTAAAAATGCGCGCCAGGGCCTGAGTTCGGGCGCGTCTACGGCCGGCGTGCTGCTCGGGATGCATATTGCGGGGAATCAGAGCTACTTGAATGCTAGCGCGTACAGCAGGAGCGAGGCTGATATTGTGGGATATGTGCGGGTGTCTCAGGGAAAGGGTGGCCAAGGCGAGAGAGTATAGCGCAGCCCTGACGGTTGCGCCTGAGGCGGTGGAGCTGACCATTGCGATGAGCCTTGACAAGCTCGCCTACGGTGTTGTGGATACCAAGCTGAAGAAACCGTTGTGTGGAAACATGTGGAGGCAGCCCAAGAGCAGCTTTCACTACCTTCCATAGAAGGGCGTTCATCTTCTGAGTCTGAATGAGGGTAGGTGATAGGTGAGGTGATGATAGGGGAGGTGATAGGTCTGCCGCTGATCATCACAGCCTGTACTATGGTACTATGTGGAAGAAATCTTTCTCGCGAAGGCCTCCTCTACGATTAGTAATGTGGTTTATCATATGTGTGACTTGTGCTATCTGCTGACCCGAAAGGTGCGTAGTGTGCGAGGCGTTGCCATCCGACTGAATGGGGAGGCTCAAGATACGGAGTCTAGCTACCTAAGGGATGGGGATGCAGTGTAGAAACAGGGGTATATTAGGGGATTCGTCGGTTCTGCATCGCCGCCTTTGCACGAGGAGCCATTCTGACTTTTCTGCCACACAGGCAATGCGGCCGCATAGTTTTGCACGACACGCACAGCTTCCTGGACAGCATTCTGGTTAGCTCCGTCGGATCCCTGGGTTGCCCAGATCTTAACGTCATCGGAGTAGAGAGCGTGCCGGATGGTGGGTATCTGGTCTAGTAAGGCAGGCAGTTTATCTATAGCCGCGTTGAAGAAGGTGGGCGATAGGATCAAGCCCTGTGGTGTTCCTCTACCTGTGAGTGTGATGATGTCCGACCGGACCTTTCCTATGACAATAGTAGCTGTGCGGTCTAAAATGGAAAGTCTGACGTAGTTGTACATAAGTGTGTCGCATCGGGAAGAAGCCAGATTGTCGAGAATTAGGTCGTGGGAGTCATTGTCGAAGGACTCCTTCAGGTCCAAGGCCAGAATAGCTCTGTCCTGTGCCACAGTGGGGGACTGTGCCACAACGTCCTCCTTAAGCTGCAGCAAAACGACCTTCGTAAAGAAATTAGGGCGGTAGCCGAAGAGTGTATCCGGAAACAATTGTCTGTCTTCGAGGAAGGGTTGGAGCCGGGAAAGCACAATGCGCTCGAAGAGTTTACCTACACACGAAGTTAAGAATATAGGTCGGAGATTCTGGAGGGACAGTGGCTTGCCTTGCTTAGGAATTAGTATGATGTTCGCATGGCGCCATTACTGCGGAAGCCTGCCATTTCTCCAGTGGTCATTGTAGAATGCAGTTAAGTCCTGAATGGCCCGATCATCTCGGTTGCGTAGGAATGTGTATTCAAGCACATGGAATCGTCAACCTGCTATCAAGGCTTTTGCACTAATCAGCCGGTCACACTAAAATAGCTTCTATGCTGCTGCAAGGACCTTCTCCATCTGCCAGTTGTGAAGAGAACTGATCTTTGTGTGGAAATGTCCATAAGTTTCACAACCGCCTCACAAGTAAACGTGTTCAAAAACTCGTCTACGTACAATCAAATAATCAAATTTCAATGTGGAAGCAACCACGACTGATGCTAATGCGAGTGTGTCCAGTGGGAGTGCTTAGGACATTCGTGACTTCTTTCTCAGTTATCAGATTATAAATCTGTCATTGATGAAAACAAGGTGTTCATTTCATTGCATTTGCGTTCTCTGGGTAATTAGTGCGTGTACTTATGGACAATTATTTTTACTGCAGGAATAATAAATAAATGTGTTTGGTTGAGCCTCAATTTCTCTCAAAATTTCCTATATTTCCTGAAAAAAGAAAACATAAAAAAAAACGTATTTTCTTCCCACTCAATATTTCCGGAAATTTCACATCCTAGGCCCAAAGGACGCCGAAGTACATTGGGGGATTGGGAGGGATTGGGAGTGCAGGGAGGCGGATTGGGAGGTAACGCCCCCCCCACCCTCAAATTTTGAGATGCGCCCCCCACCCTTTCCCCTTTCCCACGGAAGAGAAAGTTTGAGGGCGCGGGCTCAGAAGGAGCTACATGGATGAAAGGAAGAACTTGAATGCGAAAGCCAGTCGAGGGCTAGTGGCGGTCCGCAGGGGGTGGGTTGGGGTTGCCATGGAGGCCGATCCCCTCTCCCATGTACTACACGGACAAAACAACTTCGCCGTTGCGCAAACAACAAATAGGCAAAAGGTGCGTCCACATCAGCTCGCGATTGACTGGAGAAAAAGCGACTACATTTGGGCTTGATGGAAGAAACAACAACAGCTGGCCGCAATGGCGATGGCTGACACCTGAACATTGGCCAGAAAGGGGAATGGAGCAATGAAAAGGGAACAGAATTAGACAAAACACAGAGAGGGGAGAAAAAACTACAGAGGGCCGATTTAATATAAAAACAGTAGTTACAGCATTGATTGATGGATATTGTTTTTCGGCGCAAGTGCCAGAAATGGCCAAGGAGCGCCATGACACTTGGTTATGAATGGCAATGAGAATAGTTGAATATGGTGACAATCGAGTGGCTGTATATTGGCCTAAAATATTCGTTGTAAACGGTGTAAAATGTGTATCTATTATAAAAATGTCAATAAAGATTGAGCCCTATGGTTATAAAAGTACGTTGTGAAGGATTGGATACTAAAATGTGTTAATTTATAACAGCACTAATGAGGCGGCAGAGCCCTTCAGTGCAAGGGCTGCAAGGCATGTGCTTTCTAATTGACTGTATTGCAGTTACAGCCTTCAAGCAGAGTCTGTGCTACAAATAACTTGGTCAAATGATTCCTATGGTATTCGTTTCTTCTAAAAACTTAAGTACTGGTTTAAAATTAAATAGAGGGTCATTGCTTAAAAAGAAGGCTGGGTGCAAAGGTATAATGTGAAGGTATAAGGAAGGGAAGAACTTTTTTGTAAGGAATGGGCACTGAATGAGAACGTGAAAAACTGTGTCTACTGCCACACCTAGTGCATGTCGGAGGGTTAGTTCTAGTTAAAATATACAAGTGAGTGCTGTAGGTGTGCCCAATTCTTAATCTACAGAGCAGTACTTCCTGGCATCTTGTTTTCTCAGAGATCCAGTTCCATATTTTTGGTTTGATTAGGTGCAGTTTGTTGGATACCTGAGTGTCCCATTGCCACGGCCAATATTTCCGTAGTTTATATCATAAAGATGCCTTAAGGTCTGTGTACGGCACAGGTACATTAATGTTTGCATCACAAAAAGCTACAGATGTAGCCCTTTCGTCAGCAGCTACGTTGCCCTCTAGGCCTCTATGGCCAGGCACCCAACAAAGAACAATTATTTGGTTCGACATGTATGCTGAGCATAGAAGGTTGTAGACTTCATTAAGGATAGAGTTTTTGTGTTTTCGTAGACTTGATATGCCACTAACAACACTTAATGAATCTGCCAATATGACAGCCTTTATTATACCTGTTTGTTTTATATGTTTCACAGCAGAGAGGATCGCGTATGCCTCCGCTGAGAAAATGCTGGTGTTTATATTTAATGCACCGGACGTTGAAAATGACGCTCCGAGAGCTGTATAAGCTACACCATAAGTAGACTTTGAAGCATATCCATAAGACTGCGCGTAGGAGTACTTCACCTGGAGTTCAAGAAAGTGTGAATGTATGTGCACCTCAGGCGCATGTTTTGTTATTGGGACAAATGATATATCACACTGGATAGTCTGCCATTCCCAAGGTGGTGTAAGGTTAGTGGGAGTCATTAGGACTGTTTCTCGAGGTTGAATTCCGGTTTCATCAGCCAGTTGTTCTAAGCGCACCTACAGAGGAGCTCGAACAGATGGGCCGTTAGGGTGAAGTCTTGCAGAAGACAAGTCAAGTACAGTTGAGTAACACGGATGTTCGTTATTCGATTTACATTTTAAAAAGTAGGAGAAGCTTAGATATGTTCTGCGTACGTGTAAGGACCATTCGTTTGCCTCGACGTACAGACTTTCCACAGGGCTTGTCCTAAATGCGCCTGCTGCCAGCCGTATACCTAGATTGTGGACTGGGTCGAGAATTTTGAGAGCACTATTCAATGCGGATTGGTACACCACAGCTCCATAGTGAAGGCGCGATCGTACAAGGCTCTTATGCAGGCTAAGCAAACACCTCCTGTCACTGCCCCAGTTTGTTCGAGAAAGTAGCTTAGGCAGGCTCCTAGTCTTCAGACACTTCGCTTTAAGATATTTTAAATGGGAAATAAAATTTTGTGACCAAGATAATGCCTAAAATTGTGTGTTCAAGGCTGACGGATAGTCGTCCTCAATTAAGGTCAATAGTGGGTTCTGGTGATATGCCTCTCTTGTTTGAGAAGAGAACACGTGTACTTTCTTGCGGGTTAAATTCAAAACCATTTTCTTCTGACCCCTTTGAGAGTTTGTTAGGCCAAGCTGTAGTTGTCTCTCGCAGATGCTAAGATTGCACGACCTAAAAGCTATCTGTACATCGTTCACGTAGACCGAGTAAAACAGTGTGCGAGGTATGATGGTATGTAGGGTGTTCATTTTCGCAATAAAGAGCGTACAGCTCAGCACACCACCCTGCGGTACACTTGTCTCCTGTGAGAATGATCGAGACTGCACATTGCCAACTTTAACACGAAACGTTCTGTCAGACCTGTGTTTTGTGGTAGCTCTCAATAATGGTCAGCAAGTTGCCACATATACCCATTCCAGAAAGATCCCGAAGGATCCCAAAGAGCCACGTAGTATCATACGCCTTTTCCATATCAAGGAATACAGATACGACAAGCTGTTTATGGATAAAGGCTTCCCGGATGTACATTTCCATGCGAACAAGTTGGTCTGTCGTCGATCTACTTTCCATGAAACCGCATTGGTATGGGTCTAATATTTTGTTGGTTTCAAGATAGTGGAGCAAGGGTAAGTTCACCATCTTTTCAAGGAGTTTGCATAGGCAGCTTGTCAATGCTATAGGCCTATAACTATTTGCCAAGGAAGGGTCCTTAGCTTGTTTCAAAATGGGAATTATAATGTCCTCTTTCCAGACAGGGAATCTAGCCGGAAGACCATATACGACTGTAAAGAAAAAGAACGTTTTTTTTGTGTGTTTCAGATGACAAGTGCTTTAACATTTCATATATTATGTGGTCAGATCCTGGGGCAGATTTGTTGCAGCCGTTTAGTGCTGCCTGAAGCTCTGCTGTGCAAAATGGTCCATTGTATACCACGCCTTTTGCACTTTTTCGTTCTAGCGGCCTTCGTTCTATTCGTGTTTTGTGTCTTTGGAATGTGCCAGAGTAGTGCGACGAACTGGATACATATTCAAAATGTGTGCCTAGAAAATTCGCCTGGTCTTCCATATTATCTCCCTGAGTGTTTACTAAGGGTAGCGAGTAAGGTTGTCGACCCTCTTATTCTGTTTACCATATTCCAGATATTTGCCTCATCTGCGCAAGAGTTAATTCCTGATATATATTTTTGCCAATTCTCTCTTCTAGCCTCTCGGCGCGTTCTCTTTCGCTGAGGTTTGACATGCTTGAAATTAACCAGGTTTTCTGCTGTCGGAGAATCACGGAGCAACGCCCATGCTTTGTTCTCCTTCTTACGCGCGTTATGACACTACTCGTTCCACCACGGAACAAGACGCTTGTTAAATGATCCGTTTGTTTCTGGGATACATTTGGTCGCGGTATCAATGAGAAAAAAGGTGAAGTATTCAACCGCAACGTCCAGGATTAGAGCAGAAATGTCAGCCCACGATATGAGAGTAAATTTTCCGAACTGTTCCCAGTCGACTGAATCAGTTCTCCACCCAGGAAACTGTGGGGGATATTCATTCATCTTCAGTGTACACAGAACTATCGCGAAATAGTCGCTCCCGTATGGATTTCTAATAACATTCCATTTAAGATCAGGTAAAAGGGTCGGAGATGCTATATTGAGGTCTGTAGAGGAATACGTTCTTTGTGCAATATTATAATATGTAGGTGCCTTACTATTCAAAAGACATGATCCAGAAGAAAAGAGAAATTGTTCAATCAGTCGACCTAGCACATCGCAGTGAGAGTCACCCCATAAGTTGCTGCGTGCATTTAAATCTCCTAGAACCAAGTAGGGTTGGGGTAATTTATCTAATAATGTTTGGAATTCATGTTTATGGAGCTGATAATGCGGGGGTGAGTACAGACAGCAGGTGGTAATAAGTTTGTTTAGAAGTGCAACTAGAACGGTCACTGCCGCTAGGGGCGTTTGTAGTTGTACATGTTGACACGCTATACCTTTCTCGAGTATAATGGCTACACCGCCAGATGGTGCGATGGCATCATCACGATCTTTACGAAAAATAACATAATGACGAAGAAAGTTAGTGTGTTTGGATTGAAGATTGCTTTCCTGTACACACAGCACTTTTGGAGTGAGTTTGTAGAGAAGTTCTTGAACATCATCAAGGTTTCTGAGAAGACCTCTGACGCTTTACTGCATTATTTGCGTGCCCATAATGAAGTTAAATTGATGCTGTGCGCACAAAAAAGAATGTGTTTTAGCTTACAGAGCCGTTTGCGGCCCTGTAATTTGGTTTTTTTCTTTTCTAGAGTGGTCCAAAGAATTTCTCCGCTCCTTAGGCCGTAGCTGCACCACTTTGCTTGGGGTAGTGTCCATAGCCTCTTGGGAAACGCTGGACACTCGCTCTAACGAGCGATGTGTACGTCGTGTAGACTTCGCCTCGAGGAACGAAGGCTGTGGCCTCACCTGCCCGGAGGTTGATGGATCCTCCTTAGCCTCTGAGCTGCGATGGCTGCTGTCAGCGCTAGTAGAGGTCTCTGGTGAGGCCGATTTCGAGGAGGGCAGGGCAGCCTCAGCTGCTCCCACCATAGGGGCGGGTGGTGGTCGCCTCAGTACGCTACGCGTGCTTGGGTGACCGTCGGGGTCCGTCGTGGTGCTGCCCCTGTTTGCATTACTTCGGCAAACAAAGTTTTCATTGCAAGTGAAGGTGGAAGTCATTGCCGTGCTTCCCGGAAACTTATATTCTCTTTGACTTTGATAGTAATGATCTCCTTTTCTTTCTTCCAGGCTGCGCAAGATCTGGAACATGCAGGGTGGCTGCCATCGCAGTTCGCGCAATGGGCCTCAGCCGTACATTCGTCAGCAGAGTGATCTTTTGTAGCGCATTTCGCACAAGTTAGTCGTCCTCGGCAGCTTTGAGAGGCATGACCAAACCTCTGACACTTGTAGCAGCGTCGTGGACTTGTAATGTAAGGTATTACACGCCGTTTGAGGTAGCCTGTTTCCATTGCATCCGGGAGTGTGCTAGAACCAAAAGTAAGTATTATGTGTTTGGTTGGTAGTTCTTTGTTGTCACGCCTGATTGTTATACGTTGTACATGTATAATGTTTTCTTCGTTCCATTCATTCAAGAGTTCTTCATCAGTCAAATCCATGAGGTCGTCTCGTCGTCTGAGACGACCTCACACCCTTGACGGTGTTCATTGTTCGGTGTGCACTAACATATTTCGTTTTATTGCCAAACGCCACCAAGTTTGTTAGTTTCTTGTATTGCGTTTTATCTTTCCCTCAATCAGAAGGTCCCCACTTGCCATCTTGGTGGCTTTGAGCCACTTCCGACGACCTCCATGAGGCATTTTGACACCAAGAAGGGTGAAATGTTTGTCGCTTTTTTGTCGGTGTTTCCACAGTGAATCACATGATACTTGGGGAATGCGTCTCGTTTCATCAGGAAGAATTCAAAGGTTGCATTGGTGCGCCCCCTTTTCAGAGGGCGATCAGGTGAGAAGGGTTTCAAGGGCTCCACGGAATGTATAGTTTGTTCGGTATCAATGCCAGTCACCCACCACCGAGCCCAACGAGGGGACGCTGCAGAGATTGTTGTGAAACAAGCCCTGCAATGCCAACTGTGCATTGTTACTATAACCACACATGCTATAATCAAGGTATATCATAGCGCACCAGGTTAACCTTTGCCGCCAGGAATGTAGGAAGTAAATAGAAGCTAAAATAAGACAGGAAAGAAGAAAAACGAGAGCGAAAGACGAAGATTGGAGAGGACAGAAAGAGGCGACTACCGATTTTCCCCCGTGTGGGGCAGTCCGGGGGTGCCGTCTACGTGAAGCCGAGGCCAAAGGGGTGTGTTGCCGCCGCCGAGGGGACGTGAAGGTCCGAACACCCGGCATTGGCTCAATCCCCAGGATCCCCTTTTACCCAGACACGGCTAAGCCGAGCACGGTTATACGCGGGAGGTTCCAACCCTCGTGTGCTCGGGTACGTGGTGTCGCAACACACCAAACGCCTGCTGACGCAGACGCCCCTGCGGGGCAGTATTGACAGTAGTAGATATTAAGGCAATTTACTGAGATATTTTGCCACCCATGCAGGGGACACACAGGCTAGTGGTCCATTGACAGAGCCCCTTTCAGGAGCCGGGCAAGTGTACTTAAAGATTTGAACTTGAACAGTGATCAAGCTGAAGACTATGAACGATTGATAATGGACAACACATTATATAGGTCACTATTGCAGTATCTCAATGAAACTGGCTTGCATGCTTATACTTAAGTAAAGCTCTTGCTTGGGCTCTTTGGTTCATGCTTGAATGAGTAAAGGCAAGGCGCAAAAGACCAGGAGTGAAGAAGGACACAAAACAGCGCCGGTCCTGTCGTGTGTGTCCTTCTTCAATCCTGGTCTTTTGCGCCTTGCATTTACTCATTCATGCTTACACTTAGTTTCATACTGACACTATGCCACGTGCCAACTCAAGCAAATAAAATAATATAGAGGCGCAAGCCTACGGGTTGTTGGTTCTAGGAAGATTCCATAAATTTTCGAAGGCCTTAGCTTTGTTCGCGGCTGGTGTCGAAACGTTTTTGAAGTGAACACACAAGTTCATCGTCGTCACTGCTCTCCCTATGCATGTGTACGAATGACAGGTAGATAGTGATTATGAGAGCGGAGAGACAGAAACGTTTTAATCAAGGGAAACTCGACAAACATGCAAAACGGTGTCTCAAGCGCCAATTATTTTTTTTGTTGTTGAAAGAAGGATGCCATTGCCGTTCACTTGAGAACGACCAGCCCTTGCTTTGTGCCTGTCACTGGTTGTGCAGATGCGCATTCTGACCTTGCTTCAAGCTTATTTGAGGCAGGAACACAGAGCCGACGAAAAAAAAATACTGAACTGTAGAACATCCCCTCCTCTGAACCCAATGTTTAGAACCACTACGTTTAGGACTACACTCACTGCGCTTAGTGTGCGCAAGGAGTCCTCCGCCTTCGAAGAGAAAGTAGGAGAAAGGTGTTGCCCGTGGTGCCTGTAGCAGGCAGAACAGTGCGGCCCCACTCATGGCGTGCCTACACCTCATTTCAGATTTTGTTAACCATAACTGCCAAGGAGGGGTCAGCGCTAAAATTTCCACACACAGAGAAAGATGGGACGAGCGCATGCATACAACTTGGGGGCATTCATGCTCCCCACCTGGCCTTCGTGCCGTGGAAGAGCTTCTCAGTTCTGGTACTTGACCGAATCGCCGACCAAGCTGTGCGGAAGAAAAGCATTTCGAAAATATTGCGACTTGCTTGCCTAGAACCGCATAATAAGCTGCCCCCCACCCTCGCTTTTTTTTCTTTTCTCCTTTCTTCTTTCCCTCTTGTCTGATTTTCATTGCGTTAATAAAATTAAGAAGAGATTGCTGTGAGGAACAGTTTGTACACGTTCTTAAGAATAAAAAAAACAGCGCAAGAACCGGGAGAAGAAAGCACGACCTAAAGAACGCTGATTTGAGCACGGCAAAACATATCAAGGACGGGGGTGCTGCGGCTGGGAAGCTAAGAAACAGGCAGAACAAACAGGTCGGAGAGCAGGTAGGTGATAGGCCTCGAAGGCTACTCAGAAACAGAAATATAGGAATGCTAGGGGGTGCCGTGCTGTTCTGCAACCCGGTGAGTGCTGAATAGTGCGACAGCGACTGACGGAAGAGTATTTTGAAGGGCCTTCACCAGATCTGGGCGTTTTGAGCTGAAAAACGCAGCGCATACAATCCTCATAGTAAAATATTTAGCACGCACGATTGACAAGGACACAGTGAAGGGGGACAAACGAGCGCTTACTCACAACTATTTTATTTTCGGAAAGATACAGAACATATATACCCCAGCTATCAGCGTTGAGCATGTGCAACAAGAGTCGCCAGTAAAACAGAAACAGATTAAAAACAGATTAAGAAGGTTCAACCAGTATTTAAACAAGAAAATTCATTTTCAGTGATTGCAACCGATGGGTGGCTTATGTATTTTTCAGCGCACTTTTTGATATGAAATGCTTATGTGATTTCACATGTTTGTTTGTTTTTATCTGAAAACAAAATGTCAGTGTCAAAAAATACCGGATCACAATGACATAGATTACAGTGGTTCGACAAGTGCGAATAGTTTTCTTTACCGAGAGAACGTTCAAGTTCTTTTAGACGCGTGTTTATGCACCGACTGGTTTGTCCTATGTACATGTTGCCACAGGTTAACGGAAGCCGGTACACAACACCTATTCTGCATTTTGTGAATTTTTGATCTTCTTTTAGACCGCAGCTGAATTTTTTTACCCTATTGTCAAACTTATTGGAAATAGCTTGGCACAGTTTTTGCACCTTGTTAGGAGCGCTGAAAACCACTTCAACACCATACCGGCTGGCAATATTCTTTAGCCCATGGGAAAAACAATCGACGTAAGGTACAACCGCAAGGCGCTTTTTTTCGTGTCAAGCCTGTTCCTTGTACCTGTGGGTTGTACACCCTTTACTATATTTATTACCTTTTCGGCCGCTCTGTCTAATGTGTTCCGGGAATCCCACTGAAGCTAGTCTTGTTACCTGATTGGCAAAGCTTTCTTTTATTCGGTGGCAACAAGATTTTACTAAAGCAGCCCGAAGGCAAGACACCGCAATTCAGCTTTTTACAATCTTCGAATGTCCTGATTTGTAGTGTAATATGGGCTTTTTTGATCTAGGGCTGTACATCCAACATGTGTGATCGGGTAGCAATCGCAGAGAAAGATCTAGAAACTGTATGTAGTTCGTTTTCTTTGGCAATCTCATGGGTAAACTTAAGGCCTCGGCTACATTCATGGAACACTTTCAGTACATTAACCACATTATAGCCATGTTCATTCCTATCAAAAATAACCAAAAGATAATCAACAAATCGGAAAATTTTTGCCAAGTTTCCTAAAGCACTGTGAATACTTTGGGCTACACGAGCTGGAAAAATGTCGCTTAGGATTGGGGCTACCTTGGAACCTATACATGTACCTGATTTTTGCACATACATTGCTTCATTTCAACCGATAAATGTAGAACTAGGATAAAAGAATAGTACTTCCATAAAGCTTTCCACGGGTGCTCCGCTGTCGTTTCTAAATTTTACTTCATCATTATCTTCGCAAATACACATTTTAACATTTTTTTAACAGCTCTTTGTGGGGAATCGAGTAAAATAAATCTTGTACGTCAATACTGAAGGCGCTGCATTCCTTTGTTTTGTCTTCCCTCAAATATTGTACAACTGCCACAGAATTACAGATTGCTAAATGATCGGGGATTCTTAACGAGGAAAGCTGTTTCTGGATAAACGATGCTACCTGCTGCTGCCAAGTGCTTCTTTCATAACAATGGCTCTGAACGGCTCTCAAGATTTGTGCGTTTTACATGAGAAAAGAACGCGCTAAATATTTTACTATGAATTCGTACCAGCTCGCCCAACTATCAGTTCTGCTGCGTACAATCCTCGCCAGCGATCGTGCCGGCTAATATCACATCCCATTACGCTGCGGAAAGAGCATCAAGTTGAAACCTAACGGCATTTGACTTATCCTCGTGGGCGCCCCCCTCCAAACCGGAGAGTAGACGTCAATCATGCAAGTGCGCCTACGTATATGGTAGTACTGTGACGTCACTCATAGTTACACGTGACTTCGAGAATTATTCAAGGCGACACCAGTTATTTTTTTTTTTCTGCTGCTTGAATGGACGACTTAAGGTTTAGAGAAATAATAAAACATGCAAACCTACATGTCTGCATGTTTTTGTTTTACTTCTTACAGGTAGCAAGAGAGATCTACTTCCGTTTCGTCTGCTTGTTCCCACGTCCTGCAGTCGCGCGCGCAGACAATGATGCTATGCCATTTTCTACCATGTTCCAGCGCCGCGATCATGCTCTTTCATCCTGTCACGCCTGCCTCAGTTCTCGTGGTTGTGGCATTGATCAGGTGTTCTCGCGCATAACGATGGGGGCGAAATGCAAGAACACCCGTGTACTTAGATGGAACGTGGTTCTGACGCGAAAAACTTCATAATTTAAATTCAAATTACATCAATTGAAGCACAAAATTGAAATTCTTTCAACTGTTCAAGATTATGGTTGAGAACACTATATTGTTCGCTTGCCTCGTTTTTCCGAGAAGAGAAAGAAAACGTTGCAGAAACCGTCGATGATTGCCGAAATAAGGAAATAGTGGATCGGAGAAACTAAATGCACGCACTAGCAATGTATTTAAAAAATTATACTGCCGACGTCAATAAAAGTATTTGATAGTGCTGGCCAACATTATCATCGACATGTTTGAATAGACAGCATGAAAGCGTAATGGCGACGGCATAGCGAAGACGACAGCTACTGTTGTGACGATGATGGAGTGTCAGCGATGAAGATGATCACGGAGAGAAGTCGACTGCAGCGTGGTCAATACGGCATGACGACAACGGAATGAAGACCGCACCACGACGATGGCGTAAAAAAAAGTTATGGGCAACTTTAGTGATCGAATGCTGTGACAATATAATCCACATATACCGCATGCCGTACAACAAGGCGTGGCATATACATATACGTAAGTATATAGAGAAATTTTCGCTCACGGACAACTCCGCCGACGCCGGCGCCGCCACCAACACCGGATTGTCTGTGACACGGGGCCCTTGATGCTAGCGCGTTGAATGCCTTCCCGCGACATCCCATGCCTCAAAAAGCTACCTTTTTACAGTTGCCACCAGTTAGAACCTATCAGCATGATGACGTAATTTTTATCGTTGTACATATATATGTCATCTTTCACCCAATAAAACACAGTTGTGAGTCTGCGCGCGTCCTGCCCTTTTCTACATCTGTTGTCCGTGTGTCTTAGCGCAGTAAGAACAGTATTATAAGATGGGGAACTTCCACCAACTAGCCCAACTTGCCACTCTACTGTACCAACGAAGCTACCAGCCGAGTTAGTAACTTTGCTACTAACTCGGTTGCGCAAGATCATGCGTTCTCATAGGCGGAATTCCAGCAACTGAACACGACAAAAAACTGGCGATAGAGGCAAAGAAAGTTGTTCACATGTAAGTTCAAAGGAAGCGAATGAACGGTGACGAAGAGAACTGTGCGTTTAGAAGACACGTGAAAAGCTTGCCACACCTTATATGTAGTCTCGAACGATCACGCACTACGAACCGATTGAAGTACTTCATCGAGCAGAACTATTACTGGTAAGCAACAACTTAGGTTCCAATAAAATATTTCGCGAAAATCTGCGGCAAGAACAAAAGTTCGGCCGCATGTCACGCTCCTGTAACACGTGAAGGTGAAAGCCTGCTGCACACGTGGTAATGTATTAAGTTCTACGATCGGAGGTGTCAGACTTCTTGCAAGACATAACGAGCCGCAGTGTGAGGTAAACGTATGGTGCTGTAGATCGACCTCCTCAACAATACATGCGAGCACCAAATGCACTATTTAAAGGTACTTTCATTATCTCTTTCTATCTTTATTTCATTCGTTCTTTCTTTCGTTCCCTCAGTCGTTCTTTCTTTCTTTACTTCGTTCTTCCTTTCTTTCATTTCTTCATTCATAATAAGTAAGGAAACCTGAATAAATAAATAAATAAATAAATAAATAAATAAATAAATAAATAAATAAATAAATAAATAAATAAAAAGGCATTGCATCTTTGTTTGCTTACGTGGGCATGAGCCATTCTTGATGATGATATTTTTTGCATCACTGGACGCTCAACAAGCAGGTGACCGAGTATGTGGAACAACTGTGCAGGGAAAATTGGATGAAGATGTGTGACGACCTGCAAGGCACACTGTCTACGAAGAAGACTTGGAAGCTGTTGCGGCACCTCATAGATCCGTTAAAAAGCAAGAGCGCATGCGCTCGAGACCTCACAAGAACGATCAACAGTTACGACGGGGACGGGGAGAAGCTTATTCGTGAACTCACGAGTAAACACCTCAAGACCGAGAAGAGCGGTAACCCGACTCACGAGTATGAAAGGGATAGCAACGTCGAGATGGACGAAGCCTTAACCGAAGTGGAGCTAGTTGCGGCCATCGATGAAAGTAATCAAGGGCGCGCACCGGGAATTGACGGCGTTACATACAAGATGCTAAAAAATATGAGCGACGAAAGCCGAGCTGAACTGCTAAATCTCGCCAACGCGACCTAGAAGAAGGGTTCGTTACCAAAAGAATGGAAAGAAGCGGAGATGCGTTTCATTCCCAAGCCGGGGAAACCACCCCACGTCGACAATCTGCGCCCCATCTCTCTCACGTCATGTTTGGGGAAGGTGGTCGAGCGTATGGTTTTCAAGAGACTACAGAGTCATTTGGACGCCACTGATCAGATGCCACCGACCATGTACGGATTCCGGAGGCAAGTGACCACGCAAGACGTCTTGGCGCAACTACGCGAGCTGGTTATCAAGCAAGCGAAGATTCCTACGCCAAGAGCTATCCTGGCGCTCGATTTCAAAGGGGCCTTCGATAACGTCACACACGAAAGTATTTTCCGTAACCTGCGCCAAACGGGGTGCGGAAAGCGAACATTCAAGTTTGTGCAGGATTTCTTAAGCAATAGAACGGCAACGATCAAAATTGGAGAATAGAAGTCGAATCCAATGGTCCTGGGAGACACAGGCACCCCGCAAGGATTGGTTCTTTCGCCACTTCTCTTGAACCTGGCACTGCTCCCTCTCTTGGCTTTGCTTCAAGACATAGAAGGCATAGATCACGCTCTCTATGCAGACGATATCACTGTGTGGACGTTGAGGGCAGGGTCGGAGAGTTGGATGGACGAGACCCTTCAGAGAGTGGCAATGACCGTGCACGAGTTCTCTAAATCGTGCGGCCTCAGTTGCTCGCCACAGAAGTCAGAGTTACTCGTCACCAAGCCAAGAAGAAAGAAAGGAGACCAAGAGAACGTCCGCATCATCATCGACGGGACGACCACAACGCCAACTACGCAAGCACGTATCCTGGGTGTCATGTTCCAGAACAATGGCAAGGCGGGGGCGTCGATCGACGAAATCAAGGTTTCAGTTTACGGAAGCAAGGTCTGACTACGGGCTAGTTGGAATTCCATGGTATAACTCGTCAATTACAGCGCAAACATAGACGGAGGACGTATCGTTTACGTATCGCCTCATGTGGGACACTTACTCAGAGAAGGTAAGGTGTGAACCTTGCGGTGACGCACCCGCATACAGTTAGGACAGCGTCCGAGGAGTTGGAGAGACAACTTCGTACCTTGCTATCGCTTTCAAAACTTCGCCCTTCACGAGAATTCACCCAATTTCTCACTTTTTTCGCAACTGTGCCCATCTGAAAGTAACGGCTGCAGCCATTCTTGCAGTGAAATGACTATAAACCACGTAATCAATTACTGCAGCCTTTGTTTCACTCATAAGCAGCAAAGCTCTCCCCGTTTGGTTTTATAGGACGCTCTTCTCCACACTGCACTGTGTTTGCGCAGGTAAAGCTGGTGACTGAGAAAATATTGGGAATGATGCTATAAACGGCTGCTAAATTCACTCTGCAATGACCTACCAGTCCGGAGGTGCAAGCAATGTGAACTGCACTTCAAGGAATTCTTCCAAGACACGTCTGTAAATTCCGCAGCTGAGTATCTCGAAACAACGGAAAGCAGATGTGACCGAAATAAGCAGAAATATCGCCTCCGGCTTGTGTTTTATAATAATTGCCAAAGACCGGAAACTTTCACTGACGTGTGTTAGACCGCACTTGGAGCAGCTTTCTGGGGATTCCCCACCTGCAGTGGGTGACGTGCTTTCAGTTGAAGAGCAGGGCGACGGTAAATGCGCAAGCTCGTCGAGCGTATACAGATGGGAAATAACCCGCCCGCTGGCCCTAAGTGGTTTGTGCTCGACATCCGCTACGTGTTCATTATCAACATGTGCACGTACGTTAGGGAGAGGAGTAATCAGCGCGCAAGCTGCGGCACATTATTTGCTTAGCCATGATGCGGAAACAACACATACGACGAAAAACTACTTAAAAAGTATTTAAGGTTACATGAAATTCCTCATTCTTCATTTCGCTTTTAGACACGTTTTACAAAAACGGAACCATAGAACAGGCACATTTATTCGACAGAGGTAAGGTGCTACTTGATGTATGATTCGCCGACTTTCTCCCCTCCAATAACCGACACATCATTCTGTTTCCTAAAATAAAAGAAACCGAGGAAAGTCAGGTGTTATTTTCCCCGTTCTGTTCTGTCTTCCGAGAGTAGCGCGTAAATACCATGAAAGACAATTAGAAATGATGTGTGCATCATGCAAAGGGCTTCCTGCACTTGAAAAGTGTTATACGCACCAGTGCGTAGATCACTCATACCACCAAATATGACAAATGAGAGGTTTCCGGTGTAAATGATTAGACAATACTGCTGGCCTTATCATTAACGAGTTCTCCTCTTTCTAGGCACTACGATTGACACAGAAGTAGGCTCCTTTCTTTTTATGCAGTGAGCGCGAGTTTATACGGAACAATTTGGAAATTCCTACAGTTAGAAAAACATGCAGATACAACGAACATCTTGGAATTTATGTGAAGCCTTTTGCAGATGGTCCTGTGACACAGACCTCTTCCGTGGCAGCTTACACGGTACCTGGAATGGGGATCGCGCAACGGTTCAAGATGAGACAGACCATCGTCAACAGCAGCTGAGTTGACCAGCGTTCGGGATGAAGTCCGCTGCATACTACAACAAAGCTTCGAGAAATTGACAGTGTTCTGCGACGCAAAACCGGTGCGGGAACTCATAAACAATTATATGAATCACAGAACCGCATATAATCCTTTGGTTTACGGCATCCTGACTCTGCTTGCTGAGGCGTCTTAATCTGGGCATACCATCGTGGTGCAGTGGATTCCTAGCCCTTGTGGAATAGCTGAGTATGAGCAGGCTGACGCGGAGGCAAAAATGATACACACTTCCGGGAAGATTATAAAACGTAGTTTTTCCAAGTATGACATATGAGAGACCAGGAAGCATCCATCGATTACGGCTCGGTGTGGCGTACACCCGCCGACACCTTCACAAGATTGGGCGAGAACTGGACCCTGACTGTAGCGCCTCTCACACTCCCGTGACAACAGATCACATATTTTGCGTTTGCCATAAATATGCGGCCGAGCGAAGTACACTAAAGGTTAGTGTTGACTGTTTGGACTACCGCCCCCTTTCGGAAGAAAATATTTTGGTTGCGTGAAGAAGAGTTGACCATGCCCAACACACCATAAAAGGATTCTTGAACTTTCTACGTGAGATTGGCTTAGACGGTCGTGCCTGGAACCGGCGACGTGAAGGCAGTGGGAAATGTGTTTGCACGATAAAATTTTTTGAAGACAAGATTACTCCTTCGTGTAGTGTGTCTAAGGCGCGCGTCCACGTATGGGACAACGTGTATACAGCTATAGCTCATCTTACCATATCAGAATCACCTGCCACCTACCTTTCCCTGTATCTCTCACTTCTCTTTACCCCATTGAGGAGTAGCAGGTTAGAGACACACTCTTCAGGCCTACCTCTTCTCCTTTCTCTTCATTAAAATCTACTCTACTCCTCTACTGTACAACATGTGAAGCGGTTCATTAAATGATTTACGACTAATGGGGATGCGTACGATTTTGTTGTTCATACCGTGCAACGTGAAATCTCGCTGATTATTCAAGTTTATCGACCACAAAGGTAAACAATCTTATTCTCACGCAGTCTTCATGTTTACGCACTACACCCCTCACAAGCTGTGCCAAAATGCAAACATCAAATTAGTAGGGTGCACAGCGTTAGATGTCTACGCATTGACGTCACGAGGGCGACAGCCACGTATGATGCCTGTCAACGGCAGGCTGATGGTGGTAGGTGTATGCACAGAGAAATGCGGTGCAGATGTAGCTGGATTTAAGGATTCGGTACCTCCTATCTCACCAGTGGCCCATACCCATTCTGCAGGATCGGCCGAGAATGGGCACACATCGTGCCAGCGTGCCGCTGGCAGGTTCCGAATGTTCAAGACAAGAAAAATCGAGTAAATCGTACAATCACTTCAGTAAATTGCGATATTCGATTAGCAGGTTGGTGTACTTTAGAGACACCTGTGAGCTGAAGTTATATGTTCCTGCTTTACGTATTATTTTTTTTGCTCAGAACAGAGGTGTGCGTACTGGCACTGCTTACTTTGTTGGTCAGCCATGTAAGGGTTATATAAGCCCGTTCGCTGGTAATTGCATTCGGCGCACATGGAACCTACTTATGCATATTGAAAAACATATCCGCCAAAATGATGAACGACTCAACCACCAGCAGCTAGCTGCCACACCATAATCTGCCAGTAAAACTCTTGCTTGGGCTATAGTTGGTTCATGCTTGAAGTAGTAAAGGGAAGGCGCAGAAGACGAGGACTCAAGAAGAACACAAACGACAGGGCCTGCAAAATAATCAAATGCAAATAATCTGCAAAATAGGAACAAAAACAAAGCTTCACTTTATAATCCACTGTGTAGGCGAAAATGGACTGATTGGTCACAATTCAATAAATTCAAGGATATAGTCAAAGTCAATTCAGCGGGCCGTCCAAATGGTTTCCTCAGGATCTTTGTGGGAGGCAACATTAGTTTTGGTTTTGGGACTCCCAAGCTATCCTCCAAGCCCAAAAGTTTATTGTATGACGGGATACATGTGCATTTCTAACGCCGCGTCTGTACTCTTGAAGGAATATTGCCGAGTTCTTCTTTCAAGAACTTAGTAATATAGCTTTCTGGCGTAATGGTAATTGTTTACAGATTATCCCTTTGAAGGCTACGTTTATGGTGTCTCGCTGTCACCAGAGACCCTGTAAACTCTCCAGTTGAATTTAGATACCGATAAAAATGTTTTTTCTGAGGCAGCTACTTTTGTAGGGTGGTGTTTTAGGCCTTTTTTCAAAGTTTAATTTACACATTACGTCACTAACATGCAAAATTGCCTTCGGAATCTAGTTATTAATAAAAACTCGCAATCATTTTATCTTTGCGTATCCTACGTTCATTATGCTATTCCTTTTGTCACGGTAACCCAAAACTACTGTGCAAGATGTTTGACTAATATATATAATGCTAATATTGTTAAAATTTACTGCTTCCAAAAACAAGCTTTCCGCATATTAAATTTGGTCACTATATAGGAATCAAATCACAGATATTTACCGCAGTCTCCATATACTTCTCAAGTAATCTCTACTCAAGTAATCTGTTTGCATATAGCAGTGCTTATCTTTTGAGTACACAGTAGTGACATTTACGCCATCTCTATACCGCAGTGAAACCTATGTATTCCTAACATACCGGGATTTACACGTCAACACAACATAAACCACCCACAGTTCCCGCAAATTATGGAAAGTAGCAGTTTTATTCTCAGCCGTTTCTCTCCGGTACTCATTACTCTTTGCTATAAAATAATGCCACACACTTTCATGTTCCTGCTCTGAAGAATTTTTTGATGATTTAATTGTATTAAGCATTTTCACTTCTGTAACTGTCTTGTCCTAAATATTCAGTCCAGTTGAGTAGTGATTATAACATTTAGTCTTTATTTCTGTTTGTTGCATGTTGTTTATTCACTCATTGTTCTGTCTAGCTTTATGTACGCTGTAAGGGTTATAATGCTGCGCTTTCACTATTGTATATTGTTTGCTACTTAAGATGAGAACGAGAAAGAAACAATTCAAACAGCAATATCTGCAGGTCGTACCAAGAAGCTTCCGAATGTGGGTTATTGAGAAAAGGTGGATGCTTAGCTGGCCCCATTATCAGTAGCAAAAAAAGAAAAAGAAGTTGAGCAAGTTTCATGTTACATCGCATTGCAAGAGAGGAAGTCTACAACACGAGAAACAACACGTGGTTGCTCTGACACAAACGACATTTAGCTGGTAAGCGGGTTTGTTTCACCTTTTGATTAGTGTCCATGACGTACTGTGTCATTCAACACACTCAGTTCTCAGACGATGCAGAAGACGGGGCTTAGCATCGAAAAGCATGCATGGTTCGCATTTCACAATGACATTGATGCTTCTTCTACGTTAGTTAGCCCTTCGGTATCAAAGCCTAGCTACACGGGATCGTGAAGCCCTCCCTCCCGCATAACGTGCAAGTATGAGCGGAAGTTTGGTCCATGAGCCCAGCTGAGGAAGATGGGCG
The DNA here is from genome assembly GCF_023375885.2 of Dermacentor andersoni. Classification (NCBI taxonomy): domain Eukaryota; kingdom Metazoa; phylum Arthropoda; class Arachnida; order Ixodida; family Ixodidae; genus Dermacentor; species Dermacentor andersoni. Next base: position 120,507,991 of record NC_092817.1, on the reverse strand, counting down.
ACTTGCTTAAGCACCAAAGTTGGAACGTTTCAGTGTTCGTACTTGGACCATATTGGTTCCTATACGCGACGAAAAATAATTTTAGAAATCCAAGAAACCCCTTCGGAAGTTTTGGAAACAGTTTTCCTACGCTGACGAGGGCAAGATTTCCGTTTCGATCCTACAGGCTCCTGTTGCCCACGCGTCGTAGGCAGGCGAAAGCGACACCCGACAATGCCACGACCCCGTTCCGTTCCGTTGACCCTCAGCCGTGTGTAGGGAGTCGACTTGTTTTCAAATCGCGATGACGGACGTGCGTCACGAATGACGTTAGACACGTGTTCACGGATCATTCGCGCCTAATAGATCATCGAGGCCCCCGCTGAGAGCCCTGTCAGAGGCTTCTCACACGCGAGGACTCAGTCCTGGCAGATGCCCGATGGCTGTCAAGGTCGAACGCAGCATCTTTCTCGATGAAGACGGCGAGTCTTTATAGCATATTCTCCTCGCTCACGTCGTTTCTCGGCAACAATGGACAAGTGCGTGCACCTGGCCGTATGCGCTCATCGCGGCCGCGAACCCAAGCCACCGTGTGGGTCTCGGTGCTTCTGTGGGACGATAATGCCACGGTATAGTTGTGAAATGATAGGCCTAGTGTAAGAGAACGACGCGATTGTCTCTGGCTTGCATAATATCCTCGAGGACCCCGAGCGCGGTTTCCTCATGCTTAAAGGCTCGAAACCATTATTTTTTTGTCTAGCAGCCGCCGGTGCTGTTATAATGTGTTTTCGGATTATTTACGCGCGATGGTTCATAAGGGGGTGCTTTTGGAGGAAAACGACAGATGCGACTGCAGCAATGATTTAGGAGTGCTAGAGGTGTTGTGTTTACATACGCACGGACATGTCTTTAGGTCGAAGTCCGCGTACTTTACATGCTGTAGTTAGCCAGTTGGGATTCGTTAGCTTAGTGACACGTGCTACGCGCACATGCCTTGTTTGGGTAACAAGTGCTCAAAAAGTGCCTTCAATGACAGAATATTCAAACAAAGCGAAATTTTCACGTGAAGATGCAGACTTCTAGTAATTAACATAGAGGTATGAATGAAAACCTTAGCACATAGCCAACGTGTTTACAGGGAGACTTTTCTTTGTCAGGTACTTACTTTTCTCTATCGATCCTTAAGTCTTTCACTGAAGTTATGTCAGGTTTGAGTGTGCATTCTAATCTCGAAACACTAACGAAAATTTGGATCTCGGGCGGTCTAAATTTCGTTTCACGTGTAACTTTGTGTGTCAGATTTTCGGGAGACGCTAATTGAACAGCGAGACAATATTTGGTGAAGGCACGATACCCGTGTGCTGCCAATGGGTGTGGTCTAGCTGCCAAGTTTGAACTTCTGTTTTCTTTCACCTGAAGTTTCTCGCGGATTTAGGAGGCCTTTTGAATATGAAGTCAAAAGAGCGCGAGCGCTTGCGCTCTGCGCGGACTACAGAAGGTGCGACCTTGTCTTTCGGATAAAATCACACATTCCCTGGAGCTCTAGCTTCTGAAAGGTAATCAGCGCGGACGTCCACTCTAGATCATCCACAGCAATAATTTGGTCTTCACCCAGTGTTTTTCACTTTGCGATGAAACCAACATCACCACCTTCAAAGCCGGCCTTGTGCACTACCCCAGGTAGTGCAGGTAATACACATGGTGGGGATATATTAAATTATTGCCAGCGCATTTATTTACAAAGAATGTTTCAAAGAAAATGTAACATAGCCTTAGTCTTGCTTTTGATGGCCACTGCCGGCGGCACGCCGCCTTCATTTCGATGGCCGCAGCGCCCTATAGCTCTGAGGTTACAATCACAGGCATTGTTTCCTTCAAGAAAAGCACAAAAAAAGTCCGCAGATTTTCAGTCCTCTTGCACGGCAGGAAATCGCAACTTTACAAAAAAAAAAAAAACAACTTTTTTCGCCATAAGAAACGAGAAATTAGGCACAGTAGTCTTGACTTATGAATCATATCTCTTTCATTTGAAAACCTAAAAAGAGATTTCTCGAAGATTGACCTAAATTGACAAAACGCTCTCTCTCCTTTTCCTCGGCACAGTAGACATGCGATACGTGATCGCAAGCATCTTGGATTCGCAGGCTCACTAAGGAGCCTGCGAAAGTCTCTAGAGAATGGCATGACCTCGGAATGAGGGCGTACAATTCCCCATTGCTCTAAACTCTACGCAGAGTTTACGGCTCAGCACATCCAAGATGTCCTCATCGGAATCACCACAAGCACATGGTGATATGAGTCAGCGTACTCCATATTTTGTCTAGGAAGTGGCTGGTGAAGGCTACGCCTAGTCGAATTCGATTAAACAAAGTTTCTACATATCTCAGCCGGTTTAAATTTTTCTCCAGAGTCCACTGCATACAGAATCAATCTTTTCGCTGCATCACCAAATCATGTTGTCGGAGACTATGCTGTAGAAAGTAGAAATCTTGCCAAATCGCGCTAGTTGCTCTCCGCGGAATGTTAGCCTAGACAACTAGCATACGTTTCTACGAAACGTGCATGAAGCATGAGCAAAGTGCTGCGTACCTGTCATATCGTGATGCGCCGTTTCGTCTTTCTGGTTCGACAAAGCTTCGCTTACCGCGATTCCAACAGTGCGTGTAATTCGGATGATACTTTTTACTGATAACAGCTGCTATTCGGAATTTTTCATTGGCATCATGCCGCGGTACCCTAGTTCTAGAAAACCGCGTAAACACGAAAAAAAAAAAAAAGGTATACGGATCACAGATACTGTGCGAATCGATGTAAGCGAAGCTTTCTATGCCGTTTTCTTTGATGATAATTTTCGATGATGCTGACGGCGAATGTGTAATTTCTTCAGCGTTCAGTGGAATACGAGAGTGGTGAGTTGATGTTAAACGTTACCTTTCGAGCACCACTGCTGTTTGTCTACGTAGGCGTGTTTGCTTGAAAGCGTCGCTGTGCGCCGTTGTTCATAATCTCTGAGAGGGTTGCGCTTTATCATTGCCTCACATGGCACACCGCATCATGGCAGAAGTGTGAAGTTTTAATTAAATATGGGGCTGTACGCGCCAAAGCCCCGATCGGATTATGAGGCACGCCATAGTGGTGGGCTACGGATTAATTTGGATAACCCGGTTTTCTTTAACGTGCTCCTAAATCTAAGTGCACTAGCAATTTTGTATTTCGCTACCGTCGAAATGCGGCCGCCACGGACGAGATTGAAGTCGCGACCTCGAGCAATGACATAGTCGTCAAGCTACCTTGGCGAGCACATAAGTGTTGATTTGATGTGCGACCGCTTCCGTAGTGTCGCCTAGACCCTACGGTAATTAATTTGGACTTAGCGTCTGCACGCCCTGCATCAGTTGTCCGTTTGACAAATGTGCGTGTTTATTTTAACGCGATGGCGTTGAAGGCCCCCTTGTCGCAGGAGATCCCGTGTCGGCATCAACGGAGTCGTCCGTGAGGGAAAATTGTCGTGTATATTTAGGTATATGCACATGCCACGCCTTGCTATATGACATGCGGTGTATGTGGGTTATATTGCCACATCATTATGTTGCTAAAGCTGCTCATAGCTTGACTTACATTTCTTACAAAGTTATTTCTGGGAATTTTAAGACTGAACACCCACAAACAAATGTCGTGAAACAAGGCACTGAGAGTGCATGTCTTTTATATTAAATCTTCTCAGACTTAAATATTACAAGTGCGAAACAGTAACAGAACCTGACAGTGACAGTGACAAGAACTTTATTAGAGTGTCCTGAGGAACTTTATTTGGGAGAACCGAAGGCGCCCCGATCAAGTTGGTGGCTCCGCCCACGACGGGACAGGGAGATGGTGACTCTCCGCGACGTCGCAGGCCCCCTGGACGGCCTGTACAATTATGCAAATTTCTTGGCGTGGCTATGCACTACCTACGGGATTGGCCCACGCAAGAGGCCGCGTTTCTACCAGAAAGCTCGCCTTCGTGCATAGCGTTCGCCGCCAGAGTTTCCCTGTAAACATTACGGTTACATAGGCTGCAGTTGCCCGGAAGCGTGAGGAGTTGTCAGGGATCTTTGAATGTTATCGCGCTCCACTTTTAAGGGCGAAGCTTAAGCGCCCTCCAAGTGTTTTGGCGTCCGAGGGGGCTGTCGATGTCGGTGTCGCAGCTGGTGGTGGAGATGTGCCGCGTTTCTGCGCCAACTGGGCTAGCGCGGTTGCGGGGAGCGTTCGTTACGGGGAGCCCAGTGGGGGTGAGAGAGAGAGAGAGAGCGATACGGGCCGCGCGCTAGCTTCCGAGAGTGAGAGCGAGGGTGACGTGGCGTCGTGACGATGCCCTCTCGCCTCGCACTACAACTCGAGCGCTAGCGCTCACCAGATGTTCCCATTCACTCCTTCTGCTCCGTCGAGGCGTGCTCGTGACATGGCATCGCGGCCTACGGGAATTTACCTGTCGTTTCACTGCTACAGACGACAGACGCCGTCTTTTGGGTCATGGGCCAGTTGAGGCTTTCACATCAAAATTGTTAAAATCAAAGCTGTTAGCCTATTCCCCCGCGTAATGTCATCGGTGACATGCTGGTGACTGACATGCTCCGGCATCTCACGTATTCCGATGGTTGCCCGGGCAACAGGGCGCTCTCAGAAGAAGAAAAGACAGCAGAATTGTGCGACTTTGCCGAAACAAAATTCAATTTGCCACGAAGCTGTTTCTTTCGAGAAGTAGCATTAAGAATTTCAGTTGCATCTATTTAAACAACATACTTTAAAACCTTCACAATTGATTTGCTCCTCCGAAACATTGCTCTCATGTAGTGCTTTCGGCTCTTAAAAAAATTTCAGACAGGTTGTGTTTAATACACATGCGTTCGCCTTGTCAAGCAGAGTTGCCATAGTGGGCCTCTTCAATTATCCGTTCCTAACAGTCGCTGTCTGTTTGAGACGCTGCGTACGCAAAGCTCATTTGCTGAAAGCACCACCTCGGGCAGTCGGGGACTGCCATTGACAGGTAAAGGAAGAGGCCCAGTGTTCCACCACTTCACGCAAAATTTTACGTCTAGGGTGTTTATTGTCGTTGGAGGCCAACGGATTAACTGCGTAAAACCACTTATAACGCTTCCGATCGCTTGCATACGTATTTTATTGCTGAGGCCGCAAGCATTCAACACGTTCTTGAAGTTCGCCTACGAATTACGCTTAATCTGCCACTATTTTGAGCACCACGTGACTATAAATAAGGTGCATTGTTTCTTTCACAGACGTCAACGGGGAAGCGTATTACGAATAATATTTAAATTCTGGGATTTTACGTGGGAGAACTACGATTTGATTATGACGCAAATCGTAGTGGGGACTCCGGATGATTTTTGACCATCAGGGGATCTTTAAACGCGCCCCGCATTGCACGAGACCACGGATGTTTTTGCATTTTCGCCCCCATCGAAATGTGGCTGCCGCTGCCGGGATTTGATCCCGCGACTTCGTGCTTAGCAACGCTACACCATAGCCGTTAAGCCACCGCGACTGTTTATTACGAATATTGTGTAAGGTAAAATGAATAAAAATACCGCCCCCACTCAAAAAAAAAAAAAAAATAAAAGAAAGGAAAAGAATGAGAACAACGCTTCAGTACTATTTTGCAACCCTCCTGATTTAACCAGAAATGTGAAAATTGCGCTAGTGTCTGATGTGCGCCTCCGATGTCTCCCATTCCACTAGATATAAGCCTGGTATCATGTAGAATTCCGTTGGCTTATTACTAAATATAGCGTAAAATTGCCCTATAATGCATTCGAGCACTTGATAAATATTTTTTACGAAAGCTGTATTTGATCCACAAGTATTGAACTTCGTGTTATAAGTTACCATAGTTGTCCCCCAATTTTTAATGTTTTATTTTGGCATAATTAGTAGTTATGCCAGGGCCACGCGCTAAATGTTTCGCCTATGAAAAACATACTGATAACTGTCCGGAGTGTTCGCATGTGAAATTTATTGCAAATGAATAATTTATCCACATACCTTGAACTTTGCCTACGCATAACCTATAACCTGAAGCTTATTCTCACTAAATATAAATAAGGTGCCTAAATAAGTTGACTAAGGACACAAGAAAAACCAGTTGCAATACTTGTATAACGCATGAAAATAACAATGAAAAGGAAAGGAACGTTTGTTGAGTGTAATATTTATGCACGCGTTTAAACAATCTAATCACAGCAATTCTGCTCATTAACCTGGCTTACATAAGCATGTGTGTCAGACTGGACCAATAAATACCCACATAGGCAAAATGTTCAAAAGTTTCTCCAAATATTTATCCTATTTTTGACAAGAAAGTACCTTTTAATTTGATTGATAAATTAATAGATGAATTGGCTAATTAATTTACTATTTATTTTATTTAGTTTTTGATTTATCAGGAATTACTTGCAGTGTCATTAATTCAGTCAAAAACATCAAAATTTGGCTTTACACATAACATAACGCATCACTTTCATCAAATGTAAACTCGGTATGACATTCAGGCCTCTCGGGATATTGGGAAACATAGCTGATAACCGCTGAATGACGCTTTTGACCGCTTGCTCATATATATATATATATATATATATATATATATATATATATATATATATATATATATATATATATATATATATATAAGAATGGCTATAGTTGAACTGCACATGTTAAACCACGTGCTGATATGCTATGAGCCTGCCTCTTCATACTTTGATGAAATTTTACTTAGGTACGATTTATATTTCTCCTAGATACGGTAGTCGACGATGTCGGGCTGGGTGCTGTACTGCGAAGGGTGAGTAGCGGCATATGAAAACTGAAGTATGAGATGTCACTTTCGATCACAAGTTGCGAAGTCCCTTTTCAACGGCATGATCAGTCACACCCCCCAAGCGTGCTGTTAGAATTAGGTTAGAATTTACCACATCGACTGCCAGTGCAAGCTTCATGAACGCAGGAAACCATTATTTCGATTGGTCCGAAATGCCAATGTTAGAGTCACCGATAATGACCTTTGGCATGTTTTCATCTATGGTATTGGCAAAGAATGACAGCACCGCGCTGCAAACGTCTCGTATCCGCTCCATGATGTTTCTACGATTCTATCTGTATCACTGTAAGAACTTGCTTAGGTGCAATCAGAGCAATTTTACATGCCACTATTTTGACGTCACCCTCTCTATGGCGCCGCTTAAAGGCCACTTTAGAACACATGCTTACAGAAAGGAAAATGAAATGCTGCGCATGAGACCATGCGCCCTCATAGAAGGAAAACGAAATGAAACGAGATGGGCATGTATTTGTTTTTGGTGCGGAATAAACTGTGATGGAAGGTGTAGCGCTTTTAGCTTCATACCTGCGCATTGGGCTTCAGTTTGCGTTCCATTCCATTCACTCATTCACCTATTCCATTAAGAAGATTGCGGGGTGGCTATGAAACAACGATATGCGTAAAGGTTCCATTCCATGATTTATCGCTTTGTCACGCAGAAGAGCAATGTGTTTTCTGGCGTCAACTTGTAGGTCAGTTAAACTTATAACTACGTGGCCCACCGTATACAAAGCAAATTCTAAGATTTTAAAGTTTATTGCGAAATTCACTTTTCACATACAGTATACAATAATACGTCGATATATGAGGAGGAAGGCTAAAGGCTGTGAGTTCCTGGTGAGGCCCAACCTGCAGGTACTGACAGACAGTGCATTTGAGACGGTTACAAACTTCCTTTTATAGCAGCATGAAAATCATAGTGAAAATGAATGTCCACAGTTCTGGGCACTAGATAAATACTTCAACACAACAATTTTTTGAATTAAAGCTGGAAAAAGAAACCCCACACAGAGCATTCAAAAATTTAAAAAAATATAATCTGCCACTTTTAGAATGCAAGAAGTCGAAGTTGTCTGTTATGACCTAAGTAATAGATCGATAACTTTTATTTGCACATTATTTTATTTGGGAATTCTTGTATTAGCCTTTCCATTTTTCTGTTATCCTTCAAGAAAGCGATAACGGTATGCCCAAAAGTCAGAAGCCCATAGTTAGTTCTAGCCTCAGCGATCCTGTGAGAAACATATCAGAGTTCATAAACAGTATTGGGCCCTGCAACTGAATAAAAGTTAAGCTTAGCTTTGCCGTGGATAAAACGATGAGCCTCTACTGCCAGTCGAAGTCTTAACTTACATAGGTTAAATATCCCCAGTGGTCGCCAGTATTTTGTCGTACTCGAAGTAAAGGGAATATTAAGGAAAGCTATAATTTTTTGGGTAAGATAAATAAAGAGTGTAGGCGTGTATATGTTGTTCTACCCCAGACAAATAAGCAGTAATAAGGAAGTGACTGAATAAAAGTAAAATATAGTTATTTTCAGCCAAGCTGGTAGAAAAAAACTTAATGTATGTAGAATCCCGGCTGAACCTGATATTTTGGAGCACAAGTAATTATTATGACCAGTCCAGCCTAGCTGTTCAATAAAGACCACTCCAAGAGAACTTGTAGAGGTCTCTTTTTGTTCCTTTCTGATACTGAGGACAGGGTCGAAGGTTAAACTCTTAATTTTAGGTTCGGGAACAATAAATTTTGTTTTGTGCACAAATTTATGTGGAGCTCATTCGTATTTACCCACAATTATAGCTTGGACAATTATATTCCTGAATTTGCTACAGTGTTTAAGAAGTCGTGACCGGAAAAAAAATACGTTAATCTCATCTGCATACAGACCTATATCAGCTGAACGGGGTATGTCAATAAAATCATGAATATAAACTAGGGGAAGTGGGGGCGCAGATCAATCGCAAGACAATTCCATTAACGCTTCGCATTACGCTCTTTCTGTCGTGTCTTCATGAGCAGGATATGGACATGGATAAGAAGAAGCAATGTTTCGCCCCAGCCAGCACGAGTGTCCTGGTGCTTTGTAAGACGCTGGATTTTTCATCGACGGCCGGGGTCTGCCAATACAAAGGTGGTGGCAAAAAAAGTAGACGCAGCTTAGTTTCAATACTGTCCACTGATAGCAGCGGGACAATGAAGATCACGCAGCGAAGGGCACACGTCTGCGCGCTGCTGTTACTCGGAACCGCACGCCTAAGAGATGCCGACCGTTCCGAAAATTATGCACATTCAGCCCACATGTATTCAACCCACAATCCTATAAAAAGCGAAGCTTTGATGAAGCGGTCAAGTAAATCTTATGAAACTAACGGCTACAAGTACTCCTCTGTTCACTTTCATCCTATGCAACGGGTAATCTCATGCAGTGGTCATGGTTACGTAGCACAAAGGTCTCAACTTCTACATCCCGTGTGTCACACTGGCACATGCATGTAAATACATACATTTGAGGCTTCTATACTGCACATGTCTCAGTGACACTTGATCATTCTGGAGAGCGACATATCCATTCTGGAAGAATAGCAAAGAATGAGCACACACAAGGGGTACGTACCCTATGCACGGTTAGACCATAGAAAGTAATGTAACTTAAGAAAGCCGCCTATTATAATGCACTACTCCAATCAGCGGTGAGTGTGCTTCAGAGATACTTATACGCAGACATTATGTTTTCAGGCTTTTTATAGAAAAGATGGTATTTTGTCATAAATTGTACCATATGCCGTCCCTCCCCCGTCTCCTATGCCTCTTGATAGGCCAGTGAAATCTATTAGAATAAATAAAAATAAATTGAGTTTCTTTTTTATTACGGAGAACAGAGGTGTGCTTACTCGCGCTGCTTTGGGAATCAACATACAGGATTTTTAAGTAGGACTGTTCACCGGTACTTGCATTTCAAGCACATAAAACATTAGTTTATTTTTCCACAAACATATATAGCGAGAAACCTACGACCCACTCCGACCCGCGTCGAAGAAGCAAATAAAGCTTCGCTTTAATATATATACAGAAGGACAGGCAAACGCTGTTCGGGTAGTTAAACAGCATGCATGAGGGTACGGAGAGAGGCTATACGGGTGGAGAAAGCATGCAATTGGGGCACAGATGAATAAAAACACCTGAGTAATCAACCTCAAAAATAGAAACAGAACTACACTTGTCCCCACAGCAGTTATCAGTATAAAAATGTTGTACACATTCTCATGGAAAAAAAAAAAGAAAAAGTTATTCCCGTACCCATGTGCAGTCCATGCAGTGACCTCTACTTAATTTTTCGAAGGTAATACGTTGAATGTAGTCGCTGTAGCGATATTACAGTTCATGACGTTTCCTATTAAAAGGTTGCCGCCTTCACGGACAACTGTTGACGGACGTGTTAAGCCACTGCGCCCCTTATACGAGATTCCAACACTGCGCTGCCTTCCGCAAATCAATGGCTTGAGCTTAACTTGAAATCTGTGGGGCCTCAAAACAGACCTTATACGAACCCACGATATCACACTTGGAACCATAATTTACTCTTCAATGAATGAGACGGAAAGTTTACGCGCTGGACACTGCGCCTGGCATTTCCTGTGACCTCGATAACCTAATACACCGTGTAGATTGCCATGTGGCTTGAAAGCGTGCTGCAGAAGGATTCCGGCATACAGCTACGATCACGTCAGTGCAGCCAAAAAGTGGACGCCTACAGCCTGCTCGCACGCACGAAATTGGTTGTTCGCGCAGCGGCCAGTTTGGTGGGCTCGGTGTCCTTTCGTGCAAGACGCGGGGTGCCAGAATCCGACTCCTGCAGCACAATAGACAAAGCACACGAATCTCCGGCTGATTGTAGCGCGGGATTGGCGTTTATCCTCAAAACACCGGCTGTCACGCTTGTACAGCCCTCGTAGTTTCCTCGGCGCGTAAAGGTCTTTCAAATCGACTGCAAGGTACAAGCGTTCCGAACGGAGCGAAAGAATGGCTTTGTTGATTCCGCTGAAGTGCTTTCTTTTTTCCCTGACTCCCCGTGTCTCGTAGGAAAAAAAAATATAGTGGTAATTATACAGTAATTTTGCAGCCTTCTGTGCATTCATGTTAACGTGCACAGAGTGAAATGAAACCGTTGTGTGAATTTATACGGTGAACGCCTTACGATGAACGCCTTGACGGCGGACCATACATGTGCGGCGCGCAATACAGCCATGTGGAAGGATGGGAAAGAAGCGGATGCTTTGAGTAATTAAGTGACGAATCCTCCTTCGCGCAGACATCTTACCTATGCGCCCGAGGAGCACAGCGAAGTGAAGGTTGGCGGGTGCGAGTGCAAGAGTGAACAAGGCCCGACAAAAGAACGTACGCCTACGCGCACATTGATCAGCTGATGGTAGCAGGTAGGCCGGCTCAACGCGCTATATAACAGTTTGCATATGTTCGTACCGTTCGGCACCGCACTGTGACTACCACAGAACTTTGGTTCCCTGAAGCTTCACTTTCCGTGCGAAGAATACACCTCAAGCCGCAGTCAGTGTCTCTAAACGGGTAATAACCTCCTCTCGTGCTGCCCTCTTCGTCGGCGCACTGTCGCTCTTCACACCTCCACGGTGCGCGGTCGCCCGCAACTTGTTCAAATAAAAGAAAACGATTCCTCAAGCCAAGACCAGCATACGTCTTCGTGCTCACAAACTGCAGATGGGCTATAGCCATAGGTCGATGTGTCGTCACGAATGTCAATGTCAAGTGCGCTGCCTTGCATCGCCTGCGCATTCTTGTGGTTTGGAGAAAATGCGCAGAATTATTTTCGCAAAATCCGGCAAAAGAAGCGGGGACCGGCCTCATGATCTAGTTTGTGGAGTTCATTGTGAACTTCTTTCAACGTTAGCGCAGAATACTCGGACGTCATGACCTCGGCGACGGTACCACCGCGTTTATACCCATTGGTTGTATTGCAATGGCGCGTGCGCGTCCGCACAGCCAGGCGTAGTTGCGCCCTGGAGGCGAGAGATGTAAACAAGAAAGGAAAATCTGCCACGACAAGATGGCGGAGTAAAGCGAGTATCCGGCTTCACAAAAAGTGATGTCAGGGCCTCTCTTCAGCTTCTTTCTTCCGTGTAATCTACATTTATTAAATCAGTCAATAAGCCAATCAAACAAGGCATTGTCAAGGAGGCAAGAAGATTGTAGCATAAAAATTAACAAAATTGCATATTTAATTTCACACTTCATCCCTAATCAAAGCTGCAGAACGTGCTCAGCGTCACCCCGCAAGGAAAACTCCAGGGGATGGAGTGCGTCCGCTCAATTCCATATTGGAGCATCTCTGAGATAATGCTCTGCAACGTATTTCCTTTGGAAGTGATGTCACCATTACTCTATGTTATAAATACCTTCTGAATTGTGGAGCTCCAACGTTGTCCAAATTGTCGTGAGTCTTACGATAGGGAATGGAGAACGTTTCTCACAGACTTCTGCTAAGGTCTGCAGACTACACCGACATTTCTGAAGACTTCAGTTTTAGCTGAACTTGGTTATAGATTACATAGGTTGCTTTTGGAAGAGCTTGTTGGTTTAGGGGTACGTTCTGATCTCCCGCTCTTCTTCATGCAAGGCCATTCCTATAGGTTCTGTATATTTTAACTAGTAAGCGAATTAATAGGTTCATCTTCATTTGATTGATTCAGCCAGACAACGATTGACAATGATTCACTTAGCGAGAGTCCTTCAGTAACATTTTTAGGACTCTGACTCTAGCTAAAACTGCGTACTTCTCATTATTCACCTACTGCTTTCTTTCCGCCCGCCGCTTGCCGTTACGTGCCCCCGTCAGTGTGACCTCTCTCGAAGCTACTCGGTGGTCCACGCTTGGCGCCCCGCATGCAGGGACGGCGTAACGAGGCCAGTATAGAGGGCGTGTGAGCTGCTCCAACTGGCCGGGAAAGCGAGAAAAGGAACAGGAAAAAAAAAACTAACAAGAAATGCCTCCCAGACACGGGAGAACGCAAGACCGATCACTGAATGGCGCTCGGCTCACTGATGAAGCCACGAGCGCGAGTTGCAGCTTCTCGGGGATACAAGGAACGCGCTTCTGCCTCACGACCACGTTAGTGCGGCTAGTACGCACCTGGACCAGAGAGAGAGAGAGGAGCAGACAGAGGAGAAGTGGAGAGGCGGCAGTTGTTAAGAGAGGCGCTGGCCGCCGCACAACTCTCGACCGTCGCGAGAGACTGACCGCTCTGCCGCCTGTTTCGGACACCCACACAGGGCGCTCTTTCTTTCGTGATGACCGCTGGATGCACGCGGAGCGCCGGCGGCGCCGTGAGCGACTAACCTCTCTCAAGGTTGCCCCCTTCACGCTCGGTGTCGACTTTGTTTTTTCTTCTCACCGGAGCTTGCGCCGGGCGCGTAGGCTGGGCGCCCGGCTGACCGCACACATGCGCTGCTGCTCTATGGTTCTAGCAGGCGAGCGCTTGGTCGGGAGCAGACTCTTTTTATAGTTCTCGGAACGCCGTTTCGTCGGCCCGCCGGGATGTGCGATGTGGCGGGCCACCAACAGCATAACGGCCGGACACTGACTCCCTGGGGAGAGCGAAAGAAAAGGAGAAAAATAAAACACGACGGATTTGTGTTTTTGTTTTCCTCTTTCTTTCTCCCCGCCGGGAAATGTGGGTGAAGAACGGCAACAGTTGATTGTCCGTGCAGAGTTCAGCCACTACGGGTTCGTCCTCCTGCGCGGAATTTTCGTACGAGACCAGACAATGACAATGGAAGGAAGGTCGTGACAGTCTACGCGGCTAAATTGCGGATATGTTATATGCAAGGATAGAAAGAGTTATTGCAGCCAACTGAAGCAAGAGAACTCTGAAAAGAAGGCAATTAGGACGAAGAATGGCGGTAAAATGTTGTTGTTGTTATGCGCTTTCCCCACTGTCTTTCACAGTGATATAAATTCGAGCGCTGCATACGTGGTATACATGCAAACAAGGCAGTAGTTTATAAGCAGACGTAGCCTTGAAGCTATTAACAGTGACAACTGCTGTTTACAACAGGTGTACATTTGTGTTCGGTGATACTTGTTTCGAGAACCAGGAAGAGCAATACATCGTAGATTGCATGGCCGGCGTGTTGATGTAGTTCGACGAGTCGTTCAGAGAGAGAGAGCAAGGAAGAAAAGGAAGGGTGGCTAACCAGACGAGCCCTCGGTTTCCTACGCGTAAGGAAGAGCGAGAATAAAAGAAAATTCATCGAGCATAACGATACTCCCTAATGCGAAATTTCAGCGCTGCCCTATACGTGTTTCCATTTCGCGTGTCAATACTTTGTATTACGATAATATAGGTACATGGTTTATATCAGGAAGAGAACGCCGTGAGTAGCGTGGCTAGCGCTGACAATCTTTCTCGTGCGACACATTGCAAATGGAGCGAAGTGTGGCGCGACTGCCTCCCTAATCGGGAGATCGTGAGCGGCACCCAGGTAGCACACAAAGTCTTGAAAACGTCGTATTAAGGGATTCAACGTCTGAAACGGATTTTTGACCAAAATCGACGCATCAAAGACGTTCCAAACAAGATAGCTTAAAAACGAGGGGTGAATACGTTTTGATAACGTTGGAAGCCAGGCAGCTTAAAAACGAGGGGTGAATACGTTTTGAAAACGACTCAAGGCGCCACCGCCACGCCACGGCGCGTCAGCCTCTTTAGCGGCTTCTACAATATTCAACAACCCATCAACGCGATCCAACCTTGCCCAAGGTGGCGATACCGTCGTCAAATCATGTGACCAAGGTGGCCACGTGATTCGTGATGCCGGGCGAGCCGGGCATAGTCGTGTCGTCATGGCGTCGTCGCGTCACCGCACTCGCATTGCGCTGTGGTGTGTTTGCGGCTGTTCTGAATGTGCTGCCGCTGCCCTTTGCTATGTAAGTGTTGCAGTGTTTTGCTGTCAAGAAAACGATATTCTGTGATCAGTTTGGGTTGTGCGATATGTTTGTGTGGTTTTAATTTGGAAATCAGTAGTGTTTTCAATTGTTATGTGACCAAGGCGGCCATGTTATTCGTGAAGCCGGGCATAGTTGCGTTATCGCACTCGCATGGAACTATGGTCTGTTTGCGACTGTTCTGAATGTGCTGCCGCTGCCCTTTGTCATGTAAGTGTTGCAGTGCTTTGCTGTCAAGAAAACGACATTCTGTGATTAGTTTGGGTTGTGCGATCTATTTGAGCCGGGCATAATAGCGTTATCGCACTTGCATTGCGCTGTGGTATGATAGCGGCTGTTCTGAATGTGCTGCCGCTGCCCTTTGTCATGTAAGTGTTGCAGGGTTTTGCCGTCAAGAAAACGACGTTCTGTGATTAGTTTGGGTTGTCCGATCTGTTTGTGTAGTTTAATTTGGAAATCAGTAGTGTTTTCAATTGGAGGGCGCGGAGTGGAGGGCACTAATCAGCTCTTCAAGTTCATTGTCATGTTATGTGAGGCGCCTTTTCACTGACGCTGTAATTAAGGCGTTAAGGGCAGTATAAGGACGAAAGTTAGAGGGACGAAATCGTGCCTGTGTGTCCTTAGCGTCGGGATCGGCCACTATGCGTGATTCTAACAAGAAAGCATTTTGCAGAATGCGAAGAAAGGCGGCAAAATTTCTGTCTGTGCGCACCTTGCCGATCTCCGCAATAGAGCCGTCTTAGTCTCCCGTTTAGCAAGAGTGTTGCAGACAAGGGAACTGGTTCAAACAGGCTTTTTTTTATGATTCAGTACTAGTGCGGTATCCCAAAAGGTGAGGTCAAGTGCTCGCCCTATTTTCTTCCATCGCGCTACAGCGCACTGACAGAATTTTGCGTGCACCATGCCGTGCTTTTATCGTTTGCGCTTCAGGTTCTCGATTGTGTTTTCACCCCCTTTACCCACGTGATGGGTATTTCATGGTATTACCGGGTACCACATGTGTCCATATATTGTGTCCAATATATGAAACGGCCAAATTCGATTTTATTTGACGCCTCAAATGGTAGTAATGTATTGAGTCCCTTGTAGCTTTGTGCTTGTTATCAATTTTACTATTTGGCGAATGGATACAGCATGTACGCTGCATAACTCGCTTGTGGATACTGCATACGTCAGTCGAGTATGCCCTTGGTATAAAATGCTTTAGGTAGTACGATTGTTTGCAGTTTGGGACATGTGTCGGAATGTACGCTGTGCGCCCTTCGCGCTTTACGGCGGCCTGCCGAGTTCGTGCGGGTGCCATGTGTGCGCATGGAGTTCGCGAAGCGCTCTCGCAGTTTTTTTTTATATATATACATGTGTTCTGTTCGCGCGCTTCGCACAACAGGGCATGTCGCAGTTCTTTGTCCTTGTGCAACACATTTTCCTAGCGTACGTCTGTGCATTATTTGATACCGGTTTCACACGGGGCTCTTTTAGCCGCTATCCAGTCCGTTACAAATCGAATTTCTCGGTCGTGATTGGCTCCTCTGCGCAAGCTACGAGAGTGAGCCAGTCTCATCGATAATTTCGATCCGGATCGGGTGTGATCACGATCGAGAGTGGTCGTGTGACACCGGTTTTACACATGGCTCCCACATAAGGAGCACTTTAAGTTCAATGCTACTGAGTTAAGAGCAAGTGCATATATATGCCAGTGGTGGTATGTGGGCAAGTCTCTCTGGTGAAGCCAATACTTGTGCATTCAATACATTTCAATTACCAGTGTAGTGCATCAATGTGTCCACTTCGACAAAATGGAGCACCAGTGCAGATATCTGAGCATACCTGTCCAGGGCAGCAAGTGTGTCTACATTGAAACCACTACCAGCATGTGCGGCAGTTCTATTTCCAGCATCGGGACTGCACAATAATCAGTAGGGTGCTCTCAAGCTGTTTAACTATGAAGCTCTGCCTGGACTGTGTGCCAAATATTTTTGGACGTGAAAGTGGGGGTGAATTGGTAAACATCAGTGGAACTGTGCCTGGACTTTGTGGCAAATGTTTTTGGATGTGAAAGTGTGAGTGAACTGGCAAAGAATTTGCTCTGGGCTACATGTGTTAAACGTTTTTCTCATTCAGAGTGCTTTTTTTTACTTTAGGAGACTGGAGATGTGCGCAAAGTGTGACATGTCAGTGTGCTAATTAATGTATTTGCAGGTTTGCAAATTATTCGTTGCAACTTTTTTTTTGCCAGAGAGGTACAACTTTGCCTCTTATAAAGGGCTTTTTAGATAAAACACATACTATTTATTATGACCATTGCTTCCTTTGTTACACATATGCAGCTTCCAGTGCATTCCAGTTTATTTCCATGTTTATGTAAGTTTCTAATATGAGGCTTGCATATTCATTTCTCACGTTCTGAAGTGGCAAGATGCAGCATTACTGTCTCATCGTTCGCTGTACTACAGTAGTGTTCACTTGTTACACTGAATCCCCCGTTTAAGTATTCTGTACTAATTTCACTTTTTGCTTTTTTGTTGTATGGTTATTTTTTCTCGCCATTACCTTCTTTGATATATCCTAAAGGCAATATTTCCAATTTTGCATTGTTCCCATTTTTTTTATTTCTGTCACAGGAATGGTATGCGGTGGTATTTCTTTTTGTGCTCTTTTCAAGCTTCCAGCTGATAGGTAACATTGCTTGGAGGCAGTTACCATCCGATTCATACTCTTGCATTTTTCAGTCTACTTCTTCCATTCGCTCCGATGTCACTTCTGCATAACTCTAGTCCATCTAATAGCACGTGCACTTTACTATGATAAATTAGACACTTTAGTACACTCCAGGTTTTTCTGTTCATTTTTGTATGTGTACTTGGAATTTTGTTTATGTGCTAGTGAATGTTCACTTTCGAATTCATTACGAATACTTTCTGCGACTTTTGTCATTGTTGATGTACCTTTACTTCTATTTGCATTTCTCACACAGCTTGTTCGAACCTTGCATAAGCATAACATTTTAATAAAGTGTTTTTGCTTTGTCACAATGTTCTCATTTCGTGCACTCTTGGCATGAAGGGCTTGGTCTGGCCACCTGCCAAGACGTGGCCATTTGTTCTTTGCAGGATGTCATTCCCATTGTGGTTGTAAGCATCGTAGCTTACTAAAGGCGGTATTAAGGATTTATTATTCCTAACAGGCTCATTTTCGTGCGACTTGGTAGAGGATGCGCCGGCCATGCGGGGAACAGTGCTTGGCACTGCGCCGTGGCTCTTACAGTCAACACCGACGCTTGTACTCATCTGGGGCGCGATTGGAGATCGTTGTTCGAAACGCCCGATCAGTTTCACCTCACGCGATTGGCCTAGGCCGTGCCAACGGGTGCGGCTGACGACGTCTGCGCGGCATAGGCCAGTTGCGCGAGGCGAAACTAAACGCGTGTTTTGAACAACGATGTCTGATCGCGCCCGTCACCCGCGAAAATTAGCTTCAGATGATCGTAAACCTTTCAAGACCGCTTCTAGACCAGCTTTTTGATAACGTCCTAAAAACGTTTAGAAATTGGTTACGAATAGTTTTGCCAAAGGGATTACTTGTGTCTTTCCCAATCCTATTTCTAGACCAGCTTTTCGAATACGTCTTGCAGACCTGTTCTAGATCGTCTCAAGAAAGTAATTAAGCCGGACATTAGCAGAGATATACGACGTTTTCCCGCCGAAGTTCTCTCATTCGTGTCTTCTTTAACCCGTTTTTATCGTCTTGGATAAACGCTACGGAAACGTTACGTATCTCTTTTGTGCTACCTGGGCAGCGCGTGGGTGACGGGTCGGCGCTATTCACAGCAGCCGCCGCAGACAGACTTCCACTCGTGCAGCATTTTGTTTCCATACATGGTTTCAGTGGACCTGCTCGCCGCATGCCTTATCGATGGCGTCATCGGTGAACAGACGACGGCGCGCTACTTTGGCGCCATCTAGTAGCGGCTGTCTCCGCAGAGCTCGTTTTGCGCAGCACTATGCTTTCCTCTTCCGCTTTCCGCCTCATGGTTCCTCTGCACCCTCCTCCTCCGCTTTCCTTTTCGCGCTGCCTTCGCTATCGCCGTCTTTCCTCCCCCTCTGCGCTCCGCTTTCACTCTTTCGTCTTTCGCCGTGCCCATTCGCTCGGTTACACCAAGGGACGCCGAGGGACGCCGACACTCAACTCAGGAACGGGCACCTAAAAGCTGCGCTCTGAAATAGTATTTCTTCGGAAGTGCTCACTTGGCTTATTATACGAAACCAATAGCAGTAAAGATGACTGTTTAACAACCTGTACACTGTCTGATTAAAGCTGACGCGTAACGCTATAGAACATGTCCTTTCAGGGCCATTTAAGCAATAAACTACTTCCGTGTGCTCTATTACGCATACCGAACAGGTCTGCCTGTTGGAGACCCACCTTGTCTTTATTTTCTGGCCTGGGATGGTCACAGAAGGGTTCGGCATAACCTAATTGGGAGTAAAAATCGCCTGGCCTAAGAGACTGGCAAAGGTTGTAACGAATCGCGTGCAAACCCACATGAGTTCCATATGAGACCTATACAAACCCAGTCAACCTCATACATGTAAACCTGCTTGCAGGTAAACGGGATATTTCTGTGGTGAAGTGACAAAATAACGGCTCTTCTATCCACGCAACGCTTTCAAACGCAAATATACTCAGTAGGAGGTAATATAGAAGTGCATGGTAGCCTTTAGAAGTATTTCATTGCAAAAAAAGAAGAAAAAGGTATCAAATGCGTACGCAAAACATCTGCTGAATTAAACTCTAAAACATACACTTTTTATATCTTGCTCTAAAGCATCCAACTTTCCAACGAATAGCTTGTACATTCTGTGCACATCATGTGGCTGTGGCGCCTGTGCATAGGCAAAATATGCGCTTCTGTACTAGACTGTCTGTCGAATAAAAATAAATCACAGATATCCCGCACAAACTCTGCCGCTCATTTACATCGCTAAGCAGCTCCACCCCAGTCATACCAACGAACTGTACTGAAGGCACTGGGCAGTGGGCTGGTACTGGTGTGCTTGTGCAAAAGAAGAAGACGACGAGAAGTGCTTGCTTCCCTGTTACGATATAGCGCCGACCTGTTTTAAGCCTAGCGCTACAACCTATAACTAGTGACCCTTTTGCTAGGTGAACACCTCCGTTGCATTTGGTGGAGCTGCTGGGTTTCTCTTCTACATCCTGGAACTCCGCAGCCGAACGCTACCACCAGCTGTTCCAATGGATGAACCAGGACCGTCCCAGGCTGCTGCTCCCGTGCCCCCCACCATCGTCTGTTCTGGCGTGATCCGCCAGCGCGATCCGGCTATATTTAGCGGCACAGACGACCACGACGTGGAAGACTGGCTCGCCGAATATGACCGTGTAAGCGCCTATAATAAGTGGGACGACCGCGCCAAGCTCACAAATGTCATCTTTTACTTTACTGACGTGGCAAACCTATGGTTCCGCAATCATGAAGCCGATTTTACCACCTGGTCGGCTTTCACGGCGACTTTGGCAGAGGTCTTCGGCCGTCCCGCCGTTCGCGGGCTTCGCGCTGAGCAACGCTTGCGTGGTCGAGCTCAACGCCAGGACGAGACCTTCACCAGTTATATTGAAGACGTCCTCTCGCTATGCAAGCGCGTGAACTCATCTATGGACGAAGCTGACAAGATCAAGCACGTCATGAAAGGCATCGATGACCATGCCTTCCAGATGCTCGTCGCGAAGAGTCCGCGGACGATTGCCGAAGTCATACAGCTATGTCAACAGTACGACGAGCTGCGCAAGCAGCGTGCATCAACACGCGCTGCTCAGCAGGACACCACGGATCTATCTCCGTTGGATTTCGGCCGCGACGCTGCCGACATCTCTGCTTTAATGCCAGAGATACAGCAGTTTATCCGTCAGGAAGTTGCCCGCCAACTCTCTCGGGCGAACAGCACACCCGAGCCGTCGACAACCTTGGCTCCTTCGCTTCGCCACGTCATTCAGACCCAAGTTGCCGCGGCGCTGCCATCTGCCCCTCCTCCGCAGCCTGCAGCTGGGCCGCTAACGTACGCTGACGTTGTCGCCCGGCCTTACGCTCCTCCGGCTGCTGATGCCTACCGGGCCACTGGCACCTTCCATGTGCCGCCGCCACCTTCACGCCCGATGGTCGTCCCTTACTCGGCCGCTGGAGCCCCTGCCGTCCACCCGTGGCGTACATCTGACAACCGGCCAATATGCTATTTCTGCCATCTTCCGGGCCACGTAGCACGATTCTGCCGCCGTCGCAGCCCCCGTTTACCTGACAGTGGGGGCGCCTCAAGCTACAGGCCTGCTCGACTTCCGCGTCAGGACCCATCTAGCCTTCCTCCGGACTCATCTTACAGTCGCCTCCCTTTCGATGCCCGTCGGTCACCTTCCCCACGTCGCCGATCCATTTCCCCGATGGTTCGCCGACCCAGCCCAGCCCGAGAGGAAAACTAACAGTCGCAGTTCCAGAGGCAAGAACTGCGTTTACGTCGAACATTTCAAGGCCTCATTCTAGCCCGGCGAACGAAATTGAACTCTCCGTAGATGGCGTCACCGTACACGCACTTATCGACACCGGAGCCGCCGTTTCTATTATTAGTGAGAAGCTTTGTCGCAATTTGAACAAAGTGACCATTCCCCTTACCTCTCTTTCTCTGCGTACGGCAACCTCGCAGCGCATTCAGCCTTCAGCGTCGTGCACAGCCCGGGTTGTCATTCAAAACGTTATGTATGTTATAGAATTTGTCGTCTTATCTCGTTCGTCACACGACGTTATTCTTGGATGGAATTTCCTATCTGTCAACCAAGCACTTATCGACTGCGCTCGTGCCGAACTTACATTATCAGTGCCGTGCTTCGACCCTGACGACCATTCTTCTCCTAAAGTTGTTGCCGCCTCTGACATCGATATCGCACCTTTCTCCGCCGCTCTGGTTCCTGTGTCATGTAACTCTGCTGCAAACTCATCTGTTCTGTTTACACCGTCGGCCACTTGTGCGCGCCGCCGGAACTTTCTGCTTCCGTTTGCTGTCGTCACTTTTTGCGACGGTTCTGCTGCCCTTTACGTGTGCAATCCGTCCGCCTGCCCATCATCCCTACTCCGCGGCGAGTGCCTGGGTACCACTGAAGCTTTCGATAGCGTTCTCCCGGCCACCACGTTTGGTGATACGGCATCACTTCCGATTTGTTCCGTCACTCCTCCCGCCGCGACTGATGCCCCTGTAGACGTCTTCGCTCGTGCCGTCGACGCAGAACTCACACCTGCGCAGCACAGAGAAATTATCAAGCTCCTCCAACGCTTTCGTTCCTCATTTGACATTGACCAACCATCCTTGGGCCGAGCGTCCGCAGTCGTTCACCGTATCGACACCGGTCCACAAACACCATTGCGCCAGCGTCCGTATCGTGTGTCGGCTGCTGAACGCCGTATCATCGACCAGCACGTTGACGACATGCTGGAGCGTGGCATCATCCAGCCCTCTAACAGTCCCTGGGCATCTCCGGTTGTCCTCGTTAAAAAAAAAGATGGCTCCATTCGGTTCTGCGTCGACTATCGCCGCCTTAACCGAATAACGCGCAAGGATGTCTATCCTCTGCCGCGCATCGATGATGCCTTGGACTGTCTGCAGGAAGCGGAATTCTTTTCCTCGCTGGATTTACGCTCCGGCTACTGGCAAGTGCCAATGGCAGAGGCCGATCGTCAAAAGACAGCCTTCGTAACGCCTGATGGGCTATATGAATTTACTGTCATGCCGTTCGGCCTCTGCAACGCGCCTGCCACTTTCGAGCGAATGATGGACGCCATTCTTCGAGGGCTGAAGTGGAAAACGTGCCTCTGCTATTTGGATGACATTGTGGTTTTTTCCACCGACTTTGCGTCGCACCTCAACCGCCTCGAGCAAGTACTTGCGTGCCTCACCACTGCAGGACTGCAACTAAATTTGAAGAAATGCCACTTCGGTGCTCGTACGCTTACTATTCTCGGCCATGTAGTGTCAAAAGACGGTATCCTTCCGGACCCCACAAAACTTAGCGCCGTATCCGCGTTCCCTAAACCAACCACCATGAAAGAGCTTCGCAGCTTCATCGGCCTGTGCTCATATTTCCGACGCTTCATCCGTAACTTTGCCTCTATCATTGCCCCCTTGACGCAGCTTCTCACCGGCAGTTCTGACCTATCAGCCTGGTCCTCGGCGTGCGACGACGCATTCCAAGAACTGCGACGCGTTCTCACCTCGCCTCCAGTGCTGCGACACTTC
Source organism: Dermacentor andersoni (assembly GCF_023375885.2). Classification (NCBI taxonomy): domain Eukaryota; kingdom Metazoa; phylum Arthropoda; class Arachnida; order Ixodida; family Ixodidae; genus Dermacentor; species Dermacentor andersoni. The sequence continues at coordinate 120,484,869 of NC_092817.1, read as the reverse complement.
GATCCCTCTGCTCCAACTGAGATCCATACGGACGCTAGTGGTGTCGGGCTCGGCGCTGTTCTTGCACAACGCAAGGATGGCTTCGAAGAGTACGTCATCGCGTATGCCAGCCGCACCCTTACCAAAGCCGAGGCGAACTACTCGGTTACTGAGAAGGAATGTCTGGCCATCATTTGGGCTATCGGCAAATTCCGTCCTTATGTGTACGGGCGTCCATTTGACATCGTGACCGACCATCATGCCCTATGCTGGTTATCTTCACTAAAAGATCCAACTGGTCGGCTTGCCCGTTGGGCATTGCGCCTACAAGAGTACGACATCCGCGTTGTTTATCGCTCAGGCCGAAAGCAACCGAGTTCAGACGCAGACGCTCTATCCCGGTCACCCCTGCCCTCTGGTGCTGTCCACTCGTCTATTTCTACCTGCGGTGCATTCGCCCTCAACATTTCCGACATGCCGTCAGAGCAGCGCAAAGACCCATGGATCTCTTCGCTTATTGACTTCCTGTCCAGCCAGTCGCCAGCACCGACCTCTCGGACGCTTCGTCGCCAAGCCACGCACTTCATCATTCGAGATAACCTGCTGTACCGCCGCAACTACAATTCCAGCGGCCGTAAGTGGTTGCTTGTTATACCCCGACACCTACGCTCCGACATCTGCGCCACGTTCCACGACGACCCACAATGCGGCCACGCTGGTGTATTAAAGACATACTCTCGCCTCCAGCTTCGGTACTACTGGCGCGGTATGTACCGTTTCGTTCGCCAGTATGTCCGGTCATGCCACCTATGTCAACGACGCAAGACGCCACCTCAACATGCCACCGGCCCCTTACAACCTTTACCATGCCCCGCGCGCGCGTTCGACCGCGTCGGCATTGACTTATACGGTCCGCTTCCCAACACTCCAAGCGGCAACCGCTGGGTTATTGTTGCTATCGACCACCTCACGCGGTACGCTGAAACTTCAGCCCTAGCATCTGCCACAGCAAAAGACGTCGCCAGTTTTATCCTGCACAACCTGATTTTACGCCATGGAGCACCTCGCGAATTACTGAGCGACCGCGGTCGCGTTTTCCTCTCAGACGTCATTGCAGCATTGCTCAAGGAGTGTCGCATCATTCACCGCACTACCACGGCATATCATCCTCAAACTAATGGGATGACAGAACGTTTCAACCGCACCCTTGGTGACATGATGGCCATGTATGCTTCATCTGACCACTCGAATTGGGACCGCATTCTACCTTTCGTCACCTACGCTTACAATACCGCCACGCCAAGCACCACTGGGTTCTCCCCTTTCTTTCTCCTTTACGGACACGAACCTTCATGCACTATGGACACGATTCTACCTTATCGGCCAGATGCCTCGGAGTGGACGACTGTTTCTAGAGCGGCTGCTTACGCCGAAGAATGTCGCCAGCTCGCTCGTTCGTTCACATCCCAGGACCAGTGGCGCCAAAAGCTTCGCCACGATTCATCCACTACGGCTACGTGCTTTGCGCCTGGCTCGCTGGTCTGGTTGTGGGTGCCCTCTACTCCTCCAGGCCTTTCCTCCAAGCTGCTCTCCAAGTACCACGGTCCTTATCGGGTACTGAAACAAACATCCGCGGTCAACTACCTCATCGAGCCAATTGAAACGCCTTCCGACCAGCGTCGTCGGGGCCAGGAAATTGTCCACATCTCCCGGCTCAAGCAGTGCCATGACCCCCCTGTGTTCCCCTGTCCTTAGGTCGCCAGGATGGCTACTCTTTCGGTGGGGAGTGATTGTACTGAAGGCACTGGGCAGTGGGCATGGTGCTGGTGTGCTTGTGCAAAAGAAGAAGACGACGAGAAGTGCTTGCTTCCCTGTTACGATATAGCGCCGACCTGTTTTAAGCCTAGCGCTACAACCTATAACTAGTGACCCTTTTGCTAGGTGAACACCTCCGTTGCAGAACCAATACTTACACAAGCACGCTGAATATTTGTCTTCTTTTGAATACAACTGATAATCAATACCGGTGCTAACATATGTGCAAAAACTTGGAGGTTGACAAAGACGCTCGACAACAAGTTAAGGACCGCGCAAATAGCGATGGAACTAAGAATGTTAGGCGTAACATTAAGAGGCAGCAAGACAGCGGTGTCCATCAGTGAGTAGATGGGGATAGCTGATATTCTAATTGACATTAATAGAAAAGAAGTCGCAGTTTCTACCGAAAGGCGAAGTACCGATTGCGATAGCAAATTAGTAGTTAACTATATGAAGTAAGGATAGTAGATTTATCGGTCGTATAAACTTCTAAACATGATGAATACCACTGTATTGCTCCAAAGTCGATTGGAGGCCTGAAGTTGAAATTGACCTTGTCATCCTTGGTGTGATAGTTTTCAAGATTTAGAAAACTGACGCCATGTGCTGTTCGCTGGCGGGGCTTTTATTCTTTTGGCCCATTTAGTCTAACTCGCCAAGGATAGACAAGGCCAGCGTCGACATTGATAGGTCCACACGCCGAAATGTTGGCCAGACTGTTTGAGGCATTTTATCGCTGTTTATCGAACTTTAACGAAGTGTACAATGCTGAATGGCCGCTGTCACTGTGTGTGAGGGGAAGAAGGCAAATTCCTGTTTGTTAGGATTAACGATGACACAGTGAAATTTTGTAGTTCTCTGGCATGCTGCTGATGCATCAGTAAGCGAAAACCCTCTCAGTGAGGTCGACATGCAATGTCGCATACATCAAGGAGTTTGACAGCTGCGCACCTTCGTTGGGGGACTTCGACTTGGACGGTAAATGCACTGTGTGCGTGTGCGCATTACATGCATGTACGCCAGAGGCACCTCACCCCGGAAGAATTGCAGCGTCGAGCGAATGCGCCGTACAGCGGCGAACAAAAGAGCAGGACTGAATCGCCGCACATAATATATGGAACGCATAAATTACTGCTCGAGAGCGGCAAGTCAGCTGTAACCCCGCAGCAAACCAATGTGGGCACGTGCACCGTAAAGAATGGGTAATGTCAGCGCACTTTGCGCATTGGCGAACTTGAGCATTCCGCTGAGGTTGTGTGCGGTTGGTAGCGTTTCCGCCAACATTTTATTTTATTAAGTTTTTTTTTCGCCTTAGATAGCCCTGTCTACGCCAAGCCTGATACAGTTCGAGCCAAGAAAAGGCAGAATGAAGTTTTCGAGCTTTCCAAGTAAATTGATGGCGATTATGAACTTTGGGCAGGTCTGTGCGAATAGCAGTTTTTCGGACCAAATAAGATACAAATCGCATATAGGGCCACGGAGCGCATCGAACTGAGTCAGATACTGATTGCGGAAGTTTTCGATGCACTCATTATTACCAGAAATTTGCAGAACAACTAATTGAAACACTTATTACGAGAAACTGTACCCGCAGCCTTTAATCTCTCCAGCTCCGCAACACAGAGATGTCAAGATCACGCAAACTAGATCTCTCACGACGTCTAAAGCAAAAACACGAACTCAGGAACATGTGTCTATTTCGGACATGTATTTCTGCGGCCGAGTAGACCATTTCTAAGCGTGGTGCTCCATTTTTCTAGCTAAGTTTGTTAGTCGTCGTAAAGGAATATTTCCGAGTTTAAAAAGAATTCGTGCATTCCGTTACTTGAATTTATCACGTCACGGTGACCACTACAGCGTTCCCCCTCAGCCCCCCCCCCCTCTCTCCAGCCCTCACCCCCGGTATTCAAAAGTTGTCACTCAATTCCTTAGCGAAATTTGTATACTTAAAACTTAGATCTTTGGTCAACACAAAACCGTAAGAGTACTGAGGCATCACTTCATTTGCATGCCTAGGTAAATTACAAAATATATGCATACCCGCCACCAAAATATACTGTTTGGGTAACGTGTACCTTATACCAGAACAAAAGGCGGTAAACAAATGACAGTCCCCTCCCCCTCTCCCTTTCAGTATGACCTCCCGAAACTACTGAACTATCTATTCGCCAATAAAATAAACAGCAACACTGTTAATGCGCGATGTGTTATGAAGTAGAGCTGTCCATATTTAACAAAGCAACACATAATTAAAGCAACTTTCTTCAAAGTGCATGCTAACATACAAACGTACAAGCTTCCTTCTTCTCTATTTTTTTTTGCTATGTGGCGAAATAAAAAATAAGAACTTGCTTATGACACCATGTATGTTTTACAATATGGGAAATCTTGCTTACTAAGTATAACTACGCATCCCTCCGCTACAGTCCAATGTTCGACGAAAACTTATCAGGCGTGGTTGATACATTGTCAAATAAACTGGCACTCGGCTAAGGATCAAAAGGAAATAAAACATAATTTTTTTACGTTTCGAGACCGCTACGGGTCCTTGTTCACAGTGAAGATGAGCGCAAGAGAGGGCGATTATTTATCTGTTAGGTGGCGCAGAGTGCGCATGCATATCTCGGGGAGATTAGGCCGTGTCACGTTAATCGCGTTTCTAGTCATTTGAATATGTAAATATCCTAAATCTAGTCTTGAGGATAGGCGCTTCTCTGTCGCAATTATGCTCGCAGCATCCACATCGATGATTTGATTAGTAGTCACATGATGATCCGCCAAGGCGTTTGAAATTGTATTGCCTTTTCCGACATCGTTCTGGTGCTGCTGAATCCTTCTTTTAAAATTTCCTGTTTCACCTAAGTAGGATGCGTCGCAACTCTTGCACGAAATCTTGTAGATTACCCCTGGAAACATAGACCTTTCGAAAGGGTCATTCACGCATACCAGCTTCTATCTTAGTTTGTTTGTTGGCACATGTGCGATTTTTACCCCGTATATGCCAAAAGTTCTTGCCAGTGCCTCATTGATGCCGTAGGCGACATCCGCGTAGGGGACATCCACCCGTTTCTGCTTCTCTATTCCTTGTACCCTTCCCTGGTTAGCAACTGAAGACAGCAATTCTTGAGCCTTGAGAAGCTGTGCTGGGTAGCCGTTGTTGGAGAGGTCCTTCCTTACTACGGCTAACAGTCGCTTGCGCAGTCCAGGCTCGGAGCAGATGCAGAATGAGCGAGAAAAGAGTGAAGCAGCAACGAAGAGTTTCTGTCCTATAGGATGCGCAGCGTCGAACCTCAGGTATCTCCCCGTATAGGCCGGCTTCCGATACACACTGGTTGTAATACACTTGGCCGAACGTCTTATGAGGACGTTGAAGAAGCCAATCTGTCCATTGTCCTCTTCTTCCATGGTGAACTGGATAGAGTTCAGATGCTCGAGGAAAGGCCTTTGTGAGAGCTTTTGGTGACGAATCACACAAAAAACAGTCGTCTGTGTATCGGGCCAGAAATTTTGGAGCGGCCTTTTACGAAGTTATCGCAGAATTTTCAAATGCCACTAGGGTGATGCTTGCACAGGCGACGGAAACAGAAGCTCCCACTGCTGTTCCGAACCGACGCTTGTGAAATTCTTCGTTAAACACGAAATACGTGTTATTCATGCAGAATTCCAGGAGGCGGCATAAGTCTTGCGTTTCCAATGGCGTGCGTCGAGGTAGCGAAGCGTCCTTCTCGAGAAATTCCTTGCAACACTGGACTGCGTAATTGAAGGGCACGCAAGTAAACATTGACTTTACGTCGAAAGAGACCATCAACTCGTCGTCATCGATGGTTATGTCTCTTAAAAGTTTAATGAAATGTGCGGGATCCTTGACATAAGTGGGTGTGCGTCCTACCAAGGGGCGTAGGACAGGGCGCAAATAGCCGGATAATGCGTACGACGCAGAGCGTGTGAAGAGAGAGAGAGAGAGAGAAGGGAAGACGGAAAGGCAGGGAGGTTAACCAGACTGAGTCCAGTTTGCTACCCTACACGTGGGGAGGGGAATGGGGAGTGAAAGAGCGTGTGAAGTCTACTATTGGCCTGAGGGGGACATCAGGTTTGTGAACCTTCGGCAAACCGTAGATTGTAGGTGCCGAACCGCTATGGCAAAGCAACTTGTAATACAGGTATTTGCTTTCAGGTGACCCGAACTTTAATACTTCCGTGAGTAGCTTTTGTAACTCGAATCCTATCGTTTTCGTTGGGTCCCGGCTCACCTTGGTACAGATTGTTTCGTCTTGAAGCAACGACGTCATCTTGGTGACGTTGTCTCAGCGGTCAAGGATGGCCGTAGTGTTTCCTTTGTCTGTTGGCAGAACAACAATATCCTTATTCTGCTGAAGCCTTCGCAACGCTGTCTTCTCAGGAAAAGGTAGCGTGTCACTCATGGTCTTTGACAGCTTGGAGAGTATCCCAATGGCGCGTGAACGTCCTTCTCTTGTAGACGAGGATTGACCAGGCGCACCGCTTGTTCAACGGCACATGTAGTTATTTTTCGTAGTTTGGGCGGTTTTATATGTTACGTTTGTATTACATGCTTACTTCCTTTCGAACCTTAAGCGAATGCCAGTTTATTTGAGAATCACTCCGCAATGTTTTACTGCATATGTGCAAGATTTTCTATTATTTCTTCACTGTGCTTGCCTTGTAACAGGGCCCCAGAACTCCCATCAAGAGAAGCTGACCTTCACTTTTTGTCTCGGCTTCCTTCTGTTTTCTATGTGGAAACAGGATAAAAATGACATGAAATGATGAATTCATGGTGGTTGAGCAGTAGCTTAAGGAGAATATTTACATGTTTGGCATCAATGTCAGGATGGAAGACGGAGTCGTTTACAAAAACGGGTGCTTTCTTCGCACGATTTCTCGTGCCATACAAAAAAGTAATTAAAAAAACTAATATTTTTAGAGCTGTCACCTTCGCGCACTTATTTGTGTGTATAAGCTACATAGCTGATAATTTTTTATCTTTTGCATATGCAGTAAATGAACAAGCTAGTTAAGAAATATGAGTAATCACTCAACTGTGAGCCTATAGTCACTGTTGCTGGGTCGACACTCTGGAATATTCTGACTGCACCACCCCTCAGCATGCATCGCATCTGACAGACATTTAACCAGACGCACGCACACAATCCGTGTATAGCAAGAGATACCGTCAGCACTTTGTGTTGTATATACGTCCGACGGAGCGATGTATCGTTCGCCTGGAGCTCAATCATTTGAAATTACCATGTTTACTCAATTTTAACGCGACTTCCTTTTAACGTGTGCCAATTTTCGGGGTAGAAGTGAGGAATGCGGTAATATCGTTTATGAGGCGAACGTTATTTTCTTATTTAAGAAGAAAAGCAATCATCTAGATTTTTCTGATAACGTTTTCATTGTAAGGGAGCAAGTAATAGCAAGTTTACCTGTCCTGGCAAAAAAAAAAAAGAAAAAAGAATCTACTGCATCTGTGTAGCCGAGGACCTGGTATCAGACATCCGTACTTCGACATGACGATCAAGAGCCCAGATCACTTCTTCTGCCATGGAATCCTGAGATAGTGCATTTCTTCGACGTCTTGTAAACTACGGCATCCAACGAACTTGTAGAGGGCTACAAAATTGAATATGGTACCCCAGCACATGCAGTTGCAGTAGTAGCCAACGTGTGGATTACAATACGTAATGTAGTGCACAAGAACAAAAAGAAATAAAAGAAAAAGGAAAACAAGAAAAGACAGACTGGATCGAGCAAATACATAAGCACAGGAGAGGAAGCGCAAACTACCAAGTTTTTTTTTTTTTTTCGAGAAGACTCGCCATGGTTGCTTAGTGGCTATGATGTTGGGCTTCTAAGCACGAGGTCGCGGGATTGAATCCCAGCCACAGCGGCCACATTTCGATGGGGGCGAAAACACCCGTGTAATTACATTTAGGTGTACGTTAAAGAACCCCAGGTGGTCCAAATTTCCAGAACCCCGGCTACGGCGTGCCTCATGATCACAGCGTCGTTTTGACACATAAAACAGCACAACTTTTTTGGGGGGAAACTTGAAAGTATATACAAGATGTCCCACCATGCATCAGATGGGCCATTCTACGCGAGAACAATCAAGTACATATTGTCCACAGGCAAGTACAGCAGCCGCCATTAATTATTTTGTTGATGCCATTCCTCCTTTCCTTTTCTTTCTTTCTTTTCTTTCTTTTTCCAGCAATTCCTTCATTCACAGCACGGCCTACAGAGCGGTAACTAAGTGATGAGGTATCTGCAATGAATTATAAAATTGAGTGACAGCGACAAAAATTACTGGCGGCTACTCTACTCGACTGTGAACAATACGCACTTGGTTATTAGTAAAGGGAAATGATACGTCCACCCAAACGTAGCTAACTGCTACAAAGGAAACCCATACGAGTTTCTCGAAAGAAAAGCCTCGCAGTTGAAGCAAGAATCGTCCTGGTACAGGACTCGAACCCGGGACCACCGCCTTTCCGGGGCAGCCGCTCTACCATCTCGGCTATCCAGGTGGCTAGCAGATGGCAGGGCGAAGTCAAATTTGTTAACAACTCGAGGCAAAGGCAAGAGTTTGACGTAATAGTTCTGCGGAAACCGGCAAGGTGGAGAGAAGTAATCAATAAAGGGAAAATCAGAGATCCACCCGATCGTAGCTAAGTGCTACAAAGGGGTGGAGCTGCTTTGCTAGCCGCCTGGTTAGCTCAGATGGTAGGGCAGCTGCCCCGGAAAGGCGGTGGTCCCGGGTTCGAGGCCCGAACCAGGACGAATTTTTCTTCAACTGCGAGGCTTGTCTTTCGAGGAACCCGTATAGGCTTCTGCAGCACTTAGCTACGTTTGGGTGGAAGTCTTATTTCCCCTTAATAATTACTTCTCTCCTCCTTGCAGGTTTCCGCAGGACTATTACGTCATGCACTTGGTTATCTTCGCGTGCAGTGGCCCATCTTCTCTACGAACGCGATGCATCACAGCTGGGACACCCTGAACATCCTGGTCACATCGCGTGCGCAAAGACGCCTTTCCGAGCCTATCGACGCAATTGACTGTCACCGATTAAGCTGATCTCTTTTTTTCTACTCAGAGTTAAGGACGGTGCGCTAATACAAGTGCAATTAAGAGCAACTTTAAAGGATTAGATTGGATTACAGCAATCTTTATTGTAACAGCGTGCCACTATTGCAGTTTTGGTTTTGTGCTGGGTGGCGTACGTGCTGGGCGTATTCAATATCTCTTTCGGAAAACCAAAACAAAGTGCACATTAGAATTGAGCAAATACACTTGTTAGCATACTGGGGTGATAAACGAATTCAAAGGAAGTAGGTTGACCTCCGCGCGAAGCACCGACGCATTCGGGAGATTAATAAGTGCGCGGCATCGTTGAGAGAGTAAAAAACAACCAACAACAAGGCAAAACAAGGCGCCTGGTGGTGCGGGAGCCCTGGCCACGCTGTGCGGAGAGGGATTCAGGTTTCCACAGATAAGGCGCAGATGTAGGTAAAAAAGTCACTCCACTGCTATCGAAGTGTGCGGCGGGTATGCCGTGTTTACAAACAGTGGGCATGGGTTTCTGGAGACTTGCCAGGGACACCTCAATATTTTCTGTTTGTTTGTTTTATATGCATTTTTTTTTTAATATATGCGGGCACCGAGGTCAACGATACGCCTCGTTTTCTTCCCTCACTTGCCAAAATATGGCGCGTTGCCACGAGGCTGTTCACAAGGGTGGCCTGAATATATATTGCCGAAAACAAGAAAATAAGTTTCTCAATTTGCGCAATGAAAGAAAAAAAAAATCAATTTTATGACGGCAGTAAGAGTTGTTTACACTGAGCTCTTTCTTTTTCTTCAGTTGCTTGCACTGGTTTGGAGATTATCGAATACGTAAAATGAGACCTTCCTTTACACTTTGACGCACGATGAAGTGGAAAAGGCGGTTTAGAGCACAGAAAGTCCTAGTTTTTCTGTTGGACAGCGCGGTGTTGGAATAGCGGTTTTGCCGGCACAACAGTTAAAGGAACTTATCTGTTTCTTCAATCGCTAACGTTTCTGTTGGCCCATTAACAGAACGAACAAAATGTGCTAAATTACACTTGCTAAGAAATAGATATGCTAATAAAAATAAGCAATGCTAATATGCTAAGCGACTAGCTATACACTGCACGGGACACACGCGGTGCTCTAATTGCACTCTGGAACTTAGTTGAAGAGGATAGCCTGCGGAGTCAATAATATTAATTTACCCTTCTCTTCCTTTCATTCAGACCACTAAGGCCTCGGGCTATCCTGGACCATTAAACGGATATATTTATTGCGGTAGCAATTATATGTACGCTCTAGGCGAACTTCCGCGGTCGCCTGTGCCGTCGCCGTTGCCATGATGTGCCCTATAAAATCCAAGTGTGACCACATGGCGGCCCAGCGTGCCGTATGCTGCCCGATGCGACAGTAGGAGAGATGTATGACCGATGCCTCGATGAGGCGGCATCAGTCACGATTTGAAGGGCCGCTTCACATGATGCGATTTCGGTCGCATGCGACAGAAGTCGCAGTCGCAGGCATCGACTCCCTCGCCTCTGCGACTGTGACCAACCGATTGGCGGCACGTCGCACCCACCGCAGCAATTCTTATTGAAAGTTCACCGAGACCCACGAGAGCTATTAATTAAAATTAAATTAGGGGTTTTGCGTGCCAAAACCACGATCTGATTATGAGGCACGTCTTATGGGGAGACCTCGGAAATTTTGACAACCTGGGGTTCTTTAACGTGCGCCTAAATCTATATACAGAGGTGTGTTCGCATTTCCGCCCCATAGAAATGCGACCGCCGTGGCCGGGATTCGATCCCGCGACCTCATGCTCAGCAGCCCAACATCATAGGCACTAGGAAACTACGGCGGGTGCGGGAGCTATTTTGTGGTTTGCTCTAGAAAATGGCGTCGGTCGCTCAACAAGCCCTGAACAGCGTGCAAGTAATCGAGTAGAGATTGCGGATCGTGCAAGAGCTACGTACTATCAGCGCCGACGCGCGAACGAGGCAGATAAACACTCGTTGCTCAGATTTGGTTCTGTGGTTTCCGTGCGTCTGTTGACACGCTAGGTTGCTAATAAAAGCGGCGTTTTTTCAAAGATGTGCAAGCATTTCTATGCCTACCCAACGTGAAATTTGTCGGTCACGCATGACAATGAATAGCTCATACCACCTTAAGCAGGCAAAAGATTCGATGCTCCTACCCGCGTAAGGCGGAGGCCACAAGCGCTCAGCAAAATCAAGCGAACAGTGCATATATTTATTGAAATCACCCATACAACACATAGAACAGCGTATGTTCTATGTGTTCCGAACCATCAATATTTAACTGCGCACCCCCCTCGGCAAATGTAGTGGTGGTTCCGAAACAGCTTCGCTAAGTTAACCCTAATCACCTTAATTAACAACAATGGTCGTAATTTCGAATGTCGTGATTAACTATATCTTAATTAAACCTGCCTTATCATGTTTGCTATCGAACATGAATAGGGAACGACCGATGAATGTTCGTAAGGGTTTATACTGCTCGGATCAAGTTCCATAGCATTGGTAAGGACACCGGGCTGTGTGGAGATGAGATAGTGACACAATGATTACGCATATTTAGACAACTACCAGATGGTGATGTTGAAAACGTTTTATTTAAAGAAAAAAAAAGGAGAGGGCAGTTAGGAGGAATTCCTGCGCGAATGTTCTTTCACGTGGACTTCATATGCTGATTGTACGTGCTTTTAGATTGCGTGTCTTTCGATTATTTACACGAATTGCTGGTTGTAAATACTATGAGGTGTCCATCACGTGGAGACATGGCCTTCGAATGTCGTCCCAGTTTACTGGTTTGTAGTGAAGAACGTGCTCACGATATACGAAAACACCACAGTTGTAGCTCGGTATGCTTTTATGGACAGAACAATTTAACGAATATGCCAATATCGTCAAATGCTGTGTAGAGGGCATATGACATGACAGCATAGCATACGACGTCTCAACGTTGCGCTGTACGCGCGACCACTTAGTTGCAGTTTATTCGTGTCTGTTTACACGTGTATTTGTCCCGGTGAATTAAGAATCTCATTTCAAGGCTCTGCTACCTCTGCTACAAGACGCGATTGCTTATCAAACTCGCAAGTCGAACATGCAAACTATGTATCGTAATGAATTTTCTACAGCAACATATTTAACGTTTCATCAAGGAATAAACGGCATAGTACGTTTGTTTCCGAAGCATCAAAGCACGATAAGCTTAATTTAAACAGTGCTATCTTTTTATCTGACGCATCATTTGCTTGTGCGTGGAAATTAATATGCTGCAGCTGTACTGACGCTCATAATAAAAAGTATTAGCAGATTGCACTTAGTTCAGTGCATTGAATATTATTGCGATAGGACTTATATTGACACTCCAAGCGAATGTTTGCCGTATAAATTTAGGTATATGTATGATATATGCCACACCGTGCTCTATGGCATGGGGTATATATATACCTGTTATATTGGCACACCATTCTATCAGTAATGTTGCTCATATATACCCGGTCTTGCATTCTTGACAAAATTAGAAAGCCGTCACTTGATGGTCATCTAAAGGCTCAAGTTGGGCGAGGCAAATTCCGTGAGGCGCAATTTTCTTGGTTCGACTGCAGTTTACGACAGGAATGCAAGTGTGGTTGGCCATGATAGCCAGAACTGTGTCAGGTACGATGACATTATAATGCACTGGAGTGTCGTGTCGGGCGGCGGAGTGATGAGATACTCTCCATTAGGAACGGGCGGGGAGGACGACAGTTCAATATCTGATAATTATCCGGGCTACAGTCGAACGAAGCTGGTGATGCTTAAGTGGCTGGGGTTTTTACCACAAGTATCCGAAAGAATAGGCAGTTCGAGGCGGAGGGCGCTGGCGGAGCAGTCAATAAGAGCTGAATGCGCTGAGAGAAAATCGAGGCCGAGAGTGAGGTCGGGCAGGCAGTCGACAACAATCACGGTAAAAGGGAGATCAGCGTGGCATCCGATGATGCTTACGCGTACTGTACACATACCTATGACGGGAACAGCATCGCCATCCGCTACGCAGACGACGCCCGTGGTTGCAGGAGCTTTTTAATTCGTCGTTCGACGGCAGCGCTCACAATGGAGAGGTGTGCACCTGTGTCAATCAGCGCAGTGACAGCAGTACCTTCAACGTCAACTTCAAGAAGGTTCTGCTTCGTGGGCAAAGTAAGCAGAGGATTCGAGGGCAAGGTCGACATCGCAGCTTCACCTCTGGAAGCTGCAGTTGCTAAATTCCCGGCCGGATGTGCCGCGGTATGGACGGCGAAGAGAAGTGGCGGAGCTGAAGCGAAAGAGATTGACAACGCCGGGGTGATTTCGATCTGCCGTAGGACTGGGTGTCAGCGGCCATACAATCGTGGCGAGAGGCATAAGGAGCAGTGGGTGCAGAGTTGCGGAAGTAGGCACTGCTGTATTGTGGAAGAACCGACATTTGGGCGAGTTGATACCCATTGAACATCTTGAAGGGGCAGCTCAAGACGACAAAGACAAAACGTAGGAAACAGCGCTGTCCCGTGCGTTTCTTGCCTTTTGTCTTTGTCGTTTTGCGCTACCCCTTCAAGATACAATGTTGTATGTGGAAGACGGACTTGGCCATCGGTTGCGACAACGACAAGCGATGTGGCTAATGCGGCAGCAATGAAAATACATGGGCTTGCAGTTAGCGGTGCACCATTCAGACTGGTTGCGAGATGTGGCGGGAACGGATTCTCGAGGACGAGAAGGGCCGTCAGAGATGCGCTGCACGCTGGGTTCGCGGGTAGACGAGCGTACAGAGTTGAGGCCCATGTTTTCATATTCTTGCCGGACAGGGGCCTGGATCACAGCAATCGTGGCTGACGATGGATCGGTGGGCGTCGCGCAGTAGGATGGCGAATAAGCGGCCTCGAGTTCGCCGCGAAGGGCGCGAGTTGGTTGTCACATGAGATTGGCTGGCGGGGTTGGTCCTCACAAGTCGACGTAGCAGCGTTATAGGGCAGGCGCACGATGTGGGGTGTGATACGACGGACGGCTCTTAGCTTGTTCGAAGCGGCGCCATTTTTTGATAATGGCGCCAATACTTGAAACGTTGCCAAAAACCAGCAAGTAGAAGGCGTTGTCTGCGATACCCTTTATGTGGGCCCCTTTGTTTCAAACATATTGTCAGCTTTGCGGCAAAGAGCCAAGACGTCTTGTATGTAAGAGGGGCTCTGAGCAAGCACGCGTTGCAAGGGCCCTTTTTGCTGCAGCCGCGTGCCCGCAGGGGTCGGCAAACAGTTCGCGAAGTGTTTCTTTGAAAATGGACCAACTTGTAAATTCACCTTCGTAAGTTCGGTACCGCATGCGAGCGGAGCCGGTCAGGTGAAAAACGACGTTAGCGAGCATGATAGTTGGTTCCCTCTTGTTTTAGTGACGACCTGCTCATAGAGGTTGATCCACTCTTTGGTGTCAGTGCCGTCCAAGTCAGAAAACAGGCCAGGGTCGCGAGCGTGGGCAAGCGTCATAACTGGAGCAGTCTGACGAGTCGCAGCCGACGATGATGGGTTCTCATGGAAGCGAGATCGATGTAGCGACCGTTTCGGAGCTCCGTGGCGAGGATGGGGATCGCAAACCTCCACCAAAATGTTACGTGTGGGAAGAGACTATCTACAGACAAAACAGACTATTTACACTGCATTCACAAGAGCAGCGCAGCCAACGACAAAGATGGTAACCAGCCCGTGCCAAGCCCAGATGACCGTCTTCGTCTTCCTTTGCGCCATGTCTCATAAGCGCCTGCTGTATCGCAACAATACAGTAAAGGTCGCGTGTTGTCCCTTGAGTGGGCGCTATGGACAACGTGAATGTCTGACACTGAGATCTCAGCCTTCAAAGTGATAGAAATGGCTTTGGTTGTGACGACAAGGCACTCATCTCTGGTTACAGGAATTTCATTTATTTTAATGTTGCTCCTCCGCATGTACTGTTGCGATTCTATCACTTCCTTTCGCAATTCTTTTACCTCTTTAGATGACGATTGTCTTCCTTCCTGATTGCTTGATTTTCTGTTTTAACCACGACAACTTCTTCCCTCATACCAGCCATTACTGTTCCAAATTCTTCAAATATCTCGTTCATAAAATCCATCGCGTGCTTCAAGGAACCGGGTTCTCTTCCGATTACTTTCGCACCTTCTAGATTTATTTCTCGTTTGGCATCAAAACGGGTTGAAAAGGTTCGTCATGGTCATCCTATTTTGATGTCCATGCAGCACGCGCACGCGCACACGCACGCGCACACGCGCACACGCGCACACACGCGCACACGCGCACGCACACGCGCACGCACGCACGCACGCACGCACGCACACACACACACACACACACACACACACACACACACACACACACACACACACACACACACACACACACACACACACACACACACACACACACACACACACTCGCGCGCGCGCGCTCGCACGCACGCACGCACACTCAACTGTTGTTGCACTCAACTCAGCTGTTGCAAAACCACCGCTACATTTCTTGAGGGGGTATGTAATGCTTTATTGATGGTGCGGATGCTTGTTTCGAACTTGTTCGTTATTAAAACGTGTGCTGTTCTGTGTGTTGTATGAGTGTTTTCCATAAATCTATACACTGTTCGCTTCCTTTTGCTGAGCGCTTGTAGCCTCTGTCTTACGTGGGTATGAGCCATTGCATTCGCTTTACGTGACGGGCGGACAGGGATCTCGTTGTGTAGAGATATAAAAATGCTTACGCATCTGATATACGGTGAGAGTTAAGCCATGATTGGCGCAACAGCGTTCGTTTGCCATTGAGAGAACGTTCTTATACGCAAGGTAACGCTTGTGAACGCGGGGACACAATGCTTTTCGTTCGTATATATACGTATACGTTCTATCTGCCATGGACTGACTGCGTTCGTTAATGATATGTCCGGCATCACGATTCGTCGACATTTGCTCTTGCTCCGGTCAGAGGCCATGCTATGCTGGTGAGCGTTTGGTACCAAACCTGGACAGCGCACAGAATTAAACCGCTGGGCACACGTCGTTTCTGCGAGCTTTGGTCACTCGCTGTCATGAACAGTCCTAGCGTAGGAACATCTCTTCCTGGACACGGACGAACGACCCAGATTTTGTTGTAGCCGTTGTGATGCGTGCGCGCGCATCCGTTCATACTGCAGGAAGTTTCGGCCCCTGACGGCTAGCGCGTGTTTGGTCACCGCGCCATTTTCTGGACAGCCCTCGTATGTCCAACGCCTCCCCTGCTCTTTCACTGGGAGAAACTGCTATATTCACGCATGGACTGGCATGCATGAGAGGCCGACGGACGCAGCATTTCCGGCCCACGTTCCGGCTCGCAAAAAAGCTCGCAAAGAAAGAAAAAAAAAACACGGCGCTCAATTGCGAGGTCGGCTACCGTGCGGGCCATGGAGAATCACGAGGCGCGGCGCGGCGGTGGCTCGCTTGCGGACGCCAAGGTTAAACGTCAAGCAATGCAGAGGCCACGTGTCGCGCGAATTTAGCGTCGCGAAGCCGCCGGCACACAACGGCGGGCTACTGGCCGTCGTGTGTACACATTACGAACCCGGCTGAACACGCACTTCTCGCTTCTTTTTTGCTTAGCGAAGACGGCCTGTGAGCTACAGCCCGTTCTCTCGTTGAATCTGCCAGATGGTATTAAGGGACGACGAACAAAACTGCCTACTACAAAAGCCCGCTTGAACGAGAGGCTCTCGCATGCGGTAGCGTTCGTCGTGCCATAGGTGTTGTGCGAAAATGTTAGGTATACGCGGAAAAAAATAATAGGCCCCAAGAGTGTATTAAAGGGAATAGCTTTTAATAGCTTAAGCTTTTCTGTGCCTACCCAACGAGGAAACCCGTCCGTCCGTCTTCAGGTAAGACCAGTTTCTCTAAAGAAATTAATGTAAAAACAAAATGATTTCGAAGGGAAAAGCTTTGGCGGTGAGTTTCGAAAATACGACCCAACTCTCAGAATCCGAGTGCCTTACCGACTGATATCCGAACTTGCAGAACGTGAATATATCTGAACCATTTGTGAATTGGAATTCATGATCTGTCATATCTCGCGATCAAGGGTAACCGTGACCGCTGTGTGTTTAGCTTTTGACGTATCATAAGAAGCCAACACATTTATTTTATTTATTTATTTAGAAATACTGTCAACCCTCAGTTGAGGGTCATAACAGGGAGGGATGTTACATATACGTTCATACAAGACAGCCAGATACAAAAGAAATATGCACATGCACTACAGTGTCCTACGGATACAATACAATATACGATATACAGACTGTAAGACATGTATTCAAATGTTCAACCAGCTGCCGCACGCACACAAACAGAAAAAAGGAAAAAGATAACAAAGAAAAGAAATACACTTTACAATATCCACATGGTACAGTTTTAGTAAAGAACCTTGATTGCATTTGTAAACAATGCAGTATCAGAACTGCGAACAATTTCTGCAGGCAGCTTGTTCCACAGCTCTATTGACTCTGGGAAGAACGAACAACGAAAGGCATTGGTTCGGGACAAGTACGGTTGAATAGCTTCACTATGATTTAAGCGGGAGCTCAGTCTGCCTGGAGGTGACACCAAGGAAAACATACGGGGAAATTACTTCCCAATGCTTTCCTTGGTGTCATTGTTGACTTCTTATGATATGATCCTTAAAATGCGGGCCCCTCGGTTAACGCCCTTTCTTATCGTGTATTGCCTTTGACGTGTATGCCAGTGTCACAAAACGCCAGGTGCGTCCTCTCCGACGCCGACCTGCGAAATCTTGAAGATGGTGCACAAGGGTGAACATGGCCAGTATAACGTCACATAGAGTCTAGAGAGAAGAAAGAGAGAAGGCAGGAATGTTAACAAGAAACTCATCCGGTTGGCTACCCTGCGCTGGAGGAAGGTAAAGGGAGAAAGAAAGGAGAGACAGAGAGGATTGCTGGCCCAAAATGCCGTGAAATCACTTTTGTGATTTTACTGCGTAAGCATTCTTAGGTGACTCACCCAAGTATTTGTGTATGTGGACCCCTTAATGGCGAACTGCACCTCGACCGCGGGCCGACGCGGCATTTCACTATGTTGGGGATCCGCCTACGTATGGGGAGTGCTTAACGCCTACTTCACCTCCCGCGGCCCGCCATTACACTATCTTCAGGATCCGCCCACGTATGTGGAGTGCTTAACGCCTACTTCACCTCCGGCGCGGGTATGCCTGCCATTGCACCATCTTCAGGATCCGCCCATGTATAGGGAATGCTTAACGCCTGCTTCACCTCCGCCGGGGGTCGGCCCGGCATTGCTCTATCTTCGAGATCGGCTCACGTATGGCGAGCGTTTAACGCTTGCTTCACTTCCGCCGCGGGTCGGCCCGGTATTGCACCATGTTCGGTATCGGCACAAGTATGGGGAGTGCTTAACGCCTGCGTCACCTGTGACGTGGGTCGGCGTAGCATTGTACCATCTTCGGGATCGGCACACGTATGGGGAGTGTAGAACGACAGAAAGCTGAGCTAGTTCGTGTGGATTCATTATGCAGAAAAGAGGTGAGGCGTGCAGACAGGACACAAGAGTAGAGAAGTCACCTGCGCCGTGGGTCGGCCCGGCATTGTACCATCTTCGAGATCGGCACACGTATGGGGAGTGCCTAATGCCCCAACCACTGGCACGCGTCGGCAAGCTTCGGCGCGCGCCGACAAGCGAACGCTTCGCTTCTCGTTGGTCGGAGGAAGAGGGCACGCAACCACAGGACGGAAGCTCTGACGCGCGCCGAAGCTCGCTCCTCGGCTGCGGCGCACTGTTGCTGGACTATTTTGTCTTCATCCGTCAAAGCCCGGCCTAAAACCGCCTGCTGTAAACTAATCTTGAAACAATAAGTTAGGGATCTGTATGCGCTTTTAGATATAAAAATCCCGTTTGAATAATGAATATACGCCTGCCGCAACAGTTTGTTTTTATTTTTGAAGTAACAATAGTGCACAAAATATCGACATCAGCTCTCGCGCTCGCTCGTCGTCTGTCTGCAAGATCGCTTTGCAAACATCGGCACGATGATGCCATATCACATCAAAAACTGTTGTACCATTTCATTTTTTGGTAGCTCACTGTACAGCCAATTATGTAAGAATTAGGCGCGCAAAGTATCACTGAAAAAATCTGTGTTGAAAATATTGTCACGTAGTAGTGCCGGTAACGAAAAAGTGCGGACTAAATTGGGACGATAGCGGCGAGCAACGTCGGTAATCGTTGAAAATCTAATCTGCGGGTCAAGCGCGTCGGTTTGCATACAGCAGTCGTCGAAAGTTACAGCCTATTCGCTGGTGCCCGCTCGCCTTCCAGAAACTACTATACGACTCGTGTCGCGTACGCAATCAGATAAACAGGGTTCGTCGACAACAGTCTGAACCATCGATACCATTCGCGAAACTTCCGATACGTTCAGGCGCATCCTGCACCGAGCGATAACGTTTAATATCTTTTAGCCGGTGAAATACGGCAACCGGATACAGATAAAGCATCTGTGTCAATATAATTATGCTTCTTGGTGTATGAAAGAAACGTGAAAAAGTGGGTTCTGAGAAAATCAGCAAAAAAAGAATTGCAACACCTGTAGCACTCACAAAAAAAAAAAAAGTCTAGAATAGCTAAAATTTATGTAATTCGTAGCTTGCCTCCACCTGATTCTTGATTCTGTCAAATCTAGCCCATGGAGCACCTCTATTATTCTAGGTTGTTTTGATGCATCAGCACCGCATCCGGAGGCCTTCACATTGAGTGTATTGCTACAAAACATTTCCAGTCTAAGGGCCATGTTCTATTGTAACTGGTTTCCACATGTCAAGTTTGTCTTTCTTTACATTAATGAAATCACATACCGTCAGATAATACAAGCTTGAGAATTGGAGGGTTTTAATAGGGGTCTTTTGTTGCCCTTTGCCAAGTCGTACTATTGAAGCGCTTATTCGAATGTATGGGAGCAGCTCACTTGTATAGTATAAGAAATATATAAACAGGTTATTTTCACAATTTATACACTTCGTCACCACAAAATAAATTGCAGTTTATCGTTTTCAGTCTGCTATGATGTTTTGACTGCGAGAGATATATTCAATTTGTTCTGCGAGGCACGCAATAATTGCTGTGGCATATTATTTTATTGCACAATACTGGATACAGTAGCCAGCCATTATTAAAAGTCAGAAGAAATTAATAGCACAATGCATATGATCAGGCACATAGCATATTATTATTGCACTTTCTTAATTCATGCCCTTTTTTTAATTGCACAAAAGCTACTGCACTGAAATAGTATACTAGTACTCACTTAAAAAGCACGATTTCATACTACGAGAATAATCAATAATTCAAATGTTTATTGTAGTGCCCAGGAACTGCTAGAGAGCCTTTGTACTGGTGCACTTAACGAGCACTATGCGAGACAAAATGTACAGAAAACATGAATGTAGTAGACAAAAAATGCAAGATAAACAAATAGGGAAAAAGGAAACGAGGAAAAGTAAAACGGAGTTAATCCTACGTGATTATCTACAGATACATAAAACACAGGAAAGGAACTCTGAATTATATTTTGGAGTCGAGTCTTATATAGCACAATCTTGCGACAAGACCAGGCTACGAATGTGAAATGCTACCTGGTATACTGTTGCGGCACGAACAAATGCATATGATCAAGAAGCTTTAGGGAATGTATAATGTCATGGACCACCTTATACAGGAACAAAAGGTGCGATTAATTAAATCTTGAATCTAGAGGTGCGAGTTGAAGTATACTTGAGAAGGCTCAACTGTGGTCGCCAGAATGGCAAAAGTGGTGCTTTAAGATATATGTCAATTTATTCTGGATGCGTTCAATGAGGTCAGAATTAGATTTACTCGTTGCACCCCCTCCTACAGAGGCATGCTCTAGTAGTTGGAGGCACACAGCAAAATTTCAGAAACACAATAGGTGAGTGGAAATCATTCAATATATGGCATGCAATTCCAAGAGCGTGTAATTATCTGTATGAAGGGAAGCTTAGCATTTTGTCGAAGTACACACCAAGATCTTTCATTTCATCGACCCTAAGGCCTAAGGAGTGGAGCATCACGTAGGGTGTATCAAAATTTCACATGGTGTGTTTTCTGCATATAACTTAGTGCCATATTGTTGGAAGCATTTAAGAGTACTTATTGTTTCTGCACCAGTCTGAGAGTGAAAAAATGTCTTTTTGGAAGTCAATGCAGTGGTGAACACTGTTGACAGTCTCAAACAGTTTTAAGTTGTCGGCACACAGTCATGCTGTTCATTTATTAAAATGGTCTTAGCACTAACAGAAAGCGAGGAATCCAATATCGATTCAAACACTTGACGCACTGCAGAGGATAGCAGTGCGTCACCTATTGTATTTCTTGTGGTGTTGATGGAAGAAATACCATCAACACCACAAGAAAGGGAAGGTTTAAGGCACTTCATACACTTGAAAACAAGGTTTTCATTGACTGATAGCGTACACACTGTGCCAGACTGAGAAGGAAGGTTACTTGAAGCATATTTTACACCATATAGTAAACAGAAATGTTCTGCAATGGCATCAGCAGTGTTCGAGACAACACCACTATTTTCATGAAGAGGTACATCATTAGTACTCTTTTTAGAAGAGTGAGAGCGCACAAAGCTCCAGAAATATTTCGAATTATGTGTCACGCTGCTTCAACACAATCTATGTGGTCGTAGTAATGATTCTAATAATAATAATAGTAATAATTATAATAATAATCTTAGTGGTAACTTGGCACTCTAGACTAAAGAAAAGGCTGATGCCTGCATGTTAGAGCATCTGATAACCAGCCATCTACAGCAGGAATTTGCAGTATGTAGAAGACACTTCCCTCTCCTCCACGTCCACCTCTTTCCCCTCCTTGCCTACACATACTTGCTCAATAACACAGCACAGCACACATGCACACATTCGACAGGTGCACAACACACAGGAGTGCCAATTCAGTTTGGTTCCAAGGAAGGCGAATCCACATGGCCAGAAGGGTGAAGAGAAAGCTCTGAATGCCAGATATAATCACGGCGTTGTGGTGTTGGGCCATAGAGGCGCGATGAAGGCTTGGGCTGTGCTGACCACTTGTTCAGACGAACTGAAGAAATATTAATGCTGTCCAGAGAGCCATCAAGAACCCTGCACTATAGACTAGTGCAATGTTGCACTGGTATTGCAGGGTGTGCTACTTGAGGGGTTTGAGGCAATCCTCGCAGGCTGGCATGAGCTTGCGACAATCGAAAAGACGGAAGTAGAGGGTGCGTGTTGTACGGTGCTGAACAAGCTTAAGTTTGTTAGCGTCGCGAGTTTGGTACGGGAACTATACTGATGAGCAGTACTCAAGTCGTGACAGATTGATAGAAGCATAGAGTGCTCGGAAAACCTTACGTCATCAGGGAAGAGAGACATGGGCCACAAACCCAAGAATGAGCCGATGCTTAGATACAGTGCTGGTGACATATGCGGAAAAGTTGAGAGAAGAGCTAAGTGTTACACCCAGAATGGGAAGGGCCCAAACAGTCTTTATAGAGGTGCCTCCAAGGAAGAAGTTGGACGTGCAGCAGTTTTGTTGTGGCTGATACGCATGGCAGCACTTTTTACGGTGCTACTACAAAGTTTGTTATTGTAGGCCCAGTCGTTCACCTTTAATGAATGTATTTATTGTAAGCACATATGCTTTACATCGGCATATTGTTGTTGTGGAAGTGTTAACTTGTTGATCAAACACATTCTGCGCAGATGCATTAGTAACTTGGTTTTGAGTAGATCTTTGTTCTGACTAAAATTTATAGTATCGCAGCAAGAAAGATTTTAGTAGAAGCTGAAGGGATTCCAGCAGTTTAAGCATATCGACTGCACAAAACACTGATGACACCTTTTCACGTCCCCACAATGCACTCACACCATCTACAATTTCCATAAACAAAAAGTGAGATAAAAATCAATTACAGTTTCATTGACTCAGTACTTGCTGCTTTTGAAGCGCGCATCGAAGCAATCATGGTATGCGCTGCTACATGCATAGGTCTTGCATGATGCAAGTCCTGCTATGCACTGCACACGGGGCACACGTTGCAAACAGATAATTTCTTTTTGCAGTGCTCAAGTATAAGGACACACTGACTCAAACATGACTCCGTCGTCACGTATGCTTCAGTGCGTCGGTGTTCTTGATTGCTACACGAGCGATTTATCCCAAACTAGCCCAAAAGACGGATGCACTAGAAAGAAGTGAGTGAAGAAGTACAGTGAACTTGTACATAACTGGATTCAGATGCCGAATAGAAAAGCGCAGTGTCAGCTGAAACGGGCGGCACGGCTGATTATGTAAGTAGTTCCCATAGTTCGGCTACAAGTGTCTTTCGCTTTCGGAAGTTATCTTCGCCACTGGAAACAGCGCAGAGCTCGCCCGTTAAACTCAAGTCACCCGACACCACATGAAATACGCCGCGGTTGACCAACCCAAGTTCCACACGGTTCATTCACCACATCACACATCACACGATGTCATGAGTGCCATATTTTAAATCACTGCAGCACCAAACGGACCTGAATATTCATTTCCTTTGACAGAGTTTCTCAGCTGAGTTCGTTCACTCGCCAGTTAGGAACTCGATGGACGCGCTAGGCCTACGCGTAACGTAAACAACATCAGTGATAGGCGAGTGCTGATTATCCAGACTTCGGAGCTCGTAAACATGTTTCCATTCGTTTTGAGCACAACAAAATACACATAAATAAGCACAGACACTGCGGCAATCGTGATTCGGTTGGCTGTTTTAGCAGACGATCGTACTGAGCCCAACGGAATCCAGGGGGCAGCAGGTTGGATTAGTCGGCGTCGTTCGAAGTCGGTTCAGATCCGCGTCGCACTGCCACAACTCACGGTCGTCGGTCGGTCGGTCGTGTCTTAGGTCGGCCTACTATTACAACACTGTCTTTCAGGAACACTGTCGCGCGCGTCGTGCGTCCAAAGAGCTCGGACGATCGTTGGTGCCGGCGCCTTCGCATGGGCGGCCATTAGAGGCATAGCAGCCGGAGGCTTCACAGCCTCCGATTCCTTGACGCCTGCGACGCGTCGCAGCCTCTCATTGGTGCACGCCGGCGCAGCTTCGCCGCGCGTCGGCAAACTTCTAGCATCGGCAGTAGACATAATCGCTGCGCGTCGTCACGCTTCGCTGTGTTCCCGACCGACGCTTTTGACGCTTTTGACGCTTCGGCGCGTCAACTGGATCGCGTAGTTTCCTCTACAACAGTAGAAAGCGCCGCAATCACCGCGGCTTTGCGAAAACTACGGGCCTTTTCTGCACGAGATGTCGTGGTGCTGACGGATTCCAAGTCAGAATTACAGAGATCACATCGGGGCCTACCTCTAGAAAAATTTACAAGGCAGTCTCTGGCACTGATTGACGACCTAACGAGCAAAGGATTTCACACAAGGTTTCAGTGGATTCCATCACACGTAGGAATTGATGGAAACGAGGAAGCTGACGCCCTTGCACGCCTAGCGCTGACATGTGTCCCAAAAGTGAAAGCTTCAAAAGCTTTTCGAAACCCTAAGGGTGCAATACGCCTTCACTTTAGAGAGATGCACAAGAATCCACACGAATCCTGTGTGACTCATGGATTTACACGCGAACAAGCGACGCTTTTATACCGCATCAGGACCGACTCCGCGTACACCCCAGCTTGGTCATTCAAGACTGGGCTTCGCGCTTCCCCGCTCTGTGTTTTCTGTGGTGACATTGGCGACATCGAACATTTCATTTGGCTATGCCCGCAGTTTGACACAGAAAGAAAAGCGATGGTCGGCAACCTACAAAAAAGCGGTCTCACGCACAGAAACTTTTAAGACGTGGTTTTCCCCGGAGGGCCCGCGGCATTCAGGAAGAGAGCGCAGCGAGTGCTGATAGCCTTCCTGCGAGACACGGGGCTCATCGACACCTGGTGACACACCCCTGATCTCAACTCGAAGGAGGATCAGGCGGAACAATTGCCGGCTATGTATGCCAGGCTAACCCCGCCTGCTTCAACATCACCACCACCACCACCACCACCACCACCACCACCACCACCACCACCACCACCACCGCTTCGGCGCGTGCGGAAGCTCTCCGACGTGTGCCAGTGGTTGGGACATAACGCCTGCGTCACCTGCGCCGCGGGGCGGCCCGGCATTGCGCTATCTTTGGGATCGGCTCACCTATGGGGTGTGTTTAACGCTTGCTTCACTTCCGCTGTGGGTCGGCCCGGCATTGCACTCTCTTTGGGATCGGCTCTTTAACGCTTGCTTCTCTTCCGCTTCGGGTCGGCCCGGCATTGTACCATCTTTGGGATCGGCACACGTATGGGGAGTGCTTAACGCTTGCGTCACCTGCGTCGTAGGTCGGCCCGGCATTGTACCATCTGTGGAATCAGCACAGGTATGGGGAGAGCTTAACGCCTGCGTCACCTCCGCCGCGGATCGGCCCGGCATTGTACCATCTTTGGGTTCGGCACACGTATGGGGAGTGCTTAACGCCTGCGTCGCCTGCGTCGCCTGCGCCGCGGGTCGGCCTGGCATTGCGCTATCTTTGGAATCGGGTCACGTATGGGGAGTGCTTAACGCTTGCTTCATTTCCGCCGTGGTTCGCCCTGGTATTTTAATATCTTGGGCGCCGGCCCACATATGTGGAGTCCTTAACGCCTGCGTCACCTCTGCCGCGGGTGGGCCCGGCATTGCACTATATTCCGGATTTTTTTTCTGCGCGTGGACATGATAGTGGGTAAAGTAGCCCTTAACAGCTTCGCTGTAAAAATATTGTCTAGTTTTGAACGTGCATCCCCATGCTCAGAGCATAGTTTCTTACCCAATGGGCTAATCACCCTTTCCCCCCCTTTATTTCCATCTAAGCCTAAATATGTGCTTGTGATCGTCGATCACACTCGTTTTATATGTTCATGAGATCATAGCACCACAATTTCATCGCAATCAATCGTCTTATACACATCACGTATTTTCGCAACCATTTCCATAAAGTGCACAGATCGGTCTTTAACATCATAGTGTATATATGCCAACAGACTACGCGATAATGCATGCAGCCCGAGTAAAAACATTACGTCCATCTGTTGAAAATCACGTTCAGGCGGTAAAATACGAATGCCATCTGGATTGAGAGGTAGGTCTATCTTTAGTGTTCTCCGTAATATATGCCAAAGAATAGGCATTATTACAATCAATCAAAACATGTTCAGTAATTTCAGTTTTCTTGCACAGAAAGCACCTGCTTCTCCATGGCACATAAATTCCTCTCTTCTGTAACCATGTTTTAACAGGCAAGGTCCCGGTGTGAAGCTCGAAAGAAATTCCAGGACAGCTAAGGTCTTCTTATGGGCTGTGAATGCGAAAGCACTGAAGCCCAATTGAACGCCGCTGAGCGACTAATCGAGTTTTGCGATTAAGTTGTGGCGGGATCTTTTATCTATTTTCTTTTACAGTTTCGACGTTAGCATGTTGGCTGTAGACCGGAATCATTTGGACGATATCGTAGAGAAATCAAGGACGCCGCATGTAACCGACGTCCTGTGCAACGAGAGGCCGAGGAAGTAGCAGCGGCCATCAATTTCGGCAGGTGCTCGCAGTAGCTAAGCCAAGTGGGGGTGAGAGAGAGAGAGAGAAAGAGAGAGAGAGGGGGGGACGGACCGTGCGCCGGCGTCTCAGAGTGAGACGGCGGCGCCCGCATGCATGCCACACGCGATTGCCTCGCCTACGGCAACCCGACTCACCCCGCGGCGTCACATTGCGCTCTGCGCCATCGAGGCGCGCTGGTGACGTGGCGTCGCGGTGATGCCCTCACACGTCACGTAACAGCTGGCGCGCTTTGGGGGCAGCAGGTGTTCCGATATACCCACTCTGCTCCGTCGAGGTGCGATCGTGACGTGACGTCACAGCCAATGGGAATTTAGGCGCTGCTTTGCTGCTATAGACGTCGGCTTTTTCGCTCAATGGGCGATTTGATGCTTGTGCATCAAAATGTTTTAACGTTCGCCGGTATCCACATATATTTAACCCTTTTGAGAACGCCTTGCCACGTCCTTCTTGAAACGATAACGGATACAATGGTACAGGGAACACACTCTCAATAAGGTACTTCGTAAGACGCTTGCATTTAACATTGGATAGGTACTCAAGTGAAAATCTTACCCTGAGGAATCGATCGGACGTCATAGCCTTGCGCAAGGGCCATGAATCTGAGTAACGAGCGCCAATGGCTCAACAGGCAAAAAAATGAGACGTGGCATCTGCTAACAATTGTTTAAGAGACAAACCAGAAAAGGGTTTCTTTCGTCTCTTATCAATATGAACCATGATACAACTTGCTGAAGAAACAAGTGACACAACGACAGACCACCTTTCTTTGCTAGACGAAACGAATTTATTCTTGGTGTTCGCTTCCACGTAGAGCACCAGATAAACGTGGCAAACAAGCGGCGAAATCTTTTATTGTGTGCGCGCGCGCAATACAGTGCGTGCTGAAGGTAGATAATTATCGCAAAGAGAAAAGCTTTACAGATAGTGGCACGTATGCAGCAATTGACACAGAAGCTATTGCCGATATTGAGCATCATCAGCAAAGGTTCCTGCGAATATTTTTTTTTAAACATAAGATAACTTTCGTTTGATAATGGCACCTCTATGTATTGCCTTGGTGTTCAAAGAAGGTTGAATTGCATGAATGGTTTATGTGCCCCAAAAACAGCATAAAGAAGCCTTACAATTTGGTGGACAATGCAGAAAAAATGACAGAATGAGATTAAAACGATATACATATGACGTGCACAACATACATATAGCTTAAACGAATAATTCAATAGTATTTTTTTTAAGAATACAGACATTGTTTATGAAAATGACAGCATTGTCAACGTTATTCACACTGTTAAATAAAAATTGCAAACGAATAATATGGGATTCAGGGTAGGAATATTATTTACTCTAAATAAATGTTCCCGCCTAGCGTTTGCTTAGAGTAAATAGAGTGAGTAACCCTAGTCCCGTAATTGGTTGTAGTCGAAGTGAGGGACCAGTAACCTGAATCAATGATTGGTGCTTCTGTGCAGTGAAAGTTCTATCACGGAGCGAAAGTAGATACTTGC
This sequence comes from Dermacentor andersoni, assembly GCF_023375885.2. Classification (NCBI taxonomy): domain Eukaryota; kingdom Metazoa; phylum Arthropoda; class Arachnida; order Ixodida; family Ixodidae; genus Dermacentor; species Dermacentor andersoni. The sequence continues at coordinate 120,456,754 of NC_092817.1, read as the reverse complement.
TGAAAGCACGTTGTTACGACTCGCCATATTGAAAACGCCGAATACGTTTGGTGCGTGACTCATGCCTTGCATATTTGGGAGGGACCTGGCGCTGACCTGCTGGCTTCAACTGCGATATGTATTTCTACAAGGTTTACTTCCATTGTGTTTTGTTGGAACCTGGGGTGAAATATCTATTGAGTGTCACGTCACCGGTCTTCCCGTCAACAAATTAATTTTCGTAGGTGACGATCACTAGACGGCGACGGAGAACGTCCGTTTGCGCCAGCAAAGAATGCACAAGAGTTTGTGCTCTGTGGAAAACGAAAGAACGCGCCCCTCCTTCAAGCACAGCGGAGGGCAGCGGCCACATGTAGTGCTTCTGACATAAATTGCTCTATGTGGCAGCTTTGAAAGTATTTCCGCTTGTCCGGACGACGTCAGCAGTGCGGAGAAGAGAACTGCTCGGCTGAACAACGCTGTGCCCACCTAGGGCAAGGGAATGACCTCTTCGCAGGAAAAAGAAGTCTTGTAACTTCCTGGTTGGAAAAGAAACAATAGTCTTGTCATGTGCCGCCTCGGTGACCATTCAGAAGGAAGGCAACGCATCTTTTCGCAAAACCCTCACCCGCCCGAGGTCCGAGAACTGTTTCTATTGCGACATCGAGGCTATTTAACCAGCCTCGCTATGTGTTTTTCTTCCGCCTCTCATCTCAATCCTTCACTATGTTCGTAAAAGATCGTTCAAGTTTTTCACAACGCAACGTCGCCGCTTTTTCCCGGTCACATGTGGCCTCCTGATGTTATGACACGTTTAGCTCAGGCACCTAATATATTAAGAAACACCGGATGGCACGCTACAAGGAACGGGTATCCGGCGTCCTGACAAGGGCGACTTGGTTACTTACGGAATGCGACATGGCTTAAGCGATATGTAACAAACGGAAACACTGAATGCACACAGGACATGAGCTGTACCCAGCGATCAGCATGCGCATGTCGTGTTTCTGTTTTGTCTTCCTTAGCGCTGTAACCTTCCTTCATAGAGCGCACGTGGGAGTTATCTTTCCGGCTAAGAGGACTGCAAATTAAGTGCGGGATGTGAAAACCGGCCATGCGCTGCAGTTAATCACATTGGCAGTGCATACTGCCGCAGTAGCGCCTTTTTACAACGTTACTCACCATCATGTTTGCGCGGTGCCGTCAATGCAGCCACAATGACGTGAAGCACATTGCGTATAGGCGGATTGTTCTATCACTCCTCGATTTTACAAAACCGGTGTTGGAACGTTTCAATTATTATTACACTTCATCGGTTGAAGCTGCTCGGCAGCTGTGGAACGTTTAAAGCATGGGTAAGTGATACCGCGTGACTGTGAACCAGCATCCACCTGGAAGACATTTGCGACATGCTGATAAATGCATTAAGAAAAAGAGTCACGAGGCAGCGTTGTACTCACTTAACTATTAGGGAACCTACAACTGTTTCGACGATGCACCGAGCCAGCCACTGCGACCGACAGGCGATGCCAAAGCCTCGCCATTGTTGGAAGCAACTCGTGCGCGTCGGTCACCACACGGAACACCCTTTACCCGTGCGGATGCTTGCGTGGCAACTCCCGTCGTCTGACACGCGCGACGCGAGTATATATATATATATATATATATATATATATATATATATATATATATATATATACTTGCACGCTTACATTGGCAAGCAAAAACTCGCGCGTCAATCAAAAGGATATGGACTGCTGAGTCGTTTGCTCGCGGCGTCGCGCCTGAAGGCACCGCTCTACCCTCTCTGCCGTTTGTTTTCCTCCACCGACTCGCTCTGGTTGGACAGAGGCGACAAGTCGAGTGGGTGCACTTTCAATAACGGCTAGGCATTTTCAAGGACCATCTTCCTCCTCGCTTCGCCGGTACTGTGGCCTTAGCTCTTCCCTAAATACGAGACCGCTCCTCTCCAGACGCCCCTCCCCCTCCCACCACCCGCACCCCGGGTCCTTTTCTTCCCAGAATTGTCGCTGTCGCTTCAACCGTATGGCCATACCTGCAGCCATCATATATAGATCACAGCGACCTCTTACGGCAGTTTTGCGTTGACCGCGTCTTTCACAGCACGTTGCGGTGAAATGATTCTCTTGAATTTCCCTCTCGTGGGTGTGGTTGGCCTGAGTACTTGCGGCAATTCGCTTACGCCGTAACGGCGATGAGTGAACAGAACTGCAGCTTTCTTGGTGTGACCAGTAGAATGTTACGATGAGTGTTGTACACTACCATGCCTTGGGGCTGCGGCTTCTTACGTAAATTGTCTATTTCGAGAACGCCGGCAATAAGGCGATATGAACAGTTGAGTAGCCATCTAATAATTACTGCACGACTGACACAGTCATCGTGCTTATGACTTGTGGAATTCTGGGAATATACCAGGATATAAGTTTATTCGCTTTCATCGAAATTTCTGGTATTCTTGGCCCATGTTGCAGGCAATGTGATTGATGCTAAGCCAGCCATGCGAGGGAACGGTACAATTCTGGACCGTATCCTTTCCGCAAGAAAATTTAACAGCTCGGCGATGGCCGCTATTATGTTTATCACCACGTGAGGTCTGTCATCGCTGCCACTGAATGCTTCCATTTTGTACAAGCTCTGCGCCAATTTGGGCACTCATTCCAGCGCCATATCTTGTGCGATGACTTGTACGATGAACGTAGCCTGCGAGCGCAGATTAGATGGGCTTTGCCTTCCCGCACTTTGGACGCAGGGCACAGCTGTGACCTCAACCCTTTGATTTCAAATAAAACAAATGCTTTGTCTTTGGCCCTCCTTAGACGAAATCGGTGTATACATGCCCTACCGCTGCTAGTGCGACCACGTGGCGTGCGAAACTCGCATGATAGGATCGTAAGTGCGGATGGGTCCGTACATGGGCTTTTACGAGTCGTTCCAGAAAGCACGCTGCTCGCGCCACTCGCCACACGGCACTACAAAGAACGGCCTTGATGTCAGCGCTAAACATTCGCCTTCTGTCATCCCCTTAGCTGAAACATGTCCTTGGCCCATGGAATAGCACTTTATGTCCATCTCGCGCAGTGCAAGTACTTTAGAGGTTCCTTAGAGACGCTAGTGATCTCAATGAGAGACTTTAGCCAAGTGTTGAGTGACGTGTTTTATGTGTGCTGTCTGTATTTGTAGTGAACTGTGCACACATGGTATTACTTTCCACCCTATAGGTCTGTAATAGCACTCCAGGAATGTTATCAGGCAAATCGCTCCAGGGATTCATTAAAAATGCGCCTCTCTCTCTCTTGCCCGGTGAGCCCATCCACCTTTCTGCGGCAGATAGACTGTGGGTTAGGCTTAGAGAGTCTCCCTGCTCTATTACGGCGTCGCAGGTTAATGTGAGAAGGACAATGAGTATAGGCCTGTGGTATGGAGAGTAAAAGTGATGAAAAAGGTAGGTGCTGAGGGAGAGTGAGAAAGTGCGGGAAATTGATGTGGTAGAAGAGTAGGGAATAAGATATTTCTTGTTGACTACAACCAGCAGCCATGGCTAAGTGAGCGCTCCTGGGAGCGAAAGTTTCCTTTTTTTTTCATCTTCCTTCATTGGACCTTCGCCATCTTGGTTGAATGAGTTTATTTTTTTTCATTATATTTGCATGTAGTAGGGCTTGGGATTCTGTTCCACTTATTTGATCTTGGGATAACGCTATCATAACCTGAGCGAGTGGCTTGACTACTCTGCGCCGTTTTGTTTCTTGGTGCTAAATTTTTTATAGCCAGATACAGAAAAAAAAAATCGAACCGCATAATCGCATGTTTCACATTTCACGCAGTCAATGAACGCCAAGTCGATGAGGCTTATTTTTTTGGGCTTCTTTGCATCTCATTTGGAAAACATTCAGTGTAACGCAACTATAAAACATAGACACGGTCGTAAACACAGGACGCGCACAGAGTGCTGGGCATGTGCGCGTCCTGCTCTTCTTATGCGCCCGTGTACGTACATGCAATCTGCGTGCGCGAAACTGCACGCACCTAAAAGCACTTTACGTGTGCTCAAACGAATCGGTATGTACAGCATGCTAAAAAAAAATGAAAAAAAAACTGCGGCCGAATTCGCAAAGCTTTTCGTTCGTAAGTTATCTTTGCTGTTTGCCTACCGCCTTGGCTAAAGATACATCCAGCATGCGGATTGTCTTCGATTCACATTTGCGAACAATTTCAGCGGTACAGCTTTTTCGGGAAAGCGATCACTTAGGTTATCTATCAAACACACTTTCGTTTATTACCCCGAGGTTGTGAGGTTCTGCTAGTGAGTGTCTTATCACTACGTCAAACTGAGCTAGACTCGGTGCGTATACGCCTATAAGTTGGTGTTCCACCATGGCCTGTTGAAAGCTGACAGCTCTTTCTGCAAGTTGCGAGCCCAACGAGGCTCGGAATTTGCCCCTTCCTCAAGACAATACACGTGCGCGCTCCATCGCCTCGTTATAACCTGTTTAGACATGGTGGGAAGTTTGATTCACATGCGAACCAGCTCGCTGCTATGTATTTGGAGCTACTTAAAGGGACACTAAAGCGAAGCAATAAATCAGTTTAGACTAATGAAGCATTGTTTCAGAACCCTGCAGGCAGTCATTTCAAAAAGTCAGTTTGAATATTAGATGAGAAAATGAAGGTCCAAGTATCAGTATTTGAATTTCGCGCCGAAACCCCAGCGCCGGTACGTCAGCGTGACGTCAGGGATTCCAAACTATGTTTTCGCATTTGGGCAGCGTTGGCTGAGTAAAGGTTCCCGAAACTTGCCATCTTTGATATTTGGTTCCTTTAGAACACAATGTAGTCAGTCTGTACCGCTATATATAATTAGTATGCCCTAGAAGGTGCCATAAATATCCATGACGTCACAGCCACCAGGTGCGGGAGCTTAAGTAGGCGTTGCCAGCCGTATTTCGTTCTTGCGCTTTTTCTGGCTTACAAAACGTCTTATCGTTGCAAGAGTGGTGTTTTTGGTGTTGTAGAAAGGTAATTTACTGATGCAGAAGAAATAATTTTTCACTTTAGTGTCCCTTTAAGAGATTCCATTCTGCATGCTATAGCATGGCAAGCCCTAAAGAACGCGTAACGCCGCTGTAACGCCGCTGTAACTCTTGTAAAATGTGATTCACTCCAGGCACGTGCCCATTAAGGGAGGGGGGGCTGGAGGTATTTGGCGGTAAACATTTCGCTGATTTTTCATTCCTTTTGGATAGCGCTAGTTATCGGCACCTCCTGGAGTGTGAATGTCAGTTTTCTCATCGATTCGGTGTCTGCGCGAATAACTCGAGATGCGTTCATTTTTCACCATATTTTGCAACGGTCACGCGCATCACTGTTGCTTCGTTAGTTCAACCTTCTTTGTTTGGACTGATCCAGAGACCAGGAAAGGGATTCATTTCATAGTCAGCTGGTCTGCATGCTCGTGGAACGAGTTGCGGCCGGAGAAAACGCCAGTTGCATTTACCTTTTCTTTTTACTTCATTATTTCCTCGAGTGACGGCTCGCCGCGATGCTGGCAGATCCTCGTAACCATACACCCGCGATATGGGTTAGGTAAGGTGGAAAATAAAATAACGCGAAACAGCGTCCATCATCAAACCCTGCAATAACCCTTAAACTTATAAGCAATATTACTGTCGCCCGTTACATCGTCTGGTTCTTCCCTAATTGTACAGCACTTCTCGTGCAAAATTGGAAACTGGAAAGAAGAGTCGCAAGGAGTTGAGAAATTAAGCGATATACTAGGGTAGAGAGCCGAGGCAAGAGCCAAGCAGGAAGGAAAAGCGAAAATTAACCGGTTTAACTGTTGCTTGCAAAAATATTTATGGATGAACATCTTTCTGCCGTCACACTCAACATCCGAATGATGTGAAATAAATATATTGTATTTTATTGTACTATATTTTTATTTAAGAAGGAAGTAGAGAGAACGCCGCCGGAAGTAGAGAATGATTCTCTGTGTTTTAAATGACGCTTCTACAGTTATCATTCGAGCCGCCTGACTAAGCCACTTCTATGATGTGCTGATGTGGGCGTTTTTCTAACCTTCTGCGGTGGGCGCACTACGTCTAGAACCACAGCGTCCTGCGCTCTACGCGGTTGTACGGGACTGGCGGCCACGCATCGTTACACAACTTACCAAATAACAACACGAATCGGCTTTGTCACTTAACTTGGCAGAGCAGTAAATGAGGGATCCAAAGAAACTGTGATTGTTCCCCAAATGTATATGTCTCTAATTTTTCCAGAACTAATTAAAAAAATGGCACTAGAAATCTTTATTTTACACTGTCGCTCGTTCACTTGTTCTTGGCAGTGTTCTTCCTGCGCTTCTTTCCTGCGCGACTCCATTTGATGTGGTTCCTTGTTTGTGAAATAAAGAAGAGGTGAATCTCACAGGCGTACCTGTGAGATACACATTATTTCATTTCTCTTTAGCGGGTTTACGCCTCTTTATGGCGAACTGTGGACATTATTCACATATTAACGGTACCCCCTCCTTTGCATAGGAAAGCTATACATTGGGTTGCCTCTTTCCCCTCTCCCACCGAAAAAGAAATCCTGGGTACGTGCCTGATTTACTCCATAGTTATTCTTCTTTAAAGAAGTCTTCTGACAGTGCTATCATATGCTATTGCTTGCCTGCACACCCTCATTACTTCGTTCTAACTATTGGCCGTATACTACAGAAATTGCTGCGATGAAAAAGAACAGGATTGTGATGTTATTCATGCGGATCGCATTAAGAGAATTACAGTTAGGCGCTTTTGCTCTAACGTAAATGCATTCGAGTGCACCGGTCCACGAAGTGGATGGCTACTGAACTCGTCAAAAACTTGCTTCTCTTCTTGCTTTTAGTCAAATATATTTTAGCAGCCGCTTATCTCGATACTGGTAAGAGGGAAGTATTACTGGTTCAGCAGCTTGCACTGCACTCGACCTTGCGTATAAATTAACGTTTGACGACCTTTGTAAAGCTGATATTGATCGACTGAACCTCCACTCTGTCCACACGTCATGACATTTCAGCTGCCTTTGAATGATACAGATCATCACTAGCGCTAGCACACACACAAAAAAATCCCGGCAGAACCCATCTCACGATATATGCGTACGTCGACGGTAATGCATTGAGCATCGAAACAATCAGCGACCCAACGTATTGCCACCGCCGAAACGCGTCGTGTATGACGCGCTTATGCTTCCTCTTCTTCCTCTTCCCTCGGAACACACCGCGCCATCTGGAGGCGCCGCTTCGAAGTCGGGGCTTGGCTGGTGTGTGAGTATACATTCTGACGAGATTGTCTGAATATATATGACGTGGGTTCGATTCCACCCAGGACCGGATAAAATTCAAAGTATCGTTTTTTTTTTTTTGTAATTAAGAGCGTCACGTACCCACTGGCACGCACCCAGTGACCCAGGATGGCGTGAAAGAAGTTTATTGAACAGCGGCACATACTTAGTGTCACATACCGAGCGACCCAATTTTTTCCGGCAGTTGTTTTTGAACCCGGATTACTCAGCCCAGCAGCCCAATGCTCTCCCCTTTTGACCATGGAGTACCCCATGGCCCCAAGTTGGCGAGGGTCGGGGGAAAGGGTTAGAGACGGACATTAGATAGATAGATAGATAGATAGATAGATAGATAGATAGATAGATAGATAGATAGATAGATAGATAGATAGATAGATAGATAGATAGATAGATAGATAGATAGATAGATATCGGAAAGTGCGTAAACTATCTTATGAATGCTAACTGCTTTCAAATAAATGTCGATATGGCATGTGCTTGCATCTCGCGGTAGAAAACATCATAATATGGTATCGCATGCAGAGCAATGCCAAATACTGGGCCCCGGCGTAAGCGAGCCTTTGGCATCACCAGATAGCTGCGATGTGATCTATAGTGGAGACGAATTGCTGCGATTGTTAGGGCCCATTTTTTGTAAGCGTCATCGTGGTCGGAGTAAGGTTGATTCCAAGCTGCGTTTTCTGGCCTTTCAATGGCTGTGGACAAGAGCTACCTCTCTTAATTGTCTATGCTTCTTTTCTTTTTTTTTTCGACGAAACGTCTGGTCCCCTAATTGCATGCGTTTTCTGCAAATTGCCGTGAACAGACGTGTCATCAATCAGTATAGTATAGACGACTGCAACGATGCTACTATAACTAGGAGACAAATCTCATAATTCAATAGTGAATCCATGTGCCAGGCACCAGACGGTTTCGGTGGTCAGGGCACGCTGCTCCTTAGCACAAGGTCGTGATTTCAATTCGAGGACACGGCGCGGACACAGTCCGAAGTAATGGAATCCTAACCCACCCCTATACGGCGCATTGGTTGCTGCGGGCTAAACTTATTCCGGAGTCCCGCACAACGACGTGTCTTATAGCACCTGCCGTTGCTTGAGAATGTAAAAATCCAGCTGTAAAATCCTCCTGCTAGCTATCCAAGTTTATGACGTCACACATTAGCGCAGCCAAACGGATATCGCGGCAAGTCTATTCGCGACACTACTCAAACTCCACAAGTTTCCGCTTCCTCCGCTACTTAGGCTCGCGTATCAGACCGACACACTGTGCGCCGATCTTTTGAAGCCTCTCCATTTAGAGGCTCGAAACTTTAAGATTGCCAAGATGTGAATTGCGATATTTCTGAAATTGCGCAATAATCACGTTCGTTTGCTTTTCGGTCTGCGTATACCAGTCGATCACTATGGCAATACGGCAGGAAAGCAACTTCTTTTACTACGGTTTTATGATGGTTGGAAGCACTGCTTGCATAGGGCAACAGAGGATCGGCTAGAAATAAGGTAACACAGACAAGGGAACTTTAGAAAGTGGAACTGGTTCATTTTGCCTTAAAGCGAGTGCCTCTTGCGCGAATTGGAACGAAAGAAAAAAAGTATGGTAGATAGCTCAACAGAACACGAAAAAACGATGAAAACTTCAACAGCCTACATCCTTCGCCAAAAAATAAACTACTAAATTACAAAACCTTCGAACAAAATATCCAGTTGGTTATATCTTTTTAATTTCATAATAAAAAATTAACTTGTCAATAAATTTTATCATAAATGTGTGCCAAAAATGTTGAGAACGCCGAACAGAATTTATCCGTCACCAGTAAACTAATTTCAACCTAACTCAATCAACTTAAATGCATTGACGAACATAGCATTGAACATAATACGGCCATTAAGATCTTTCTCTATACTTCTGTGCCTTAATTTGCATATGAAACATCGCACACGTTCTGTTCAAACTCGTGAGCGGCGGCTCCTGGCATCTGTGCAGCATTTCTGAATAAAAGAAGCAATGAGGTTGGAGCCCATATTTCTCTTTTGTCATCTTACGTCATTTTCGCTATCTTCTTAAACATCTGCTTTCAAGACTTCGGGTTAGAGCATAGTCACGTGCTGATGAGGCGCCGAGAGCGGGTCACGAGATCGCGGGCGCTCTGCATGCGCCAGCGCTCGAGTGCACGTTGCGGTTTGCGGCGGCGCCTGAAGGCGCATTTCGTACCCAACGGAGCGTCCCGACTTCTTTTCCCTCGTTTTTGTTTTCTCGCTTTTACGCTCAGCCTTGATTGCCGCGAGAACGCGGCGTCGTTTCTCAAACATTTCCTGCCTGATTAATTTTTTTCCCCTTCGCTTTCCTCGTACACAGCGGAGGCTCAAAGGCGCCGAACGCGTGAGAGGCTGGGGCGTAAAGGGGCGAGGGGAAAAAAAAGAAAGAAAGCGCTAAACAAACTTGCCAGTTTTTTTTTTCTTTATGTCCTTTACCGGATCGACCACTTTGTATGGACGTGATCAAAAAGGCCAGCTGGCGCTACAACGGTGGCGCCCTCTCTATCGCATCGCGTGCACTCCGCGAATAAAGACGAGGAAATAGTCTCGGCGGGAGAATGGAACGCGGGAAACCAATTGTATGCCTGTAACTTTGCGCTCTAGGTGGCGCTGATTTTCGCTTCTTATATGAGAATAAAGGGAAAATCAGAAATCCACCCGTTCGTAGCAGTTGCTACAAAGGAAACCCATACGGGTTCCTCGAAAGAAAAGCCTCACATGCAAAATGCATGAAGGTATTTGAAGATTTAAATGCACCGGAAGGCTCCAAAAGAGCGAGCTTGGTGGCATGTGCCACTACCGTGTTTCAAAGGGTATCTTCATATCAACATCATGATCGTCGGCATCATATCTCTGTGGTGGTTTCTGTATAGCTTTGTTTTTACGTCGGTAATTTTGTTTTCTAAACTCCAGCACCGTCAATACATTAATTTGTTCATGGGCACGGTGCATTAATAATAATAATAATAATAATAATAATAATAATAATAATAATAATAATAATAATAATAATAATAATAATAATAATAATAATAATAATAATAATAATAATAATAATAATTTATTTATATCTTCAACGTGCCCAGAAGCAGCACAGGCCAGAGTGCGATGGCGCCCAGAAAGACGAAAACAAAACAAAAAATTTGCAGTCACTTTAGCATACGACAATGTGGGTGAAGGCGAAAGCTTGCCGGCGCTCAGGAGACATTCATTAAATTACTTGACATTCTCATTCGAATGCGTTGTTACTTTTTCTTGTTTTCTCCCAGCAAAGGTCGTGAGTTGGAGTGCCTTAATTGACGTTACCTTAACGAACTGTGTCTTAATTAACACCAAAGGTCGTGGGTTCGACTCCCGCCAAGGATCGTGAGTTAGAGTGCCTGAATTAGCGCCATCTTAATTAACTTTGCATTTTTTTACATGAACGGCATCGGAGGCAGCTGTGGAAGACGACGAGAACGAACGCGCGAGCAGTGGCAAGAGCGCGTGTTTGCGCGAGGCGAGCTCCCATGGCATTCTGTACCGCACGCCATGTTATCTAGACCATCGAAGGTGTGAGCTACTTAAGGCTTTCGCCTTAAGAAAGGAACTGGATAAGTATCTACATAACGAAGAACAATGCAACAGTAACACACAGTGGAGAGACGGACAACATGGACGGAACGAGGGATTAACTATGGGAAGTCAGGCGAGGAGCACTGTTAGAAAGAAGGCTCAAGAGAAAGAAGGCTCATGAGAAAGTGCGCAGCTCGGAATGTAAAGAACACAACACTCTTTAAAAGGTATCATGAAGGAGAAAATGACAGTTGTAAAGATTTTTAGTTCTGTGGGGCGGGCGAATGTTTCCAGAAAGAAGCAGGAAGGTGGAAGGGCTCTCTGGTAGTGTTCTGCGGAACCTGCAAGGAAACATAAGTAAGTACATCCGAACATGTAATCATTCTATTGATGATTTTGCACAAAAACAGGACGTCGACATGACTGCGCCAACAGCTAAATGATGGTGGTGTAGGATGATTATTCAGGCTTGAGAGAGAGAGAAAAGAAAGGATGCATAAAAAGGCAGGGAGGTTAACCAGAGGCAGTTCCGGTAGGCTACCCTGCACGGGGGGAAGGGTGAAGGGAGATAATAATAGAAAGAGAGTGGAAGGGGGAGATAGAAAGAAATAGAGACGAGCATAACCAAACCGCGTACACTACAGAGCGGTAAGGGGCGGTGTCCTTACCGCTCTGTAGCCCCACAGACCGTGAAGCCCCACAGACCGCAGGAACATCAATAACGCGAGTAAGGCCTTTAGCGTGGATGTTCTGTGGGAGTACTGACCTAAAGCTTTGAGTTATGATAGTGCACGACTGTCCAACTGGTCCAGCACTCTGCAAAGCACTTGTCTCTGGGCACTATATCGCGTACACTACAGAGCGGTAAGGGGCGGCGTCCTTACAGTATATCGTGAAGCCCCACAGACCGCAGGAACATCAATAACGCGAGTAAGGCCTTTAGCGGGGATGTTCTGTGGGAGTACTGACCTAAAGCTTTGAGTTCTGATAGTGCACGACTGTCCAACTGGTCCAGCACTCTGCAAAACACTTGTCTCTGGGCACTATATCGAGGGCAGACACAGATAATATGTGCGAGCGTCTCATCGATGTTGCATGGGGCGCACGTGGGGCTGTTGGCCATTCCCATAAAGAAAGCATACGAGTTCGTAAATGCAACGCCTAGCCGCAGACGGTACAGCATGGTTTGTTCACGTCATCCGTATGTCCGGAGACAACGAAGGCAAACGATACATGGTGAAAGCGTTCGAGTCCCACAGAGGCAAAGTACATTCATGGGACATCAGTCGCAGCCCAGCCGCAGCGTCGGCTCGCGAAAGCGGAATCAAGACACGTAGACCACTTTCATGTGCAGATCGGGCGGCTTCGTCGGCGTGGTCATTCCCGCTGATGCTGCAATGTTCTGGAAGCCATTGAAAGATTATGTTGTGTCCCTTGTCATTGCTACGATGATACATGTGTCGAATTTCTGAGGCCAGTTGTTCATTAATTGGGTCCGTGGCGCATTGCGCTTTGTATGCACTAAAGGGCTGCCGTGAAGTCACTCAAGACTGCACATTGCTGCGTTGGTTCCTGATTAATGAAATCAAGTGCAGCACGGAGTGCCGCAAGTTCAGCACCCGTTGACGTGTTCACACATGAATTTTAATTTGATTTCCTCAGGTTATGCCGGGATGATGACTGCAGCAGCAGAGCTGTTGAGTTTTGCTGAACCATCTGTGTATACATTTTGCCGGAATCTGTGCACGTTGTGAATGTGCTCCAAAGTTGCTTGTTTCAAAGCTTGCAATGGCGTTCCGGCTTTCTTTCTGATTCCTGGAATCGTCAGTTGCACTTGCGGCCGGTGCAGACACCACGATGGATCTGATAATCGTGTAACGGGCGTAAATTCTGATGGCAAGTAGGACTGATGTCTCACAATAGTTTTGGCAAAAGTTGAAAGTGGCCTTTTTGCTGGCAAGCAAGCAAGATGATGGGAGGGAATCCGAGTCAGGTGTCGGATGTGTGCTCTCAGGACATCTGTATCAATGTAGACTGTCAAAGGAGCGTCTCTGGCTATGGCCACTGTCGCAATCGATGACGCAGTTTTGGGGAGACCGAGACAAGTTCTGAGTGCTCGTGCTTGCACACTCTGAAGTTTGCTGATATTTGTAGTGCAAGTATTTCCCAGTACAGGTAAGCTGTACCGCAGGAAGCCCAAAAACTGTGCTTTATATAGTTGCAACATTGATTGTACTGTTGCGCCCCAGGACTTCCCGCCGAGGAATGCAAGTAAGTCCACGATGGCGGCCAAACGCGTTGTCGTGTACGAGACGTGAGGGTTCCAAGACAAGTCCATATCAATGATGACGTCAAGAAAGCGGTGCGTTCGTCTGTATCGTACAGTTTGGTCATTAAACCGCAAAACATACGGGGCCATCGCTTTGCGAGTGAAGGCAACGAGTGCACATTTCTCAGGGGAAAGCTCCAGGCCTTTTCAGGCTTGAAATGCTGTTGGTACGTCAGGTCAGAAAACGATGTTAGTATATATACTTACAAACTTTTTCTCCACTCGCTCAACTAAAAGGCTACGTTAGTTACTCGTTCCATTGCACACCTCTGAGGCATATTGAAGCAATGGGAGACACTTCGGTGTAAGCAATTTTAGGAAAGGAAGTGTGGTACGAAAACCTCCTGTAAGTCTGCAGATGGAACCAAGCACGCGCAGGCCTTGTGATGCTTCGCGCTTAGAGTGGGCGGCGAAGCTTAATTTAAGGTCACTTATATCGAGAACCCCCATCAGCCCTGCATGAGAAACATAATAAGGGGAAAAGACGTTGTGGGTTTTATATTAACATGACAAAAATTCTAGTTTTTATTAAATTAAAGTGAGCCCGTTTTAACTGGCACCCTTCAGAGAATGAGGATAAATGGCACTGTAGAGCGCGACCGCGTACCTCCTTAACTATTTTGATGTCGTCAGAGTAAAGAAGGAATGAAGTCTTCTGGATTGCTGAGAAAACGTTGTTGATGAAGGTTAGGATGTAAAGCGGACCCAACACGGAACCTTGGGGCATGCCACTAGACACCGTATAAAAGAAAACGAGCATTGACCATTGACGCTCAAGAACCAGGACCTATCCTGGAGATAGGTTCACAGTAGAGTTACAATAGCAGCTTCAACACCGTAACGCACAACCTTCTCGAGTAGTAGGGGACCACAGACTACGTCAAATGCTTTGCTGAGGTCACAGTACACAGCATCAACTTGCCCCCTCAGAGTGACGGGCATGGAAACCTGCATCATAAAGCTGACAAAGTTGGTGGTCATTGAACCGCGAAAAATAAATCGATGTTGATTTAGAACAAGAACATTTTATTTACGCTGAACAACCAATACACTATTAAGAGCTAATTCGAAAAGTTTGGAAATTGCAGAGAGAAGAGGAATCGGTCGCTGTAGTTCGCGACATCTGTTTTGACGCCGGGTTTAGAGATGGGTAAAACGCGAGCGGTGTTCCTAGCACTCAGAACGGTGAAATTATTCAAACAGTTATCAGACATTGATCTTAGCACAGGTACAAACGTACTGCAGTAGGCTTTGAAAATGGTAGCCGGGGTTCCATCTGGGCCACTCCAGAAAGATGGCCTCAGACGCCTGAGGCATTCGCTTATGAGATTCTCGTGAAAGAGTACCGAGCAGGAAGTTACAGCAGAAAAGCGCGGTTGGTGGTCAGTGCTGTCAGGCGACGATTTATCTTAAAGGAAAACATAACAGCGAAAGAATCGGCAACTGCTTACACTTCACCACAGGAATGAAGCAGAAAGATACGATCTCCACGTTTATTGAAGCGCTTACGAATGTGCCTCCAAAAGTCTGCTGGCTGGTTAGAGGCACTGTAGTGCTGTTCTCTGATGACTCAATGCAAGACTTGTGATCCCGCTTATACAAGTGATTACATATGGACCCCAAGAAGCGGAATTCTCCTGTCTATTAGCTAGGCCCAGGACCTTTGGCTTCACTGTGGGCGTGCCTCTTCAGGGTTTAGAGCAGTTCTAAGTTCCGCAGAGAACCACTGGGGCAATTTATAAACAGCAATGATAATATTAATACTAATAATACGGTCACCATTACAACCGGTGGTGCAGCCAGAAATTTCGTTCGTGGGGGAGGGGGGGGGGGTGTTGCGCTCACGTAGCAGCTAGGCCTCCTCCTTATACAATTTTTCGAGGGATTAAACACATGAATAATAGCTGCAGTGTCATTGCCTCAGATGCTGCAAACGAATTCTTGAACGTCATGCATGGTCACGACAAGTAAAATATGTATTTTTTCATAAAAGAATAGAACGTATGTCCCAGAACTTGTGCCTGAAATGATATCAATGCTTCCATGTTTTTTGTCTACTTAATAGGTAAAGAAAATATCACACGAATATTAGAAATATATCATTTCGAAACCAGCAAAGCAGTGCATGCCGCTGATAGGAAAAATGTAAAGGCCATGAAATGAACAAGTTGTCATTCAAGAACCTTGTTTACATTTTTGTACATATGCAACGGCAAGGGAAATATCTCTATGACGCTCTCTTTTGTTCCAATGTATTGCGCAGGAGCAGCTTTCACCGGTAGTGTATTGTAATTGCACCGAAATTATAGTCGCAACAGAGAGCACATATAAAAAGCAGGAATTCTGCAAAATATACGAAAGCGAGTCAAATGAAAGTGAGCCAATGCGAATATATGATGAACGGGGTACTTCATTTAAAAGTAGTCTACATGATCGTTTATACATTTGTCCCACTGACTAGCGAGTCGTGTGATTCCCGTCTCATAAAACTCCTTGGGTTGCTGCTTCAAAAAGTCTGTAACTGATTTTTTCACGCCATTGTCCGGCACGAACCTGTTTGCCTTGAGCTGTTTTTTCAATCGCCTAAAATGTGGAAGAAGCAAGGTGACAGGTCCGAGCTGTATGGCGGATGTGGCAGTGTTTCCCACTTGAACTTTGCCAGTGTTGTATTAACCACATCAGCGACGTGGGGACGGGCATTGTCGCAAAGCATGATGACCCCATTCGTCAATTTTCCAAGTCGTTTGTTCTTGATTGCGACACGCAGCCAATCCGGCTTTTCACAATATCGGAAACGACTGATAGCCTCTCCAGGTTTAGAAAATTTGATCAATAATGGCCCCTAACGACGGAAAAAAAAGTCAACAGCATCTTTCCGGCTGAAATGACGGCCTTTGCATTCTTTGGTGCAGGTGAGTCCGAATGTTTCCACTTTATGCTTTGTCATTGTGTTTCAGGCTCGTAGTAGTGACACCATGATTCGTTCCCGGTCTCAACTGCAGAGAGGAAGTCATCACCCTCATTGTGATGCCGGATCAGATGAGTCAAGGTAGCGCCGAACCTCTCAGTCTACTGGCGGTGGTTCAAAATCTTGGGCATTCATTGCGCACACAAGAGCCGATAACCGGCATGTTCATCAATTATGGATCAATTATGGTGGGAACCGAACCGTGAATGATGTTCACATGCTCTGCCAGCTCATCGATGCTTATCCTCCGTCCTTGTATAACCAGCTCATTACCTTAGCAATTGTATCTGGGGTGATTGTACGATGACTTTGACCCGGTCTTGGATCGTCTTTGCAACTTTCACGTCCGTTGAACCGTTTGCCCCTACGCTTAACAGTGGCCAATGAAATGCAGTGTTCACCGTACACGGCAGCCATACGGCGACTAATTTCTTTTTGGGAAACACTTTAAGCTGTGAAAAACGTCACGACACTGCGCTGTTCAACTTTTGGAGCTTTCATTATGTCACGCAACCATGTTCAACCTGGTGTATGAGAGCATTAAAGAACATTTATCCTCACACCTGCGTGTCACTTTTCTAAATGAGAGATGCCTGTGGGCTACGTGCAAGCCTCGCAGATAATGGACCGAACCATTATTGTGCAAGGTGGGTTAGCTTACTCTCATTTGACTCGCCCTCATGCATTATAAACGCGAAGACACAATGGAATATACAAATGCGAAGATACAGCTTGATAAAGGGCAAACAAGCGTTACTGGAAACAAAGTTAACTGCACGTATACACAAAACCGCGCAACAAGATATTTAAATATACTAATGTCTCCAAGAAATTTACGTATCTGAGAACAAGTAACTGTACATAATGCGTCAAACAAGGCAAATAAACATGTTGCGCAATCACAGATTCACAGATCACAGAATACTAAGGCTCGCCCCCCATGCCTCCACTCCCCCTGATGTATCGCGCGCGACTGAAGGCGGCGCGCTTCCTCCCCACTTTTGATCCTTGCGCACAGCCACCATCGTCTACTCACCCATGCCACCACCACCCTCCTACGCTTTCACTCGCACATACAGCATGCGGCGCGTGGTCACGATGTTCTCGCCCTCGGTCTTTATGCGGAATATGAGCGCGACGGCGACGGCAGGAATGCGCCTGGACTGTCCATATAATTGCTATCGCAACAATATAATAAGAGTATCCGGCAAGTGAAGCGTACCATGGCCCATTACTTTCCTTTTCGGAAAAGAAGTCACAAAATCGAACTTTCACCATGCGACAATTCGTTGCGCCGCAACAATGTCTTTTTTTTTCTTTTTTAGGGAGGGGCACCGAAATAAAAAAAAAAATAGAACGCAAAGGAAAGCACGTTGGCCACAATCGAATCCCTACTTTGGGCTCCTAATGTGCCTACAGAAGGAATATCGAAGAAAACGTGAGACGCTTGTTCCACAGAGAACCATACGCATACTGCTCGGTATCCTACACCGGCGAGGCAAGACTTTCCGGAGTGGTTGCGCTCAAGCGAATGCGTTGCAATCCGTCGAGTCCCCACAGTGATGGCGGCGAGCGACCATTGTTTCTTTTTCTGATCTGCTAGCCAGAAAGCGTCCCAAACTCTGCCATGCCAAAATCCACTCGGCTAGAGAAAAACGAACGCGCACCGAAATGCGCCGCGAGGTGGTCGGGGCCACGCGAGAAAAACGCATGCGCTCTGGCTGGCTCTGCAGCCCGCGGGTAGCGAGAAGAAATTGAAGAGGCTCAATGTGTCCTCGCGAATAAAAGTCAACCTACGAAAAAAAAAGAACGTCGTTACCTTTGCTGGCTATAGTGTCTTGACATGGATGCTTTGGCGCAGGTGAAAAAAAATTCATATTCTTTTCTGTGACATGACGGCACAAATGAACCACCACCACGCTTCGTCTCAGCGGACCTCGATGCCTGCTTTGTCAACTTCTTTGACAGTGTGTTGATTTCGCTTGTCTCGTGGTGTGGTCCGATGTACGACTTTAGAAAAGTCAATGCACCTTTCGCGTCAAATGTTTATAACAACATTAAACCCACAATGTTCCGGAATTGAAGATCTAATGCACGACTTTGGAAATGTCAATGCACTTTTCCCATCAAAAATTTATGAGAACTTCATGCCCATAAAATTTCGGAATTGAAAATCATGCGCTCTGTAGATTCCGAGGTCTTTCCGAGATGCCGCGGCGAGCCCGCTCGCCATCAAAACACCCTTGAAACTTTGTGTTTTGACGGTGCTCTTTGCGTTATGTGACTCCCGGTGCATGGGCGTTGCCACAAAATCCAGCCCGAGCTTGCAATGTTCGCGCTGAGATATCTTTTCGAACGTGAAAAAGAGATTCTAGACAAAATCCAGAATGATTTCCGGCGCCGAGGGTTGTTTTTGTTGGCGGTGCGTGGCAGCACGAAAAATTTCGGGGGCGGCTGAAGCTTCATAAGCCCTCCTCCCCCCTCCCCCCCCCCCGCCACCACCTATCTCTTCCTGGCTACACCCCTGATTACCACTATCATAATGTCGGTAAAATATTGGCTTTATCCCTAACGGAAAAGCTATGTCGTAAACTAAAAGACACAAAAACTTTCAACCAAGTATAGCAAACATCATAACTTATTGTATTGTGTTAACAACGTTGCACACTGCAGCTACAACAAGTTGGGCAACGCTGTTTCTAAACAACGGCTCTTGGCCGACTCGATCCCAAGAAAGGAGCGACATTTGTTATAATACAAGAGGAAAACGTGGTTCCTAGTATTGTTTATGCTCTGGGGTAGGAGCACCGCCAACAATTTTTTGTAGGCGTGCTGGTAAACTTCCTGCCTTGTGTCAGTGGTCCTTACGACGTCAAGAAAATGAAAAACAGACCACAAACGCTCCACGTATTTATTCGTGTTATTTATTTAATACGCACCACCAGTTTCACTGAGGATTACTACAGTAAAGGCGTGAACGTATAACTGAAACATGCTGCAAAAGATAGGCGGGTCGGTTCTAAAATCATACGTCCATACACCATACTATTTGGGCGGAAACCAAGGCGACAAGAACGATACAGTAAACATGTTGGTAACACAGCGTGAAACAGAAATGCAGACCCGTAGCAATGGACTGCTTTGTGTGAAACGGCGAGAAATTAAAAGACAAATGCAGGAGAAATGAGACAGGGTTCTATTGGAGGGGAAAACGGTGATAGCTTTCTAAGAGCGACAGAAAACTACGGTTAGCTTTTACTGTTGGATATAGATGCAGGCAAGGTGTCCTACTACCTAATTTCACTATTTGTCTGTCTATTTCACTATGTGTCTATTCACTAATGTTTTATTTAATGTCACTATATAAACATCATGCTTTGAAATGTTTATGACACTGATGATACGTTTCTGTATTCGGTGCTTACTTCGAACTATTTGTGTTAAAGGGGTCCTAACCACCCCTCGGTCTTGGTGAAAAAAACACAGTCCGCAGTTAGCACGCACTGCTGTGAGAGAGAGAGGAAAAATCATTAATGTGTAATGAGATTGGGTAACTTACTCGTAGGGTGGAGCTCTTAGTTCAGGGCCCAATTGGCTCGCGCTACTCTGCGTGCCCGCCGGATCAGCCGTCGCGGCTCTTGCGGGTCTGAGCAAGTCAGCGCATTCTCCCAGGAGGAATGTGAAGGTGAATGAATAGGGGAGTAACCCGGAGGGTGTGGGCACTCCCAGGTGCAATGATATACCGTGTGCTTTGCTCCACAATAGGGACAGTATGAGGGATATTGTGTGAGGTTGTGTGGGGTGGAAGAGGTGAAGATAAAAGAGGCAGGGAAATGAATTAGTTTGAAGCTATCGCCACGCGACGGCATCTTCTCGGTTAAGGGAATTATGTGGTGGGGGAAAGTGTCTTCTGGTATCTCTGTAATATTGTAGAGCTTCAGTGTAGCTCAGTGGTTCTGTCGGTGCGTCGTCTGGGATGGACAGCTCTTCCAACGGCACCCGGTTAGCGAGCTCTCGGGCTACCGCATTAGCGGGTTCATTACCATGGAGAAAGGCGTGTCCAGGTGTCCAGACGATACGTACCCTGTTTAACGCTGTGGGGTGCAATGATATATGGATGCGGTGTGTGTAGGGTGTCACCTTCCCTTGAGCCAAAGTCCTGTAGGCAGTCTGTGAATCAGTGACCACTGTGATAGTTCCATCCGGTGCCGGCATGGTTGAAGCTTGTACGATGGCTGGGGCGATAGCAGCCTCTTCCGCCGTGCCACTGTCCACAGTGTTGAGCGTGGCCGAAGCCCTCAGAATATCTGTACTATCTAGTACGACTAGACATAGGGCACGTCTTTGTGGGCAGCGGGCCACGTCGGTTTATAGGACCGGTGTGTTCGATGTGTCATCGCCAAAGAGTCGAGCCAGGGCTTGCGCTCTTGCCTTTACTCGGCCTTTATGATGGTCAGGGTGCATATCCCGGGGAATTGGGGCCACGTGAATTTTGTTGCGAATGCTAAGCGCAAGAAGTATGCGGTGCTGTGAACATCAGCCAAATTCTGCAGCAGTGCGCGACGCGTGGAGCTCGCAAGCGGAGCGCGTAGTCACCTTTCTCTCAATCGCTCTCTTTTCAACAGGAGCGCACTCCTCACTCTTCTCTCGGTGCTTTATTTCGTAATATAGCAGATTACCATAGGCGACTGCTAATGGTCAATAGCTGACATCAATCAAGAAAGATGTTCGGATCATTGCGCTTGTTCCTACTGTTATAGTGTATTTTATTGACGCAGTTTAATAAACAGGCTGAAATAAGTGAAAATCTCCTTTCGAATTTCGATAATAATCAGGTACTTCCACAAGGAGCTGACTACGAACTGCTCACGCTCGGCCGCGGCCGCCCGCGTAGAGATTAAACTTTGGCCACACTGCTTATCAGTGTCGTGGCCATCTGGTCTCGCTGATTTCGACTAGTTTTGCATGCTAAATTAGCCCCGAACCAGGCGAAACTTAAACCCAGGCCACACGCACCCTTGCCAGCGCGCCCTCACTCCTGGCCGCTCCTGGCTAGACGCCTTGGCAAAGTTCGCTTCGGGTTCAACTATTGATAGCGTTTAAAAATGCGCAAGTTGGACGGGGCTATGCTATCCGTCAGTCAAGCTGGTGCAGGACAAAGCCGGTCTGCACCACTAGCACCACCTGAGTGGAGCATATGAGCGCAAGCGTGCATTCGAGCCCTGTCGTGCACAATGCAAACGCTGCGCATGCGCGCTACAGTTGCATGTAGCTGTAGTCTGCTACGTAGCGTAGATACCAAAGTCGATCCAAATAGGTCGCGAAGCTTCGGGAGAAAAGCGGTTCAGTACAAATTGTCACCGACATCAGCAAGGGTGGTTATATGGGAGCAGCGATTGAAGCGCGACTATGTTTAGAGGGAACAAACATTGGGAAAGAAAAAAGCGTTTTTTAATTAAGGCGATACACAGTTATATTCATTCAACGAAAATAAAATTTCTGGTCAATTTTATATATTGGTGACGAGTCAAGAAAATACAAGTTTATGTAATTTTATTATTATTATTAAATATATTTCTTTTCAGCGCCCATCGTTACAGCGGGCGTTGACGCCGCTATCACTCGCAATGGAATGCAGCTCTTGAAACGTGCAGAAAGGCGCGCTCGTAAAGTTCACCTGCTGAAATACGCCCCCCTCACACGTTGTGCTTTCTTGCTAGTCGACGTTTGTCTGAATTTGGTGACGCGGGTAGCTTCACCGCTTCTTAACCTGTTCAGTCAAAAGTAGTGAGTTACGACCGCCAGATAATTGTTTAGTTGTTTTCGTGTGACTGCTCTGGCCGAGGGGCTTGGCGTCCGACGATAGGAACAGCGCTCTACACCTAAAGCTTTCGTCGGCCTCCAAAGAAAGTATGTTCTGTGCAGGGGTGCGATTTCGAAAACCGTACGGCTGGCCTTTTCCCGCATCGCTTTCCGCGGGGTATTTGAATCTATAGCTATAAAAGCAGGCTAACAAAACAAATTTCGCGCCTTCAAAAACAAGATGACGTCACTTCTGTTTTAACGGATATGGCGTCGCATTATTTTTTCTTCCGCCGGAAGTGTTCCCACTCGCCCACAAGATATGGTGGGACACGCGAGCGCGTGACATAGCAGCTCAGAGTGCCTGCGCAGCCAGCAAACCTGTGCGCTCATGACGGTAGGCTATTGCGCCAACTTAAGGGCAAAGACGGGAGACTTGACAAACACAGGCGCAGTGGCGGCTATATTCGTAGCTTCGTGAGCCCGCCAAACCTGCATTGCGAAAACACGAAGCGAAGTTTGCTTTAAATAGCATACAGTTCTTGCGGTAATCCAGCCTTGCATTTGTGAACTGGATGCAGAAATGCAGTTTCACCAACATCTAGCGGAGTTCACTGCGTCACCGACTACGACGGCTCGTGCAAACAATGTAGCAGACGACATAAACAATTTTTTTAAGCTGCCATTTTGTCTGAGCAGCTTTCCTATACGATGCACGGCGACGCTGGCTGCACTAGCATGCCACGTAGTGTATTCGCGCACCCGCGGGGCTCGCAGTATTTTATGTACCTTCGCAGAACCCTGTCAAGATGTCGACCTGTGGCCGCATTCTTTTATAGCGACCATCACTCATGGTACGGGGATGCTTCGCCAGTGAAAACAAGGAAACTAGAGAACGTGCACACACGTAGGAACTTTCACAGCAGACGCTATACAGCCTTCGTCACGTGGTGCGTAGGAGTGCTGCAGTTGAATAAGTGAAAAAAAAGTTATTAAATTATGGGATTTTACGTGCCAAAACCACAATCTGATTATGAGACACGCCGTAGAGGGGGACTCCGAAAATTTCGACCACCTGGGGTTCTTTAACGTGCATGTAAATGTAAGCACATGGGTGTTTTCGCATTTCGCCCCCATCGAAATGCGGCTGCCATGGCCGCGATTCAATCCCGCGACCTTGTACTTAGCAACCCAACACCAGAGTCACTAAGCAACCACGGCGTATGTAATTCGATGAGTTAATTCGGCTCGTATTGACTGGCACAGGCAAATGACTCGGCTCGATTGTTATTTAAAACGCGTTTCTTCATTTTATTTGCGGCTAATAACAATGAACGCCTATTGGAGTAATCCAGCTCAATAAGTAGGTTTGAGCTAGATTCTAGAGGCAATTCTCAAAAATTCTGGTAACTCTAATATAAAAGAAATTATATGAGTGTGTGCGATTTAGTTGCTCATTATGCGTTCTTCTCGCACAAGCTACGTGTGTAAGTGTGCCAAATTATATGTGCAACTGGACCACCTGTTCAGAGGAGAAGTACAGCTGGTGCCGCATTTTGTGAGCCAAGATCTCCTCCTTCCATTATCTCACTAAAACAAAACAAAAGATTCTGGTCACGTTTGCACTTGTTCAGCGACAGGGAATGCACCGCAAAATCCTTACAATATAGACATAAGGAAACTCCCTAATGTGACTCAATCTTGCGTTTTCGTCCACGTTGCAGGGTTCGTCCTTCGGTGCCCTCAAGGTTCTCTATAACTGTTTCTCAACGTGTTGCACCTCACTTGCATCACACCCTGCGTATTTCCGCAGCCTTCTTCTCGCACTTTACTTCAATGTAGGCAGAAACGAAAAGACTGATGCCTCGTGGCCTTCAGAATAGAATTCGCCTTACTCGGCGGGAATTATTCTCAGAACTGCGGGGCAAACGGTTCTCTGCATTCGCAAAGCTTGTGGCTGGCACTCTCGAACGGCATTTCCTGCACAGCAAGCATTGGAAAACGCTGCTTCTGAAAGCTACTTTTCGGACGCCGTGTGCTTGCTATAATTTATCTCATTCAGACATTGTGGGGCCATTCACGTGAACGATCTGTTTTTGCCAATGCTATCCACGAATGACGTTGTGAAAAATTAGGCAGACCGCATGAAATGTTGGAATCGACGTTAAGCGAAACGTTTTTTTGCGAGGTAGCTGGTTATACAGCACCATTTGGAGTTTTTCGAAGAGTTACCGGATGGACCAAGGCGTTTGTGAAGAGCAAGGGACTGTGTTCGACGCGAGCCTGTGTGTGACGTGAACAACAGGACATCGATGACATGATGACGACAGTGTGACGGCCTGAAGATTACAAGATTCTTTATTTATTTATTATTTATTTATTACTGATTTTCTTCACGAAGAAAAAATTACAACCTGTTCCGTTACGGCCTTGGCCGATCACGAAGGCTGGATAATAATCGCGCAGCGCCTTCGTAGCGTTCTGCTGCGATAAAAGGACAGGGGAATGTGGGCCGATCTCGAAGGCGGTGCACTCTAACACAGTCTCTCGAGGCGTTACCTGCTCCAAGGCAAGAATGGGAGAAACTGACATGCTACCGCTCATGATTCAAGGGAAAGAGAGTGGTAAGTCGGTGGTCGAATGGTAGCTGGCGCTCGCACACGCTCTACCTCATGCAACGTGACTCGACGCACGCGCCATTCGTTTGAAAGTTGGCGCCCAATTGGCAATGTAACGACAAACACATGCGTGCGCGATCGTGACCATACCGTTAAAGCATCGGGCGTCACAAGTTCGATCCCACCATCGGACAATTTATTTTTGTTTTCGTGAAACGAGGCCACATAGCAACCTACCTACACACCGCGAGTGCCTGGGATGAGCTGAGGCATGCTTCGCATTAAGACTCATACGCTGAGCTGTGGTTGAATTGACTGCTCTACTCGTTCAATGTGACTCCAGTTTGATTCTGAACGCAGAACATTACTGCCATACGACCACTTTACTAAAGGCAATACAACATGTTTGACGGGACGCTCAACGCGTCGCGTTACGTCAGCAACGGTGAAGCATTAGTGTTTGCCTTTCTCGTAATGTCTGAAGCCAATAATGAACCTGTACATGTCGTTTGGGCATGTGATTCAATCCTTCTGTGAAAAACGAATGCGACAAGGCTGCCTGCACACTGAGCCTAAATTTTGTGGCATTGTACTTACGGGAATTCATTAGAAGAATGCACCATAGAAAATTGTGCCGTCTTGACTTCAATCCAGTCTGCAGCATCTCGACATAAATGGACGTCACTACCATGTTTAATTTTTCTTCGGAAATATCATGCTAAACAGTAACACATAATGGGCCTTACTTGGTAGTGCCACAGAAAAATTAACATCTGGCGCTATACGTCTGTTTTGCAGTGAAATAAGTAAGCGCGGGGCCTCACACCGCTGGCACACGACATAATATCATAGATGGTCGGACGGATAGATTCTATGAGCATCCCCTTTAAAACGGGGCGGTGGGTTGCACCGCCAAGCTCTTATCATTATATTGCCTAATGTCCTACCTATGTTGAAAAGAAATAAAAAAGAAAATGAAAAAACGAACACATCCACGAAGGGTTCCCATAACCAAACTTTCTGAAACCTTACAGGAAACTTTTAGTACGCCTCTTTTGTTTGTCGTTTGCCTACTTCCACCAATCTTCTAATCGCCTCTTACTAATCTTTATTGCGAACATGTTTGCTTTCCCGCTGTACTCGCTGAACTCAAGGGCTTCAAGAAGACCAGACGGGCCTAAATCGACCGCTGGGCAGATATCTTCATATTCTTACTAAACATGCTCCATCGTTTCCCTAGTTTTACCGCCGCAAGCAGATACTTCTTTTTCCTTGTTGTATCTCGCTTTATAAGTGCGTGTTCCAAGGCATCCTGATCTCGCTTCGAAAAGCAATGAGCTTCCCTTTGAGTCATGAATTGTTTCTTTCCTGATTTCGTTTTTTCCTCTTTATTTACTCATAGCAGGTTTTTTTTTTCCCATTGCCGCCACCCACGAGACAATCTCAGCCTCTCTGACTTTCCGCCCGGCGCTCTTTGTTGCCGTCTTGCTCACCATACCGGACGCATACTTGCTGGTAAGCTTCCTCGTTTTTTGCCTCCACTATGAATCAATGTTTCTCATGTATAAATATCTGAACGCTCTCTCATCCCATTTACTTTTTTTCCATATTCCTCTGTCCTTCTTCATAATGAATTTTACTCTGAGGCTCCATAACTTCAAAATTTGTCCAGCCCATATCACCCTGCGCAGCTTCATTTGTAGTCTTCCCGTTAGCGCCCAATGCGAGGTGTCCCACTGACCTTCGGTCGCCATCGAGTCCTGATTGTACCCCTGACTTAAAGCAAACAACCGCATTTCCAAATGTAACTCCTGGAACTATTACACCTTTCTACATACCCAGTAGCACCTCGTGCGTATTGCAACACCATAGCACTCAGTGTTTCATTATGGCTGGATTTCTCTTCCCCTTTACTATTATTCTTTTTTCACGTGTTTCAACGTATTTATTGCCTTCGTTCATCCATATATCAAGGTATTTATATTCTTTTAGCCGAGGTATTTCCTGGCCCTGTATTGACACGGCCTGTTCACTGCTTTCGTTGAATATTATAACACCTGAGTTTTTAGCGCTAAATTTCAGACCTAAATGCACTCCTTCTTGTCTACAGATAGTGGGGAGACGTAGCACAGCACCTTGCTTGCTAGCTAGCATCACAATGCCGTCAGCATAAGACAAACCTGGAAGCTGCCGCTCTACTACTGTACCCACCTGTATGTATGAGAGATTACAACCGATATACTTCCCTCTAGCACCCTTTCTATCCTCGCCATGCACATCATAAAGAGCGGTGGGAATAAAGGGAACCCCTGCCTCAGTCCCATGTCGATTTCAACTTTCTGCTCAATCCTCATCCCTTCCCATTCAACGCAAGCGGTATTTTCTAGATAAATCTCTCTCAAAAGCTGTATACAATAGTCGCCTAAGCCTTCTCCTTCCAGAATATCCCACAAAATATTGCGGTCTACGTTGTCATGACCCCGACATGACCCCGACGCAGCAGCGCTCCTGCCGGTGATAGAAGGAAGCGCGAACACAGACGTAGTCAGCTCGCTCTGCGGACAGACGGTGCAGTTGAGACACCTGTGCATTATTCCACCATGCTCTGGTCCAACGACCCCGAACAAATTAGTATCTTTGGATGCCGCGTCAGCTATACAAACATGGAAGGAGTGCAAATTGTGCACAGCGTCAACGACTACGTCCATGGTCTTACGGACACGAGTGCTATTCCAATTTTGGCCTTCACCTTGCGCTCGCAACATAAGCCTAGAACATTGCCTAGCAGGGCACAGTCGGATTCGTTATCCGTTCTTTGTTCGACGAAGCAAGATATTCGCAGCACTTAGTAGGCTCACCATCTTCCTGATAAAATTGTCATTGAGATTGACCCGTAGACATGAGAGAAAGGACCCACTCCCTAGAGTTTCGTTAAGACGATGGTCACACTACTACCACCTTCCCGCCGGACCACCTCACATGGCTGTGCCCATGGGTCCCGCTTACTACTCCTGGTCTGAAATCTAAACTTCTCCCAAAATTCCATCATCCATACCACGTCATTGGTCAAACCTCGCCAGTAAACTACACTGTCGAACTACTTACGCCTTCAAGCGATTACCGTCGCGACAGTCGCGCGATTTTGCACGTTAGCACGTTAAAGCGCTGTTACCAGTCCTTCGTCCCGTCTGCTTAAGCAACCTGGATGGGTTTCCATTTTCCACCGACGACTGTAAAGAAACAGCTCGGTGTGTAAGCTGGTAGTATTACCGTTACCTGGCGCTGGATTCATTTGTTTAGCTCGATGATACTCTACTTGTGCTACCATTTCGGCCGATCACATCAGGAGCTCTTCATGAAGCGCTGTAGTTCTGCCAAAGTTTAACACGTGTAGGGGGGGGGGGGGGTTCTTGCGGAAATTGCGGAGTCCCCGCATAATGCTGACTTTGCTGACCGCCCAATTGCCCAGTGACTGGAGGGCAAGCCGAATTATAGCCATCTTTAAAAAGGGAGACCGCCTAACGCTAGTAAATTACCGTTCTATTTCACTAACTTCATCATGTTGTAAAATTATCGAACATATCATAGCTACTAGCACAACTAACTTCCTGGAAGAGCGTTCTGCACTGACCAAGTTGTTTAGGAAAGGATTCTCAACCGTAAGTCAACTCTTCACATTGTTTCATTCTCTTGCATTAACCCTCGATAGACACGGTAAGATAGATGTGCTTTCCTTAGATTTCTCTAAATCTTTCGACAAAGTTCCTCATGACAAACTCTCTCTCTCTCTCTCAAAAGAGAGAGAAAGAGAGAGATCAAATTATAAATGAAAGGCTGAAAGATTAACCAGGACTGCGCCCGGTTGGCTACCCTGTACTTGGGAAAGGGAAAAGAAAAACACGTATAGGGCTGCGCTCAAATTTCGCGTTAGGGAGCATCGTAACCGTCAGCTTTTTTTTTTTATTTCAACCTACTTAAATAGCTGCAAAAATACGTAGACGTAAGGGGTTAACTCTCAGATTGTCTTCCAGTCACATCTGGTGTGCCACAGGGCAGTGCGCTAGGCCCTGTGGTAAATTGTATTTAATGACACTGCATATTGGCACGTGTACTCGTTAATCGGGTGATGCGTTTTCGCCGTCTAACAATTGTTATCGCTCAGCGCAGGACGCGCCTGCATGTATCGGAAGTTTCTCGAATGCTATCGATTGTTCTATCCGCTGTCTCTTATCACCTAACCTTGTGTAATTTGAATGCATATATGCGCGACGCGAATTGTGTAGTACTTTCGGGAAGACAAGCGTGCACCAACGATAACTCCGCAACATTCAATGACTCATGTATGAAAGCCGACGCGCTTGACCCGCTCAGATTTTCGACGATCGCCGACTCTGTTCGCCGCTATCGTTGTTCTTTGAGTGTAGCCTGTTTTTGAGGGCACAGGTTCACCCAATAAAACGCAAGTTTCGACATTCACAGTTCTGCTGCTTTCTTCAACTTCACTAATATCTGACGATATTATGATATTGTTGAAGTTGTTGAGACTGGTGTCTTGTTATAAGAAATTATTTGCGCTAATGATGACAACGACCTCAACACTAGTCGGTGTAGTATACTGCACATGAATAGTGTGAACAATAGGGGATGTCACTAAAGATGAGAAAATCTGTCTGCCTTCCACTAAGTGGCAAGAAAAAAATCCACTTCCACACACTTACTATTAGTGTCTTTAATAATACAGCAAGTAAATTACTACAAATATCTCGGTGTGGCACTGACTTCTAACCTATCTTGGAATCTTCGTATTGATAATGTTTGCTCATCTGCCTTCCGCAAGTTATGTGTTCTTAAACATAAACTTAGAAGTGCTCCTACTAATGTTAAATCCCCCTGCTACACTGCTCTTGTGCGATGAAAACTAGAATACACGTGCATTTTAGGGGACCCATAATCTAACCATAACATTTATAGTCTTGAACGTATTCAGAAAAAGCCTGTAAGGTTTATATTTAACAAATTTCCCGCGTTAGAATCGCCCTCTAATTTAATGCAAGCCAATGACATACCACTATTACCAGAACGATGACAAAAATTTAGATTAGAATGTATTTCGCAACGTTTGAGTAACAAACTAGCTCTAGATCCATCACTGTATTGATCACCACTGACTGGCAGGCCCGGCCGACACCACCAACAAAACGCCCGAAAGCGATATTTTGCTGACAGCACTTGTTTTAGGTTTCTTATTTTCCAAGGATCATACATGATTGCAATTGCCTCACTGAAGCGAGGGATCCCACTCTGAATTAACATTTTTGGCCTGCATCGGTATTGTTCTGTTCTTCTTTCTTTTTGTTTTCGTTTCTTTATTTGTATTCGAAAGTGAAAGTGAAAGTGAATTTATTTTCTTTTCAACGACAAGAGGGCGCCAAGACAAAAGGCAAGAGCCTGACAAGGTCCCGGTCACCCGTAAAACAGCTGGCATTGTGCACGAGCACTTCACATCAAATTCACAATGAATTTCTCAAGCATTGTAAAAGCATGAAGCAGTAAGTTAACATGCACAAAATTTGTACAAGAAAAGAACAAATTGAATACACAACTTATCGTATGAGTGGTATAAAGATACATAATTTTTTTACAAACATGAACATATCAGTCCTAAAACACAGAAACAATATCACTTAGCTTACAACATGTGCGTTATAGAAAAAAACATTTGAAAGGTAGTAAAATAAATACAGATAAATACAAAGTATGTCGGACTAAATAAATATCTCATTTCGTTTGTTCCAATAGGTATTCTTTAATTGTAGATTTAAAACGTTTGTGTGGAAGGGAATATTCAGTTTCAAAAGGAAAGTGGTTTATTACCATGAGAATTTGGTAGCTTAGTGCTTGCTTGCCATAATTGGTGCGTGTGATTGGAACAAGCTTACGTTTCGTCCGAAAAGCATAACGGCTGCTGGAATTATCTGGCCAAAAAGGAACAATCTATGATGATGGATGTACTTAAGTAGACAGAAGTTGTATACTCCTTTTACTTTAAGGATGCCATATTTCTGAAATAGCGGTGACGTAGGTAAATCTGAAGGTCTGCCATGAAATCCCTCAATAGCACGCATAGCGCGTTTCTGAATTGAAATTAGTTTAAGGTAGTTGCTGGACGTCGTAGTTCCCCAAA
Organism: Dermacentor andersoni; assembly: GCF_023375885.2. Taxonomy (NCBI): domain Eukaryota; kingdom Metazoa; phylum Arthropoda; class Arachnida; order Ixodida; family Ixodidae; genus Dermacentor; species Dermacentor andersoni. The sequence goes on along the minus strand of NC_092817.1, from coordinate 120,425,919 downwards.
CAAGGATACAGTAAGATAACCTTGAGTACAGAAGTGCGTAATACATGAATATCTTTAACCAGGGGGGCAACAAATGAAATATCTTATACAAACAGCCGACTGTTTTACTTAGATCAGACATTAATTTGGTGGTATGAAAATTCCAAGAAAGATTCTCATTGAACCAAACACCAAGAAATTTCTGGTCTGAAACACGCTTTAATTCAGTATGTTCGTAGAAAATTTTCAGAGTGATACTTTCTACTGTATTAATAGGATGAAAAATTATGTAGTTAGTCTTTGATAAATTAAGGCTTCGCCTATTCGTCAATAACCAGTTATGTAGCTTTCTTAAATATGCATTTGCCACAGCCTCCATTTGGGACAAGGAGTGGGATGAAAAAAAATATATTCGTATCGTCTGCGTACATGACCAGATTAGGCGATTCAGATATGCTAGCGATATCATTTATGTATACTAAAAACAATAACGGTCCTAATATACATCCCTAAGGATCACCATGCTGAATTGCCAGTTTCTCTGAGGGTATGACATTAACTTGAACATGCTGTAATCTGTTATTTAAATAGTTATTTAGCAAGTCAGATGCAATACCACGTATGCCATAACTGTTGAGCTTGCGTGGCAGGCTGTTGTGATGGACGCAATCGAATGCCTTTCGGAAATCTAAGAAAAGACCAAGAGTCTACTGTTTCCTTTCAATATTCTTAATAATTTTTTCTTTTACTGTTAAAAGCACCTGCTCTGTTGCTTTGTTTTTCAGAAATCCATACTGCGAGGTAGTAATAACATTGAACTTACGGAAAAAATTCTCGAGACGAGTATTAATGGCACCTTCGAAAACTTTTGATAAAACGGGTAGATCAGAAATGGGTCTATAATTCGATATGCCATTCTTTCCCCCACTTTTGTAAACTGGACATACACGTGCTATCTTCAGCTGATCTGGGTACACTCCGCTTTCTAACATACGATTTGCGATGTAACACAAGACGTCACATATTAAAGAAGATACATGCTTCAAAGGTACTGCGAGTATACCATCACGCCCTGGTGAAACATGATTTTTTACCTTATGTATTAATGAAGCTATTTCATGAGTAGTAGTTGGCATAAGCGCAATAGAATTCTGTAAGGGAGTGATTAGATTCGAAAGTGCGTCTGGCACTGATGACGTACATACAGAATCTGCTACATTAATGAAAAAATCATTGAAAGTGGTTGCGAGATCAGATCAATAGTATTTGTATTGTCCAACCTGCTTGGACCGTGAGCCCGCAGTATTAAATAAATAAATAAACAAATAAATAATTAAATAAATGTTGAGAAGCTGTGGGTCACACAAGTGCTCACAGTAATGACTTAATGGAATGAGAGTAACTCTCGTATGCGAGGTTTTTCAAAAGAAAAGTACCGCTGATGAGCAAGCAGGAAGATTTTATATGCAGTGGATGACATCAAAGTCCCGATAAAACCCGTATTCTACAATTTGGGCAACCGAAGCGATGTGGTAGGAAAATTACGCGGCCAAATTATTTAGCGTTGACTCACTTTATTTGTCAAAGAAAGTCAGATGAATGAAAAAAAAAAAAGAAACATGTCTAATGTTCAGCCCTAAAGATTTAGTAACTTCCGTTATTTGGATTCTTCGAAGCACTCACAGGGCAAGAAATTTGGACCAGCGTGATTTTCTCTTTTTTTTTCTTTCTTTCATGGTATTTATTACAGTAGCAACAACCCGATATTCACCAGTTGTGCATAGTCAGAGAATGGAGAGCACACTGAAAGTCACTCAGAGAAAAGGCATCGTGCATACTGTGGGTAGAAATGTGGTTCCACTTTAGAAGGGTGGTAAGGATAGGCACCTCACCAAAATGGGGTACCAGTCCGGCTGGGTATCAAGTTCATCATAAACCTGCTTTAGGTGTAGGGTCATTTGGATGAAATTCACCCTTGTAGGTACAACCGTTTCGGCGTTTCTGTCCATCATTCGTGTTTTCCACAAACTGTGCATTCCGATGAGAAAAAACATATCAAAAGAGGCACTATTATCAGCGGTCGGCAGCAGGTATCGCACAGTATGAGCGTTGATGTCAAAGTCTTTTTGTAAAGTCCGTTGGAGGACATCCCAAAATAGTATGGCGTCAGTGCAGCTAATAAAACAATGTTCAATCGTCTCTGGCACGTCACAAAGGCGACAGTTAACAGAAGAGACAAAGATACCCTTTTTCTGTAGCCATGTTTTAACCGGTATGGTTTCACTATGAAGTTTATAAAAGAACGTTTTGCAGCAAGGGGATACATACATTTTACGAACTCGCTTTAGAACATCGTGACCTGGCCATTGAATGTATAGTGATCGGTAAAATGGAGGCGGAAAAAGCATGCACAATAGATCTTTGTATAACGTTTTACGCGACGCAGAGTACAAGTATTCAGTGGAAAACCGAACTGTCAGGAAACGAATCGCCAAGTAAACTTCTTGCATGAATCCCCACAAGCATAAACGCGAAGAAAAATTCGAAGAAACAATTAAGTCGGGTAACGCATTAACAAGTGGGACTTGCATGAATGACCGAAGTATAGGATGCGATGTATCGCGAAAAAAGAAGAAACGAGACACTATTTGCCGCACATAAAGATGCACTAAACCCAGCCCACCTTCACTAACGGGCCTGAAAATATTGTCTCGCCTCATGGGCTCAAAAGTTGAAGACCATACGAAGGTTGCAAAGATTCGGTGAAAGCGTTGGATGTAGAGCCTGGCACAATGTATAACTTGCAATACATAGTAAATTTTTGTTGCCAAGAACTTATTGCAGGCCTCGGCTTTCCCAAAAATAGAAAGTCGGTGTGGAACGAATGTCTGGGCGTAACTTTGCAGGGCCGAAACTTGTTCTTTCCAATAGTGTGCGCTTAATTTATATGCGTCTAGCGGCACGCCGAGATACTTTGGCGGGACACCGGTCCAATTAACGCCTGCAAACTGTTCTGGTGTATAGCACCATGAGCCAAACCATAAGCCTAAGCTTTTTGCGGAGTTCATTCGTGCTCCTGATACGCTGCCAAATTCCTCTATTGTTGATACTACCTTTTCAACACTCGACTTATCCGTGCAGAAGAACGCTAAATCATCTGCATAAGCTAAGACTTTTACTTCATGACCCAGTATATTGAAGCCATGGATGTAACTCGACTGAATAACACTTAAGCATAGCGGTTCCAGATAAAGGGCGAATAGTAATGGGGACATAGGGCAGCCTTGTTTTACCGAAGAGCAAACGGAAACGGGTTTAGAGAGTTGGCCATTAATAACTAAACGAGTAGTACAACACGTATAACAAAGCTTAACGCCTTTAAGCACAACGGAGCCAACATTGGCATGCTCCAGAAGAGTAAATAAATAGGAGTGACTGACACGATCAAAAGCTTTAGCAAGGTCTACCTGGAGCATTGCAAGCTGCTCAGTGGAACCGTAACAGTATTGAAGGAGTGTACGGGCGATATGTATGTTGGTTTGAATGGATCGGCCCCTAATTCCACACGTCTGATGGGAACCAATGAGAATTGACATCGCAAATTGCAATCTATTCGATAAAACTTTTGCAAAAATTTTATAATCCACGTTTGACAATGTGATTGGTCGGTAGCTTTCAACAGAACGCAGTTTCTCCTTATCTGCACTTTTTGGAATTAAAACTGTGTGGGTTTTGCAAAAAGATTGCGGAAGGGCGTCTACCTGTAAACTTGTAATAAAAATGTCCAATAATATGGGGCTGATAATTGGTTTGAAAGCTTTGTAAAATTCACAGGAAAGTCCATCAGGGCCGGGTGTTTTCGACATAGGCAGCTGATCAATAGCTAGTTCAATTTCTTGGATCGTAAGGCTACCACTCATAACTGCACATTCATCATCCTGTAATGGTTTTACAAGAGATACAAAACTCTCTAAAACTTTTGCATCGTGATCATCCGGAGGGGCACTAAACAACATAGTGTAGAAAGTTTCGAACTGAGAAATTATGTCATTAGTATTTGTTAGAAGACTACCTTCGGAGTATATTTCCGGAATTACTTTGGAAACAGCGTGACGTCGCTCGTCAAGTAAAGCTTGACGTGTTGGTTGCTCAGATTGTAGAGCGCGCATGTTTCGAGATCGAATTCGCGCACCTCTGTAACGCAGTGCGTCATACTTTTGCAACTCACATTTAAGATTTTCTATGTCAACAATGTAAGTGCCTGGCATTTCGCATTCCATCTGATAAAGGTTGTGTAGGCTTTTAAGAAGTATTGTTTCTTCATTCTTTCTATGGAATGCTTTCAGCGATCCAATTTCTATAGCCACTGTACGAACCTCTTGTTTAAAGAGTTCCCAAGCTGCAAATAACGGCAAGTCAGTAGAAAGAGAATTTTTTAGGGTCATGCGCACGCGATTAATAAATTCCTGATCATTTAGGAGCTCAGAGTTAAGCTTCCAGAGTGCCCACTGTGGTCGGAAATTAGTTACAGATTTCTCACCAATTTTTGCGATAACCATGCAATGATCAGAGAACGAAACTGGGATAGTAGTGCAGGACAGTTCCCGGGAGAGGAGGGATGAAGAAACATAAATCCGATCAAGGCGGGCATAAGAGCGACCTTGAATTCGTGTATAAGAGCGAGCTCCCTGTCCCGACACTCCTATATCAATGAGCCCTGCACTTTCTAATAGGTTAGATAAAACTTCACCACTCCTGTCCCGCTGAGTGTTAATGCCGCTTCGATCGCACGGATCACATACACAATTGAAATCTCCCATTAACACAATGCTACGATCACAGTCCATTAGACTACGCACAGTATCAAAGAAGACAATTCGTTTTGCAGCGTCATTAAATGCATAGACGTTGACTAATCGCCATGGCACACCCTGCAACACAAAATCACAACATATATATCGACCTTCAATGTCTACATGGTAACTAAGTGCTGAACAAAATAGGCTCTTTTTCAGAAACAGGAAACAGCCCGCGGATAAACCAAGAGCGTGTGAAACGCAGACGTTATATTCAGACAGAAAAGGTCGCAAAGCCCTTTCTGTCTCGTCATCACTCTCAATCTTCGTCTCCTGCACGGCGACGAAGTCGAGGCGCTTCCTAGACAAAAGCCGGCGAAGCTGCGCCTGTTTCTGCAAAGACCTAGGGCCTCGCACGTTCAAAGTTGCAAAGAGAAGTTGCTGGGACAGGGCCATGGTGACTACCCACTATTTAGACTTGATTCTCTATGCGGTCGGTCCTAGAGGTTAACGGCGAGGCTCCCTCCGAACTCTCACCAGGCCTCCTGGACCGTGATCGCCGGCACTTTCCTGAATGTGTCGATGTTTTGCGCCGACGTGCTTTTCTTGTGGTACTGGCCGTCTCGCTGTCCGTGCTTGACTCTGATCTGTTAGACGCACGGCGCTTCGGAATTGACGTATCCGCGCTACTTCGGTTGTCCTCTGCCAGCACAGCGCACGTGTTGAGGTGCTTCGGTGCAGCAGATGAGTCATCAGCGGCTGTCTCATTCGCTGGCTGGGCGGCAACTGGCTGCGTGGTAGCGGGCGCTTCTTTCTCTTTGGTACTTTCCTTTTCCACGGGCAGTTCTGCGATGTCATTCTCTTTAACATGTAGAGGGGTCTTACTGGCACAGCTGGTATCCGCGCAAGAGGGAACGTCTCCCGTTGCATCAAGAACCTCAGTAACATCCATTATGTGGTCCTGCAAGCTTTCTTCTGGAGGCCTTGTCCTGTGCCGTAACTTGTCGGCGTATGTCACAACACATTCTTCATCTGTGTGACCAAAGCGTCGGCAGGCTTCACAACGTGGGGTTCTGCAGTTTCGACGAATGTGTCCAACCTTGTTACAGCGGAGACAAAGCGGGGGCCGGCCTGGGATCAATACAAGGCTCTGCACTCCACAAACGTGTAGCAGATGTGGAACGTCGCCCACGCCGACTCCATCGGCAAGAGTCAACACCACGTCACGATTGAGGGTACGCATTTGCTCCATTTCCGATACTCTCCAGCTTTCTACTGATATGGACTTCACTTTCCCGTAAGCCTGGAGCGCATCTCGAATGTAATCGTCTTCCAAACGCTCAGGAAGCCATAAAAGCTTCATTTTTACTTCCGTGGGCTCGGGGTCAATAACGAGGCAGCGTCTACCTTTTACGGATAATTCTCCGCACGTGACTAGCTTTGATTTTGTAATTGATGATTTGCACGTCACCATCCACACGTGCGACATCTGAAATTGTCCGATGGAACTTATTTCCTTCAGGTCAATAACGTTCCGAAGGGCGTCTCTGAAGTCTTGGGCTCTGTACGGTCGACCACTTAAGTCAGCATGCAGGAAAACGGAGTCCGCAACCAGCTTACCGGTAGGAAGACGGGGTAACACAACACGGTAGTCATTGCTGCTGGCTGAAGCCTGAGCAGCACCTCGGCCAGGGGCCGATATAACCTTTGGAGCGGAGAACATGAAAAAAGCGACCGTTCGGAACGCCGTCTTCTTCTTTCTCCTCCCAGTGTGATTTTCTCTGTACATATGCAGTTCGGAGAGCACGTTTTTGTTGATGTGGCAAGTGACTTGCACTTTAGATAAGCGCCAGAGGTCAAAATTATTCCGCAGGACCCCCACTAAGGCGCGCCTCATAATCAGTGTTGGCCATATTTAAACTCATGAGCCTCAAGAGCTCTTCCACAATAAACGAATGCGACACCAGGGCGTGTCTAGTGCACATGATTGATGTGATTCCCAATCTTCTCTTTCGCTCTCCCGCCCAAGTGTACGGTCGCCAAACGGGACAAACTCTACTTAATCTCTGCACCTTTTTTTTCTGTTTGGCGGTCTCTCTTTCCCACACTTGCTTGGGCAGAGCTGCTTCAGTGAATACCGCAGATATGCGTAATACGTTTTAAAGGCTGAAATGCTGTCTTGCAAGTACAAAATGGCCTTTCATTACGTTTGAGTACGCAGAAGGTCGTCTGCGTGTTCTTTTTTTTTCTTAATCCTAATCTTTCTAGCATCTTTATTGCCCTTGGACCGTGAGAACATTGGGCGCGTGAGTCTTTTTTTTCCCAACGACCAGAGTGTGTTTACATTCGCATCTGAATTTGGAACGCGCAACTTTCACCTTGGGACCTTTTGTGGCTCTGTGACGTACTTCGTGTGACTTTGGCGCCCACTCGGGCACACAGCGCTCTCGTAGCAAGAGTAGATTTTTTGAAGTGATCCCGCTGGGAGCTTCTGTAGGTTCCTCGCTTGACAACGGTAAGCGTGCATTAGTACAAATCGTGTAATTTTTGTAAGCTTTTATTGCTATTTTTATAGAGTAATTCAGAATATTAAACATAGAAGAATTGATAGAATAATTATAGAATAATAGAATAAATATAGAATAATTTAAAATATTATTCCGGTGTCATGTGGACATTTAGGAAGGACACATCATTGAACCAAAAATTTAGATGTCACAGTTATAGAGCATTTGGGGTTAACTAGTAGAGTCGCCCATAGTTTATGTCATGATGACGTGCGAAGCCGGTGGCCTTCGCAAATGGTGCTATAAGTACAAGGCATCAGCATGCGACAGTCACAACTAAATAACTCGGTTTTTCCAGCGTCGTGGGGAAGCAAGGGGTCGTGAAAGTCCTGCTGAGGTGGTCCGAGCACCATTAAGGGTGTGTCGGAAGCCCGTTTTTTGGGGAAATCTGCGACTGGAAGCAAGTTTAAGGAGTGCAAACGCCCACACCGAGTAATAGCTGACGAAAATGTATTTGTTCCGTATTTACTGCTACGCATATTTTCCAGATGTCAGGCAAACTTTTTTGGCACTGTCTTACAAATTTTAGCAGCAACTTAGCTGTTTCATTATGTTCGCGGTCGTCTTCGTGATACCGCAGAGATTTATTGTTTAGTTTTGTTTTCTTCACGAATAGAACAACACCGTGTGTGAGCAAGAAATGAAGAAGAAAGATATTCTCGTTAATGAATTTTTTAATGTACGACGCAATCGTGTATAATGGATCACCGGAATGCAATGAACACTGCATATTACTCATTGGACACTGATACAGAACTGTAAGAGCGCATGTATGAGTAATGGTAATCGGCGTATCATCACACAGCCGCATTACCTCTTGCTTTAGATAATATCTTGGTCGCAAATATCAGCATGCGCTGTTACAGCGACAAGGATCGACATGGAAGAAAGGAAAGAAAAATTAAAGCTTTGTGATTTTTTACAGTAAAAACGGGATAGCGAAAAATACGGAAACTCGACTGCAGTATATGGGAGGAATGTAGTAGAAGAAACGCGAAGACAATAAGTTTAAAAAAGAAAGAAATTGTGCGATGAATGTAAGCACTGCAAAACAAGCTTCGAAGTGCAATTTTAAGATTTACAGATGTATGGCAAAGCATTGGGATGACTGTAGCGCCGTAAGATGTGTGATTTTTTTCTCTGAGTGATTTTTTGTGGCGAGCTACATGTCCAGGCGCTCACGTTTGATATGTAGCATAATAAATATTTTTTGTTTCTTAGCGGAAACAAATTATGCCACATCGTGTTCGTTATGTTGCTCGATGTAAAAATACTTAATTAGAGATATTAATTTGTTAGCGCTGAAAAGTGTGCCGGATCTTCAATTGAACTGGAGGTGCTATATAAGTAATCGTGCTACTTGTTGCAGTGTAGTACACAAAGTGTTAGTACTTCTTTATTTGTTGGTGCATAATGTGCGTCCTTTCGGGCCCAAGCAACAGCGGAAACTTGTTAATAAGACAAAATACACAGGTATGAGGACTAACAAAGTCAGTAGTATCAAAGCAAAACGACCGTCATGGATGATCACAAATCAGTAAGCACACCGAACTAAAGAATTTACCTTTTGAATGCAATAAATTCATAATTGTACAGTTGCTCAATTTAGAGCGGTATCCGATATTTTTTTTTTCTAATGTGATAGTGCGAATGAGAATAATGAGTAATGAATACCCCACATGGAAGTACAATATTGATGCCAGGTTGTCTCAGGAAGAGATACAATTGATATTAAAAAAAATACAAGCAGGTTACGAAGGCGGTGTTTGATGCTAGCTGGTTTTGAGCATTACCATGCGCATGCGGCGCATGTAATAACTGTGAAAGTGGGTAGTTTCCTCTGCAACATAACTCTCAAAGAAGAAAGCGAGTTACTAACGTTTTAATGTTGCAAAATTCTATAGTAAGCTCAATACAATCGCTTTCATAAAAAGTGCCTGCTACGTTTAAGACCTAGATTGTTCGATTCACTGCACAACTGACTTGTGATTTGCGTGCTTACACTAAGTTCCCCAGCGTGATTACGTGGCGCGCAGTATTACACCAACAAAAAAAGCTCTGTGTGCGGACTTTACTGTAGTTTGCATACAGCATCACCAAAGCTGACGATTGAACCCGCGACTTCGTCATGACCAGCAGTACACCACAGCCGTTAAGCCACTGCGCTGGCTAAAATTCATACCTATGACACACAACTATATAGTAAGAAGTAATAAGAACACATTCCCCAATCGTACGAGTCTCGTTATAATATTTCTGAATCCCCTTAAAACAGGGATTGGTCTGTTAACTAGCGTGCAGTTTCTCCAGTGTGATTTACTGTGCCTCAAGTAAATATTTTCTGCCACAAAGGGTCCCATGCCAGATAATCTTCGTTCCCTCAAAGAAGCAAAAGAAGGAGGAGGAGGAGGAGGAGGAGGAGGAGAACAAAAAGCTAACGTTTGCCAATCCCATAGTCCATGCTCGACTGAGACCCGGTGGGAGAGGATTGACTGATTGATTGAATGATGGATTTCATTGATTTCACCACAAGGATGAGGGGCCGATGGCAAAAGCTACAAGAGCTTTACTATCACACTGTCCGCACATATACGTTGCCAGCAAGGCAAGTGGGCATTACAACAATGGTTACAGAGTAGTCACATGTAACAGAGCAGTTACATGCAAGAAAAAAAAGACTACACTATCAGGAAAAGACAAATAGAGAGCACGTATATCTTTTTCAATCGTGCGAAACAGAGACAGAATTTATCATTAGAAACAACTATGATTTGACACGTGTACTTATCATTTCCCAGGGACTTCATTTCACCCGCTAACAACTTGAAGTTATCGCTCAGTGCAAGACGGGCCTGTTTGAGTTGCAACTTACTCGCATGTTATTGTTGATTCCTTCTATTGCGTATGTTCTCACAGAACCTTGTGTAATCGAAATGAGTGACACCATTTGTGTAGTAGTTTCTGGATGCGATCATGGAAACGCACAGCAGCGATTACCCTGGAACTTGCGATGATTCACGTATAAAAGCCGACACGCTTGACCCGCAGATCAGATTTTCAACAACGCCAACGTTGTTCGCCGCTGTCGTTGTGCCTGAGCATTACTTATTTTGCTGGGAGCAAGTTTGCCTAATAAATAATTAGTTCAATAATTCGCAGTGTTCGCTACTGTGTTCTTCATCGTAATTGCGACGTGATAGTACAGAAGCCGAGAAAAGGCTACAATTTAAATGCAGACCGACTGCCTCCACCTTCCACGAAAACAAGGCAATGAAGTATCTGCATACAAAGTGACACAGGGCGAAAACTAGTAGAGCAATTTTCAATAGTACTAGAGTTCGAAATGTCAGACATGTTACAAGATGCACATGAAGTGGTGCCTTAAAGAGTACATCAAGAAACGGGACAAGGCCAGAAAATTCAAAAGAAAGCAAATCATAAATGAATAAACACGACAAATAACTCATGCTGTTAATTTGTGTTTGCGAGGCAAGCGACAATAGATTTTGAAGAATGCAAAAGTAGAACTTTAAAAAAAAATTATGGGGTTTTACGTGCCAAAACCACTTTCTGATTATGGGGCACGCCGTAGTGGAGGACTCCGGAAATTTCGACCACCTGGGGTTCTTTAACGTGCACCTAAATCTAAGTACACGGGTGTTTTCGCATTTCGCCCCCATCGAAATGCGGCCGCCATGGCCGGGATTCGATCCCGCGACCTCGTGCTCAGCAGCCCAACACCATAGCCACTGAGCAACCATGGCGGGTTAAGTAGAAGTTGACGCTTTTTTGTTTAAGGTATAAGCTTATACAGAAGAATATATGTTGCCAAAAATACAAAAAGAAAAGGCGCAGTTTCGGTCGAAAGGCGCAGCATCGATTGCGATAGCGAATTAGCAGACAGCTGTTTACGCAGTAAGGATACTAGTTTTATCGGCCGTGTGAACTTGTAAACACTCGATTATTAACTAAATTAACAAGCATGGTGTCACGCGCGCGCAAGCAACCCTGAACACATCTTACTCGATGAGCGCGGACACTCGCTGTCAAAACGCTGAAATAAGAAAGCACGGTAGTATCAGCGAGTGAATTTACCTGCGTGCTGCCTCTCGCTTCAACGCGAACTAAGCGGCGAGAACACAGCACACACGAAGCTATCAGCATTCGGCGCACTCTGTCGTCATCGCCGATCGCTTTCAAGATAGCCGTCGCCGGAGTATAATGAACCCCCCTCCCCCCGTCCCTCCCTTTCCCCCGGTGCCATGCGCGCGACGGCAGACGTCGTACTTCCTCCCCGCTTTCTTCCCCGCGCGAGATTAGGCTGTTTCCCATGGCGCGATTTTCACTCAGCGAGACAGCGGTTTCCGTCGCTCCGCGACTGCCGCGATCATCGCAGCTCTTCGCGACTGGGTTCCGCGAAGTTCGTCGCGCCGTCGCGGAGTCGCAGCGATCGGCGCGAGTTTGGGTGGACCGAAAGCTAGCGCCGTCGAAATAACGCTTTTCTGTAGACGTGTTTTACGACCTGTTGTGTCGACGTCTCCGTAGTTGAGGGCTAAGCAATAGCAAATGTAGAACGCTATATATGAATGACCGCAAAGCATATAACATATTCTATATTGAAATAAGTAATATGATTCAAATGTGTTAGCGGTTTCCGTGTTGTTTTATTGTAACAATCGAGAACGTGAATACTTTGAAAGCAGGGTCCAATCTTGAGTGTTACTTTGACGGAAATGGCGCCGTCTTCGACGCATGTAAAAGCTCGCAGTGAAAATCGCTCGGCGACGTGCGCGGCTCTTTTTCTTCTCGAGTCTCTGCGTTTGAAACAGCCTATTGAGCCACCATCGTCGGTTAAGTCTCGCAAGCGGTCACTCGCACACATAGCATACGGCGCGAGGAGACGATGTTATCGCCCTTGAACTTTATATGGAACATGACGGCGACGCCGGCGCCAGAAACACGCCTGGAGTGTCCATGTAACTGCTATCGCAATGAAGAGATGTATACTAAGCGCGTCATCTCAAGAAAGAAAGCGCGATGACTCTAACATAACATTAGGTTGATACAGTATGGACAAGTATTAATTTTAACATATTGAAGGTGTACATTGTTCGTTACCGGGTGCGTTCCAGTTCTCAATGTGGACAACGGAACAGGAAAAGACTTCACTGTAGACATGCCATGTGGATTGATGTTTTCATTTACTTTATGCATTGCAGTTTTAAGACCCCGTATCAAGCAGAGCTCATGCATATAATAAACCTTAACGCCTACAATTATGCAAGTAAATATAAGGTATGAGCGTCATGCTGAGCCTTTGCGATAGAGCGCATTGCATAATTTGGAAGTGTATGTGTAATCTTCAGAAATATATATCCTTGGGTTTCTTTGAGGTGAAGCGCGTAGTCACACTGAACGCCAGTTTGGACGTAACCTTGTCGAGTACAAGTGTCACAGCATGGACAGCTCGCGCTTCCGTCAGAAGCCATCACAAAATACCATGCGGGCTATGAAAACGTGTCGTTTAAACCCGTATCGGCCGTGATATTAGCGGCGGCACAATAGGTCACATTTACGACTGTGTGGTTTATTTGCCTATACATCACTTTTCTGTTTAGCTAATGAAAGTAATAATCATCGACGAAGGCAAGACAAAAGCGTGGAAAACATATAATAGCACTTTTCTATTACTGCATTTCACATTACAGATGGCAGATTGACAGCATCCCCTTTATCTAGCATACTTTCCTAGTGGATTAAAAACTGCCTGCGCCGCCATAAGTTTGCCTGCAGCCTTGTGGAATAGCTGCACGATGATACAATATACGTGGGTAAATTATATTCAACAAAGACCTAGAAAAATAATGTATGCTAATGATCAAGGATCATTGCATGAACCGATAGCACAGACCAGCTTACGATCTTCTGGTCGCTAGACTTCGCTACTCAGATATGTCTCACTTTTATTCAATTCGTATTCGCAATTCGCACTATTAGCGCCAAATTGTCATCTAGAACTTGAAGTGCTGCAAAGAAAACAAGTACTTGCTCTCGAATTAAGTGTAAATGGGGAACAACATAGTTTTATTCGTTTGGTTAAATTGGAAAAGAACTCGGTCAATTCTTTTTCGGGTATAGCACGTTGTATATGTATCTACATGTGCGTTTGGCCTGCGTATAATTTTTTTCCTGACTTACATGAAACTCTATAGGAGCTTCTTGATCTTAGTCAGAGGCTGGTGTATATATTCTCCTTTTGGGCATTTGTTATCCCACCATATTTCATTGAACTAAATCCTAGTGACGTCAATTCAATTACGAATGCATACCGATCATACCGATCATGACGATCTTCTGCCCCTGGACCTGACGGTATTTCATATACTGCTCTGTGCCACCTTGGGATGGAAGGTCGGAAAGTCCTGCTGTCATACTATAACGCCACGTGGTCATTCAGTACAGTCCCGAAGCAGTGGAAAACCAGCCGTTTGGTCGCCCTCCTAAAGCCAGGAAAATCGCCTTACGAAATGTCATCTTACCGGCCAGTAGCTTTAGCTAGCTGTGTCGGTAAGGTGATGGAACGGATGGTGCTCACTAGATTAGAATGGTTCATGGAAAAGAATGAGCTTTATCCTGAAATGATGACCGGATTTAGACGTGGCCGGTCTGCAATAGATGGGGTCATTGATCTCGTGTCCACGATCGAACACGAAAAAAAGCGACACCGACTTGTAGGAGCAGTTTTCTTAGACATAAAAGGAGCTTATGACAATGTACTGCATGAAGCCATTCTTGATGCCCTCAGTAATTTAGGCATCGGCGGCCGTCTCTACATGTGGATTGATAATTACCTAGATGGTCGTACAGTCTTCATGTCCACGAATGATGGCGAAACGACAAGACACGCTGTGGTCCGTGGAGTGCCTCAAGGAGGAGTTCTCAGCCCGACTCTTTTCAATGTTGCCCTTATTGGCCTTGCGGAAATAATTCCTGATACAGTACGCATCAGTACATACGCAGACGACATATGCATATGAGCATCCGCAGTCACGCGACCGCAAATTCGTGCCAGATTGCAGCGAGCTGTTTCTTTAACGTCTCAGTACCTGCAGTGCCAAGGACTGCAACTGGCCCCAGACAAGTGCGCTGCGATAGCGTTCACACGGAAGCTTATGTGTTGGTATCCAATTATGATCAATGGAAATGCCATCCCATATGTCACCTACCACAAGTACCTCGGCGTTGTCATCGACCGCGGTGTTTCATGGTCGAAACATGTGGCAACGTTAAAGAAAAAATTAACTGGGCTTGCTCAAGTTTTTTGCTTTCTGGCCGGTATGAAGTGGGGTCCATCTGAGCGTTCGCTACTCCGGCTGTACCAGGCTCTCTACGTCGGATACATTCGGTATAGCCTGCCAGTTTTATCAGGTATGAGCCCGTCATGTTTACGCACGCTGGAAAGTGCCCAGGCACAGATACTGAAAACATGTCTCGGTGTTCCACGCTGCACCTCAACCCCCGGAACAATTGAGGAGGCTCGCGTCACCCCTTTACCTGTCTATCTACGATCCGAACCTCTTCGAGTATTCCTGCGACTGCTTTGTCGTCATGGACGCCATCCCTTATCGACATTACCCGATATACGGCCGGACTCCACTTTTTCAAGAGCCGTTAAATGGCAAGAATCTGCCATACCAGCATACTTTGCCCCGGCTGACCTTCCACATATGCCCCCATGGGTAATGTCCAAAATACCGGTACGTCTATCTATTCCGGGAACTTCTAAAAAATCGCAAATACCTACCGTCGGCCTCAGACATTTAACACTTGAATATATATCGAAAGAATATGACTCCTCGGTGAGCGTGTATACAGACGGATCGGTATCGTCGTATGCGTCTGGTGCGGCTTTCGTCGTGCCTGCGCATCAAGTCATTCGACGGTTTCGTCTGCATAACAAGACGACTTCAACATCTACGGAACTAGTGGCAATCAGAGAGGCCGTTCAATATATTTCGCGACAGCCTCCTCAAATATGGACAGTCTTCAGCGACGCAAAATCGGCTCTTCAACTACTTAGAGTGGTGTTGAAAGAAAGCGCTTACAGAGTGTCTGCTCTTCAAACTGCCGAGCTCTACACTTTAGCGCAAGAAAACGGCCACCACATCACATTTCAGTGGATTCCCAGTCACTGTGGTATACAGGGCAACGAACTGGCCGACGCCGAAGCGAAGAAAGCACTCGAAGAACGAGAGTCTGTGCTTTCAATTCCTTTTTCAAGAGCGGACGCCAACTGTCTCCTCTCCAGTGTCATCCGAAAATTGACAGCAAAGCACTGGGACAATCCGGATAATCGCCACAGACGACTCCAGAGATTGGACCCTGCCATGAATTTTAGGCTACCACCGAAAATTCAACGAAGCTGTGCCAGTCTTCTGCACAGACTAAGGCTGGGGGTAGCGTTTACGCGCGGATACGTGCACCTCATGCGACGCACCGAGTCTCCACACTGTGCAGTGTGCAATGTGACTGAGACTATAGGTCATGTGCTTTGTGACTGCCCTAAGTACCTGGAAGAGCGTGAAAGGTTGGACAACGACCTTACGCGTCTCGACAGCGCACCGTTGTCGGAGGACGTTATTTTAGGCCCTTGGAAAGATGCTCAATCGAGTTTCAAGGCCATTCAGGCATTACTGAACTTTTTAAAAACTACGGGCCTGGATTGCAGACTTTGAGCATGCCAAATTGCTTGCGATATGTTCTACATCATCCTTCTATCGTCATCGTCACCCATCATGCACCTCTTCCCTCTTTCTTTCCCTCTTCCCCTTCCCCCAATGCCGAGTAGCTGGCTAGAGGAATATACCTCAGGCCGACCTCTCAGCATTTCGTATCATTAAACTTCTCTCTCTCTCTCTCTACCCTTTCATGGTTAAACAATCCCTGCTGAACAGCGCCTAGTAATGATGGAAAACAGGAGCAAACGTTAACTAAAGGTTCAAAAACTTGAAAGAAAAACGTTTTATTACAGCCGTAAACTTCGAAAGCACGTTCCTGCCGGTAGAATAAAGAGACAGCCTTGTGCAAGATATGCAGAATTCAAACCTGTACCGGGTGGCGTGTTTGTTTTTTATTCTTTTATTATGCTTGTTACGGGTAAGCGAACATCGCGTTACATAAGGCCGTCAATACGAGGAACATTGGAGGCGAATGCTTCGATGGACAATAGACAAAGCAACAACACTCTGCGCTTACCGTTACGGCCCCTGGCTTGGCCTTGGTGTCGACGCAAGTAGGAGGAAAAAAAGGCCGAGAAAAAAAAAAGCGAATGATCGCCCTTGATGGTATCTGAGACCACTTTGTCGTCGACTCTCAGTGGTTGAACACGAGCGCTAGGTGGCGTAAAAAGTAAAGCACAAATTCAATGCCACCTACTTCATTCAGCAAAAGCATGTCGTCGCTCGAGAGTGTTTGCTAAGCTCTGGTAATCTTTTCATTGCGATAGCAATTGTATAGACACCCCAGACGCATGCCTGCCGTCTTCGTCGCTGTCGACGTCGCCATGATATCTCTTATAAGTTACAAGGGTCATAACACCGCCGCCGCCGCGCCATATGCTGCACGTGCACGCGAGTGAAAACATGCGAGGGTGAGCTGACGATTGCCGCTCAGTCTCGCGTGCGCAAGGGAGAAAAGTGCCGACGAAGCGCACCTACTTCTGTCACGCGCGAGGAACCGGGAGAGGAGAAGTGTGCTGTGTTCTCGCCGCACAGTTTGCGTTGAAGCGATAGACAGTGCGAAGTACACGGAAAACACAGGGAAGGCGGGAGATGGAAATCCAAGTCGATGAGCAAAGCGAGAACAAGATGAAAGTAGATGCCAACGTTCCGGCAAGTGGACTTGTCTTTTTCAAGGCCTTGAAAAATACAAGTCCACTTGTCGAAACGTGGACTTGTGGACTTGTATTTGGACTTGTATTTTTCAAGGCCTTGAAAAAGACAAGTCCACTTGGCGAAACGTTGGCTTCTGCTTTCGTCTTGTTCTAGATTTGCTCATAGACAGCACAAAGGTCACTTCGCTCGCTGTTGCTGCCGCGCATCCTCACGCTAGCGTTTTGACAGCGAGTGTCTGCGGTCACCGAGTTTGATGTGTGCATGCTTGCCTGTGCGCATTGACGCCATGCATGTTAATTTAGTTAGCGAGCGAGTGTTTACAAATTTATACTGCCGATCAAAATACTATCCTTACTTATTATGGCAGTCCGCTAATTCGCTATCGCAATCGATGGTTTGCCTTTCGGGTGAAATGGCGACTTTTTTTTTCCACTACAAAGTGGATTGGATTCATTGTTCTTTTCGCCATTCATCATTGGTACCCGCTTTGCGGCATCTACGAAGATCTGCAAGGTCTGCGCGCCAGAGAAGTAGCGTAAAATTCATCGAAAAATATAGTGGAGCATACAAGTAGTTGTAGGGCCTCTCCGCCACAAGGCCACACAATAATTAATGAAGGTGGAGACGCAGAGCGAGGGCTGCAGTTTTATATGAAAGTCAAAATTATGCAATAAAATAAGAAGAATGTGTATCGAGGCTTTCTGTTTTATTGTGAAAAATTACTTTAAGCTAATTAATCACAAGACGCTCTTAAGAATACTCAAAGGGTTTCAAAGGTATTGGCTTTCAAGCTCTTAAACCACGCTAGCTGTCTGTCTGTTGTTTCCAGTAAAATAGCAACTCCAAACGCGGATTAAGTCATTCTTCTTCTTACAGGCTCCATAAGGGCCATTACATAAAGGGGCAGCAAGTTATTATACAAAACGTATCAATAGCCACTACATTATCAAAAAAGAGTAAATACAAGTAAATAACAGCATAAAACACAGGAAGAAAAGAAACAACCAAGCAATACAGAGTAAAGACATGGCACACGCGGTTAGCACTTGAAGAGGTCATGAATCAACTGCCTAAGCATTTGGGTCTTGCGCTCATTAAAATTGCCATCAGGGAGTTCGTTCCGGTTATTCATGGCAGCATGGGGAAATGGCTGATTAGGAGCTGTCGCCATGCAGGCGCGGAATACTAACGCAAAAGAGCCATCCGAACGTGCGTGCTGAAGAGAACAGAATTACGTAAACCAGGAAAATGATAACAGACACAATGAAACACGTATGGATTATAGCACACAAGAATGGATTGCTTTTCCAGGCCATGTGAAAACGAAAAAAGGAGGAGGAATAGACTTTAATGAAGAGAAAGGAGGAGAGGTTGGCCTGGAGAGCGTGTCTCTAGCCTGCTACTCCTTACTGGCTTAAGGGTAAGGGGAGATACAGGGAAGGGTAAGTGGCAGGTGATTGTGTTATGGCGCAATGAGTTACCATATACACGTTGTAGAATACGCGGATACGCGCTGTAGACTCAATACAGGCAAGAGTAATCTTTTCCACACAAAAAGTTATCGCGCAAACACATTTCGCTCTGTCTGCACGTCTCACAGGTTCTAAAGGCGATCGTCTAAACCAGTCTGACGTAGAAATATCAAGAGTGACTTTATGGTACGTTGGGCATGGTCAACTCTTCTCCACGCCCCTAAAATCGTTTCTTCCGAAAAGGGGCGGGAATGCAAGCAATCGACAGTACACTTAAGTTTTCTTCGTTCGGTCGCATATTGAGGGCACACGCAAAGTACGTGAGCTATTGCCTCGGGAGTGTGACAGACGCTACAGTGAGGGTCCCGTTCTTGTCCAGTCTTCTGAAGGTATCGGTGTGTGTACGCCACACCAAGCCGTAGTCGGTGGATGAGCGTTTGCTAGCCTCTCTGCAACCGAAGCAGAAGCCGGAATCACAAACCAGCGTCAAGTCTATGGAGGCGCTCTTGCTGATGCTCGAGGTTGTCCAGGCAAATTCTAAGTGCACGAGCCTGAGCCCTTTCAAATGTGCGTACGGCAGATGCACTAATCAGAGAAAGTACAGACGCACTGTAGTGGAGGTAGCCAAAAAAAATTGCCAGGTAGAGCTGCAGAAGAGATGAAGGGGATGGCCCCCACGATTTTCCAGACATATGTCGAATAATTGTAGTAAAGCTGTCCAGCTTTTTTCTTAGTGCAGAGATGTGCTTCGACCGAGATAAATCACGGTCGATGACGACTCCGACAAACTTGTAGTGGGCTACCGAAGGTATAACCTTCCCATCAATCATAACGGGGTAACAGGCCATTGACCTCTGTGAAAATTCCATGGTTACACTTCTTGTCAGTGAGAGCTGTGGTCCGCGACTGTTTAGGCATGCCGACGTTATTGAGACCACACGCTGCAGCTTCGTTTGCACTTGCAAGCACGTTAAGCTCATGGCCCATATGCACATGTCACCTGCGTACACAGAGACCGAGATTGTGCCTGCGAGTTCTTTGACGAGTCCAAGGAGAACGACATTAAATAAAGTTGGGCTCAGTACACCTCCTTGAGGCATCCCACGACAGCCGGGAACCATTCCTTGTTTCACCGTCTAGAGTTGTCATGAATATCGTTCTCTCTTGAAGATAGCTGGCTATTCCCTGATGCCTATGGTCACCGATGCCATATTCTTCAAGGGAATTTAAAATTGCACCATGTAGAACACTGTCAAAGTACCCTTGATATCAAGAAAGACATCATCCGTCAATCGACGGAAACGTTCCTGATGTTCAACAGTCGTTACTAGGTCAATAGCACTGCCGATTGACGACCTACCCTTTTGAAAACCTGTCATCGCTTCTGGATATGTATTACGCTTCTCCAAAAACCACTCCAGGTACACCAAAATCATATGTTCCATGGTCTTTCCTATGCAACTGCAAAGCGCTACAGGTCTGTAGGAAAGCATAACATGAGGTGTCTTGCCTGGTTTCAGTAATGCCACGATATTGCTTGTCTTCCAGTGTGCAGGCACAGTTCCCGAGGACCAAGAAAGATTGTATAAAGGCAAAAGCTCTTCAGTCACTCGAGGACCCAGATGGTGCAAGGGTGAATAGGTAATGTCATCAGGCCCAGGCGCACTTGAGTGTCTTGAAGAAGAAATCGCTGCACGTAGCTCTTGAGGCGTGAATGGGAGGTGGAGACGATCGTCCATTGTTGTAGGAGCGCACCTGAGTAGTGTAGCTATGGCTGTTGCAGATACGGAGAGGTGCATGCAGAAATCTTCCGTGATCTCCTTCTCACTGCGCGTCTGGATGATAGCCAAAGCTCGGAAGAGACATAGTTGTTGTGTAGAAGATGGTAGAGCTCGTACAACATGCCATATCGTGGATAACAATTTTCTTGGGTTCAGGCTGGTGCAAAAAGACCTCCAACGTTCTCTTTAGACCTTGTCTAAGTATTATTGTATTTTCTTTTGCACACGGCGTGACGTCCTCTTCTGATATCAGTTTAGTTCGCCTGTATTTCCTCTCGGCTGACGTCGGACTAAACGCACTCTTAATTTATAACGTCAACGGATGTTCTTGAATTTGATGTTTGGATGATGCGTGTTGTTGCGTCCATTGTTTCTGTAATGCGTTCTTCAATCTCTTTGAAAGAAATTATACACTTGCAGGACTCCTTCAGCTTGTTTTGTAAAGCATGCCAGTGAGTACGTCGCGTATGAGAACTTGGGAGTCTTGTAAACCATCTCAATTGTACATAAGTAGGCAGGTGATCACTGCCACATGTTTCGGCATTTGTGCACCAGGCAGCAGAAGACGAAAGGCATCGTGAAGCGATAGCTAAATCGGGACAGCGGCTATATGTTGTGCCACGAAAAAATGTTGGTGAGCCATCGTTCAGGATGTTAAGGCCGTTGCTGCTTGTGAAGTCAAGAATTTGTCTTCCTTGAATATTTATTTATTTAATTATCAATTGTGCAGACCACAGTGTGGTCCATGCACGAGTGGCCTACGAATAATAAACATAATCTCAGCAAGCAAGTAACAATAAGACACGAAGAAAAACAACAAATATAGACAATGCAAGACATAGGACACTAATTACAATCACAACAAAGGTGTTCTCGGTCACGTACAAAACCATTTGAATTAAAAATAGGGGGGGGGGGGGGGTAGAGCATTCCAATCCAACACTGATTTAGGAAAAAAGCTGTATTTATATGAATTCGTCCTCCCGAATACTGGGGCAAGGGTCCTGCGATAAGTGTGGCTAGTTTTCCTAGTTGAGTGGGGGCGCACGCAATTTGGTATATTTACTTTCATCTTTCGTGCAAGACAGTTATGAAGAAAAACCAGCCTATTGACTTTTCTGCCGGATTGTAACGATGGGATGTGTTGTTGCTGCAGAAGTAAGGAGGGTGAGTCAGTCAATTTGTACTTATTGAATATGAAGCGCACTGCTTTTCTTTGAACACGCTCTAACTCTCGAATGAAATTTTTGTTGGAGGGGGGGGGGGGGGTCCCACAAAATGGAGGCATATTCGAGCGCAGCCCTGACGCACGTATTATATGCTACATGTTTAACGTTAGGGGGTGCACTCTTAAGTATCGTTTTGAGAAACCACAATTTTTGTACCGCTGAAGTACAAATAGCCGATTTATATATGGGATGAACAGGATAAGTTTGGTATTTAAAATGATACCGAGATACTTGCATCTACATCTTGCGTGTTACGCTAGTTAATTGAGTACGTAAACGTGCTAGGTATTTTCTTTCTCGTAACACGCAAAAGTACACTTTCTTCTGTATTTAATTCCATGTCCCATCGAATACACCAGTCTCCAATGGCATGTAGCCTTTCTTGTATAATATTGCATGATCATTTGCATCACTGATTTCCGTAAAAACAACGCAGTCATCCGTGAGCAGCTGTATGCAGACACCACCATGAATCAAGTCTGCCAAGTCATTTATATAAATCAAGAACAATAATGGTCCCAAAACACATCCCTGAGGCACGCGAGAAGTAACATGCAAGAGTTCTGAAGAGCGATTCAAAACATGTACAAATTGCCGCTTCTGCCGATGGTAGGATCCTATTAATAATATTTAACGGAAGACCCAAGCATGCCAACTTGTGTAACAACTTCTCGTGTGCCACTTTATCAAAGGCCTTCGAAAAAACTAGGAACAAGGCGTCAAACTGACCAGCCATACCAAGGATATGTGCAAAATCGTGTACTGTCGATAGAAGTTGTGTAACTGCAGACATGGGGTGCTATGCAGGATGCGCCGAGTTTCTCGTTCACCCGAGTTTTACCCGAGTTTGCTCGACGGCAGTCAGTGAACGGAGATAGCGTGAAACGCGCAAAGGCTGCAGGCAAAAAAATATGTAGACAAAAAGCCGCGTATGACAACATGAGCGCACCCTAAGCGGCACACTGCTTCCACGTTTCAAGCGCAGACGGCTGCACAACGAAACGCGCCAGCGCCGCGTATTGTTATCAACGGATTATCGCAACTTAGCAATACCGTGACTGTCCCGCTGTCTGTCTGCACACTTGCCGTGAGCCGCTTGCCACGCCTTTTCTGGGCGCGTCAAGGGCGTGCCTCCTCTTTCGGCAACTATCTTTCTATCCTCCATCGAATGCGAACAGGGTACATGCGGCGCATTCTTGCACCTACGCTGTCGCTCAAACGAATACGTTAAAATACAACGAATAAAATAACGAACATTTTTATTTCTTTAAGTGTCTGTTTTTCGTTTTGAATGCTAGAAGTTTCTGATGACAAACGAAGATCGAGCAAATTATTAAATTTTGCACTTCTTGCCGCCAGTGGCGACAGTGAGGCGAAAGCTTAGAAGCGGATACATTGAAGCGTGTCGCACGCCTGAGGCAGTTCATAGGGTGAGAAGTCGCCTAGGGGCGCTACAGTGCTATTCTCAATAATGTCAGTGATCACCACTCTTTCTCTATTAGGGGAATAGAAACGCAGCGCCGCGGTACGGCTGTTCATCGCAGGCGCTTTAAGGCCCCTGCTTTACCAACTAGAAACGACACACTAGTCATAAATATGGGAGCAACGGCTGTCGCTGCAAAATGGCGGTCCGTAGTGCCCGTAGTGACGCAGTTCAGTGAAAACGTACCAATTTATCTTTGTGCGCGAAGCCTCGGCGATGCATTGCGAAGAAGTGCGTGCTTCCCAGCGACACAATTCATCGCTTGTCATCGCTTGCCCAGTGAAAGTGCCCCTGAGCGCGTGTACGCAGTATTTGAGTGTTGTGTGCGCACCAAGGTGCTTGTGGATAACTTATGCTGGAGCCAGCAGCGATCGCAGAAGGATATCGTAACGACACCGTAGCAATCGCATTTTGGCAGGTGAGGGCTCTCGTGTGCGGTTATTAAATGAGACTTCGAACTAAGGAAGGTGTTACAACTGTTGAGTGCGCAGTGCTTGTGGTGAAGAAATGCCATTGCGCTGGCTCTAGAAGAGCGAGCGATTCTCGGACGCTGATCGTGTTTACGACGTTGTGGCTCCGATACATCACCGATGACAGAGCAGCCATCTCAAACGACTGCTGCGATACGCATTCCTAAGCATCGTCGTCACCCTCGGCGCATCAACGCCTTGCAAGCAGCTACAGTACCGTGCCGATAATTATTTACTGTGCGCTACGTCGCCACAATGCAGTCAATGAAACCGTGCTGTGGGGCCATGTCAGCCCGAGAAGATATATGCATAAGCCAGCGACAGTCAACGCTTTCTTTTTGATAGTAGTGCGCAGTACATCACCGATGACAGTGCGTTGTGCGTGTTTTATGTCAGTGGTGAATATTGTTGATGCCTCTCAGCTCGGCACCGCGTCGCTGTTGCCGAAAGATAAGTTGGGCGTGGCCCAACCGTGGTGGGTGCGCGCACAAGAGTTACATGCCTCGCGCGGGGCGTTACCTCTGGCTTTGATTGACAGGCGAACTCGTGCTAAACTCGTACATCGCGAAACCCCCTCCGAGTTCAACTCGGCAACATGGCGGCGGCAGCAGCAGCCTGTGTTATTGCATCCAGCGGCAGCGAGCGTCAGTATGACCGTCTGGACCCGTTCACGTACATGACCGCCGTGGAGTTTCAGCGTCATTTTCGCCTGTCGAAGACATCAGTGCGCTGGCTGTGTGACGAGCTAGGCGAAGACTCGTCTGTGGAGACAGCGTGGCGGGCTTCATTCGCTCACCGTCGAAGAGCAAGTCCTCTGCGCCCTCCGTTTCTACGGGACTGGGAGTTTTCAGGGAAGCGTCGGCGCCGAGCGTTACATTGGACGTCATCAAACTACTGCGAGCCTCTGCGTCAGAGATGTCTAATGCGCTTTTTGATGCGGCAGTGCGGAAGCGGTGGCTGGCTTTCTCGAAGACTGCGGCTGAGCGGGCATTTATAAAAGAACGCTTCTTACTTCGCGGAAACATTACGAACGTAGTCGGGTGTGTCGACGGAACGTACGTAGGAATTAAGCCGCCTTCAATGCCAGCGTTACTGTGATTAGCATTGAAGCAATGTCTGGACGCACCATATTGCCAAATTTGTCACTTCTGTGCAGCCGACTTAAATTTTGTGTTACCGCCATCACACATGCGGCAGCCTATAATACTGACTTTTTCGCTGGTTGCTGACTTTTTACCGATTGTTCTACTTGTCTATCAGGGTACCTTCCAAATGGCTCACTTTTTGGGGAAAGAGGTTAATAAAGTATAAATCGATAAATGGATATCACAAATTGTGTGAAGTACCCTGTGAATACTAATCTCATAAAGAACTCGGGTTTTTTTATGAGATTACTTAGTACTTAGTACAAGTTACTTAGTATGCATAATGCTGAATTTTAGTCATGCGTCATCTATCGGCCGCACTATGACACAGCAAGGCATTGCACAATTCGTTGCAGTGCGAGGTGCGGATGTCGCGCCAAGCCGGTTGTGCCTATGCATTTATGGCGAAATGAAAATGCATTGAGAATCTTAGTGTGCTGGCTTGCATGAAGAAAATACTTCAGAGTGTTTGCTGTGTTCCCTGTTGGTGCATGTGCCAGTGGTTCAGTGTATTTTCTTTTGGGCGGGGGGGGCAGCGTTATTCTGTATGGACAAATCGTATATTTTCGTCTCATAATGGCGCTCTAATTCTTCAGCAGTAGAACAATGCAGATCCAATGCTCTGCAGAACTTGGTGTGCGTGAAGATGTCGTGAACCACCAAGGCAAAATTACATATCGGGAGAAATGTGGTGCAGATGCCAATGAAAAGTGGGTCTTTAACGCGCCATGATAAAAATAAAGATTGCAGAGCGAATAGACCTTTTGTACAGCTTTAGAGCAATGATTACACAAACTGTGACATGCTCAAACGTGCAAAAGCTTGCCGCAATGCCAAAGTAGGATGAGCGATATGCAGCGTATTTTGGCATTGAACATGTCTTGTAACTGATATTTTTATTGCAAGCCTCGCTGTCACGCCTTTCCCTCCGGCACTCTTTTTACTGAAACGCAGCACTGTCTTTCTATTGGTGCCATGATGATGACGGTAACGGCAGCAGTAAGGCTGGTTAATGCTTGCCCCTTTGATTCCTGCGAGTTTAGTGGTACAGAATATGGCACGTGCCTACACCTGTGCAAAATTTTGCGCTTATGGTGATTTGTTGGAGAGCTAATTCGTGTTGGGACATTTCAAAGATGTGCGCCATTGTGGCTTAATAACTAGAGCATTGGTGAGGTTGAAGACTGGTTGTATTGGTATAGGAGCTTGAAGTTGAATTGCACAACAATTCGACAGGACACAAAGAAGGGAAATACACACAGCAGAACGCTCTGCCGTGTGTGTTACTCTTCTTTGTGTGCCGTCGAATTGTTGCGCGATCCAATTTCAAATAGAGCATTGGGCTTCTTTGGTGCAGGGCCGAGGAAGTGTGAGCTATTCGACACCATGCCAGTGCATTGCCACACAATTATGGAAGTCTGAAGGTTCGCAAACAAAGCTTTGCTTTCAAATCCACCTGCTCATGTAATACAAGCACTGATTGAAATCACCGTCATACAAAAATAATGGTGAAATGAATGGCCTTTTAAAATTTGTATGTTGACACTAATGACATAATAGGTGCCACACCGAACTCGGTAATTGTACTGGACAAAGCAGTTTGTTTCCTATGTGAAGCACAAGCTTCCATTACATGCTGTGCAGCTAACCAAGCTCAGTTTGTTTTAACGTGGTACACAACATTCACTGTAAACTGTTTTTTATTGTAAACAAGTGCCAAACACCACCTCTTTTTCAAGGATGTCATGGGAGTATTTGGCGAGACCTTTTTACAGCCCCTCATAATGGAAGTGTGGCCAGCCAGCTTTAGATTTCTGTTCCTGATCATTGTGTGCTATCAAGTTGCTAAGGTCTATGCAACCAGTGCAGGGCATTACGTGATTCTATAGTCGGATACAACTTTAGGAGGCCACAGAATCTGCACTTCAATGGCAGGTGGACACAAGCCTGCACCAATGGGCACACACTCTAACGCTGACGTCGTGCCGCTGGACGCACTAATACCCGCTCATTGGAGAGGGACTATTTCTTTAGACGTGGAGGGAATCGGCTGCTGCGCTTTGGTCATCTGGGCGGGGCCTCTCCTGTCTTGTGAAGTTGTATCCGACTAGAAGATGCCGCTTTTCATACAACACAAAAGGACAAAGTGTACAATTATTTAGCCTATGAAATGGATACATCATAAGTGAGCTATGCGTGGGCTTAAGCTGCGTGAAAATTAGTACATGCAAATATATGACATTGTTAAAGAATATGTGGTATCGAACATGCGTGTAATGGCACGTTTAAATCGGGGAGTGTTGCATTCATATGCACACTCTATAGGTGATAGCATTATTAAGCTCATGCCGTTTCCTGTCTTTTCATTGTGAAATACACACACCATTCATCTTGTGGCTAATCAACACCCACTGTATTCTTGCACATAGAAAGAACAAACAGCACAATGACGTATATGCTGCCTTAGTGTCTTTTTCATTTACACGGTCCAAGAGTGGCACAGGTTGTCTTACGTTTTTGCCCATTTTGAAGAGACATAAAGTGCATGTTACAAGTGTCCCAATATGCACAGCACAATGTTTACTTCAATAATTTTATTCATGCTCTTGAATAATAAACAAAATAATAATCTGAAAGCTCCTTTATAAGGTGTGTTCTGGGGGCTCAACTGGAGAGCAGTGAGGGCACTGATCCTACTGTTGCAGAGCAGCCCTCTGGGCCTTGCGACGCTCTCAAGGGCACGTGCCTGGCGCTCGCCTACTGCCACCAGGCGGTTGAGTGCCTCCAGCAGCAGAATGTTTTGCTGCAAAAAAAGTGGATTGTTGGAATGAATCAACCGCATATAAACCATTATTTACAAATAAAAATGCTCATTGCACTATTGGTACTAAATGCCCTTAACTGTGGAAGCCTTTAGTGTATGCATAATAAAACAATTTGTCGGGACAACGTTGCTTTCTTTTTCATAACAAGTTGTTTTTTTCAGAGCCAACTGTAATGTTTATTAGTGTACCAACAGCTGAGGTGTCCTCGCACCTTCACGAGTCACTACTGTCAGCACCACAAACCTATTTTTGTTCACTGCAAAACCAATGCCGCTCCCTACAATCCCGTCTTATGCGAGCTGATTGCATCCTATGCCTAGAAACATCATATTTTTGTCCCATTATGCAATTTTCTACCATCCTCGGCTGCAGTTCTCTCTCCTTGACATCCATTCTGTCGCGCTTATGTAATAACCTGTTATAAATTGGCAACAAGTGATTGAAGACGTGCATGGCCTGCCCACCGACTCCATTTTATTTTCTTTATCTCAACTAGCATATCAGTTGCCACGGTTTACTACGCCACTGTCTTCCTGCCTTAATGCTATCTCCAACAGTTTTTGTTACTTCGCTTTCTGCACAATCCTCGACTTCTCAAGTTTCTTTGTTAACCTCCAGGTTTATGTCCCATATTGCATAACCGGTAGAATGCAATGATTCTAAACATTTTTCAAGGATATCGGTAACGTGGCGGGAATGGCAATTCGGGAATGCCTCCCATGTGCTGTTAACCCACGAAATTTTTGTACAAGTTTCCTGCTTTATATCAGTACCTGCTATTGATATTTCACCTGGATAAAGATACTCTTCCATAGATTCTGCGGGTTGAATGTCACTGATGAATTTCTGTTATCTCACCAAGTTAGTGAAGGTTACCTTTATCTTTTCCATATTTTCGCGGGCCCACGTACATGTAAAAGCACGAACACTCATTGGTTCTCAGTGCCTTTTTAAACTGCTGGACATGCAGTTCGTTACTACGAAAGTGACTTAATCCGTGCACTATTATTATGCTAAATATGAAACAGTAGAAATATACTTATCTGCAGTTTGTCGATGTCTCCTTCACTGTGTTGTTTGCGAGATCCACCATCGGCACCACCTCCTTGTCGCATCGTAGCTATATCGGCTGTCTTCCTTTTGCACACAATATGTAATATTCGTGACGCTGGCAGTCACGCAGAGTGGAGGAACTCAGCGCACTCGCAGAAGCAGCACCGGACAAGTTGTTTGTTTAGGATTGTGCTGTGAACAGTAGGTGCGCGTTGCGATCTGTAAAATCGCCGAAGCTATTGACAGTCTTTCGGGGTGCACGGAAAGATTGCTCAGGGAGGAACAGAACTATCCAAGAAATAGTGGTCATCGTCGAGCCTGATCACTACGTCACGCACTGCAAGCTCGTTGTACGAGTTTGTTTACACTGGGCCTCTTCGATGTTTAGCCGCCATGCTCGCCCGATGAATGTATGTGATGACGCCACCACAGCGTTCCCTCGTGGTATAATGCGAAGCGTACTAAATTACAAATTAGTCGAATACACATTCAGTGTACATCTTTTAAGCTTTAAAATGCTTTTAAACCACGTTAAACTAACTAATAATATTGTACTAAACGCATTTGTTTTATAACTCGCTTGCGCGTGTAATGCACTCGGTGGAACGACAAACAAGTGAAAGAAGGCACGACCATGGACCGACGGTATGATCACGTGAGCCCCAGTTTGTCGACCGCCCAGAAGGCAACGCCCAAGGAATGATAGCCACCCAGAGTGAATCTAGATAAACCAATGAAACTGGAGGCTTGTCGAAAGATAAACTGTGTCTCGGTACCATTTGTGCTTTCATCTTGGGGTGTCGCCAGAGCTCGTGAAGATCCCGAGTTTCGCCAAACTCGGCGCATCCTGCATAGCACCCATGTGCTTTCTAAAGCCATGTTGATGGGGTGATAAAGCATCGCGACTTTCAAGAAAATCGTTAATGTACTTTTAGATGACGCGTTCCAGCAATTTACAACATGTGCTTGTAATAGATATGGGCCGGTAGTTACAGGCAAACGGTTGCCTTTCTTGTGAATGAGCAAAGCGTGCTAAGCGCCAGTCGTCCGGGATTTCACCTGTTGCAATTGGTAAATTAACGAAATGTGTCATGAAGTCAGATATCTGTTCCGCATACCGACGCAGCAACCCATTTGGGATACCGTCCGGCCCTGAGGTTTTATTTTTTTATGTTAACGCTAAGAAGGATAGACACGACGCCTTCACGCGTCACTGTTAAATCATCGGCTATGCATGATCCTGTGCTCTGAGGTACGCAACCATCGCACCTCGTAAATACACTATGAATATAATTATTAAAATACTCTATGATATGTCGAGCGTCAGTAATTATTCTGTCACTAATTTTCGTTTCAGAAATATCCTCCTTACTTTCCTTTAGAAATAACGCCGGAACTTCTGGCTGTCACTTTTAATAAACTGAGAAAAACGATAGTTGAAGTAAGCACTGCGAAACTCGCATTTTTTAAATAAATTATTTTTCAGATCGAGAAAAATAGATGATGACGTATTTTTCTGCTTGCAGAATCACTTGATATTACGCTTTGTATGAATAATATCCCTAGTTGTCGAAGGGTTGAAACATCGCTTCTTTATAACTTTAGTAGGTGTAAAATTCATAACACAAAAATCAGCAGCTTCACGGAACCTCTTCCATGAAGTCTCAGTGTCAGCTACTGAGAAGTCGAGATTTATATCTGGATAATCAATTATTGAAACATCATCGGCGTTATGAAAATCCCAAACAACTGAGGAGTTTCTTGCCAATTAAATTAGGCCTATTATTTGTGTGTTCCCAATGAAAATAGATCAAATCACTATCTGAGATTCCCGGCAGCACCGATGACAATGCACCATTAAACATTTCTGTTATAAACAGCAGATCGAGAATGGATCTACCAGGCGTGAACTGAGGCGCCATTTGATCTAAATTTCGACAAAACATCATATCCAGGAAGAGATCAATTGCTCTGGAACATCCATATCCTAATTGATCGCAATTGACGGCAGGAAGGTTAAAATCACCCGTCATAATGACATTTCTGTCACGCAGGCTATGTAAGTGATCGTACAGTTTCGATAAGTACCCATCGCCTGCATCGGGCGAGTGATACACTTCACAGAGGAAAAATGTGATCCCACAGAAAACACACATTTAGCTTTCATGATCAGCAAGTTGATCACCGGTAGCAATATCGACAGAATGTTTCGCTAGAACAGCCACGCCGCCTCCTCGGGAATCCCTGTCACGCCGATACACGCAGTATCCTGGTGGAGCAATTTCATCATCGCGAATATCGTCGTGAAGCCAAGTTTCAGTAATCAAATAGACATGCGGATCATATAAGAGTAACATAGATTCCAATGCGTCCGTTTTGTTTACCACACTTCTGGCGTTTAGCGAAAGGAGACGGAACTGTTGTCCCTTCGATTGCTAGCTCGAGGGCGATGGGGCGTTCTTGCTTGGTAGTGCTTTGCTTCTCATCGTATTGTCGTCCCATATATACGTAAAATTGATCATTGATGCGCAACTTGCCATTTACCAAACTGACCCTTTTCCCTTTGCTTTTATGAGTTTTTGCGCTGGCCCAAAGCAACTTGCGTTTACGAAGGGTGTCCGCACAATAATCATTCTGTAAATACATGCAGTTTCCGCGCGTTGCGTTGCGCTGCCTCATTTTCTCTGTAGTCGTAGAAATATAGAATAATGGGTCTATTTGTCGGAGATTTACCAAGCCTATCAATGCGATAAACGGAAGTGCAGTTCACGCCGAGCTTTCCTTGAAACATTTCTTTGATTACTTTTTCGCGCAACGTCGAGTCAGACTCATATGGATTTTATAAGTCAGCGAGCTTAACATATGCTGACTCTGGAGTCTCTTGAATTCTGGAAACTACTGTCCGTAAATCAGCAGTCGTATTTGCCGCCTGATACGTTGGTCGTTGGTTCTAGCTTTTTTTCCAGAGCCTCCCCCGTCTCAAACAATAAAAAATAAAGGAATTACTATTATTAATATTATTATTATTATTATTATTATTATTATTATTATTATTATTATTATTATTACTTCGGTCAGGTGAGATTCAAAGCTTGATATCCTATTTTCTGTTCTCTCAAGAGGGTTCTTGAAGTCAGCAATGTCTGCACTTATAGCCTGTTGACCATCCATAAGTTTTCTAAACATATCTTCAACAGCAGGTCCGGGATTTTCCTCAATATCCCCACAGAGTAGCAATTTGCAAGAAAAAAAGCACTCATACATGATGGCAATGCAGGTTTGTGGGCACGGCAGAATAGAAATCTATCATCGCTACGTACGGAGTAGGGGTAACTAACCTGTACGATGCGAACAAATCGCATGGTTTGCGATCTTAGTCAATGTGTTTCGCCGTGCCCACTGATGAGACCCACGTACGGCAATTCCTTTATACCGATGCAGCCCGATGATGTCACACAACCCTGTTTAGTCCATGTGACTGGAATGCTCGTGGCGGTGACGAAGGTCCCAGCATGGTAGGCTGTGAAATCTTGTCTTCCACTGCAAAACTTCCTGGCATCGATAGGGTTCCACCAAATGTCAGGAGCAGAGCCTGTACGATGTAAACAAATCGCACGGTTAGCGATCTTGTTCAATGCGCTTCGTTATGCCCACTGACCCTACTACCCTACTGAAACATGAGGTCCTTGGCTGGACTTCATGTCCAGGTGAGGTCCTGGACCTCGTGTCCAGGACCTCATGTACAGAACATGTTTCAGGTGTCCAGAGCCAAATCTTCCCCTGGGAGAAATATAGCCACCGATCATCGAGATTGTCCGGCGCTTTAGCTTTAGTGTTATAAAAACGTAATCGTTGCGGTTATGCACCGGAACTTGGTTTAGCGAATACGTGAGGTCACATCGCACGCATAGTAAAACTTCGCTAGGATTTCCATTTGTCTCAGACGCGAATAGTTCGTATCCAGAGAGTCTAAATGGCGATGTCATATTCGGCTCGCATATCACAATGACTGGAAATCGATGCCTGAGCACTCTCTGTTTAAGATCTCCCAGGCTACCCCGTAGACCTCGTGCGTTCCACTGAAATAATATAGAATGGCTTATCCTTTCCTGCAGTGATAACATTGAATTTGATGATGCCATGGTGTTTGCTTCCTTTCATATAGCGGCAAGCATTGGTTCTAGTGCGCCGAGAATTCGCACCGCAGCCTTGGCAACGGGCGTCTTTACTATAAGCAGCATGCGCAAGCAACGAACCAACTGTGCAAACATCGCCTTTATCTGTCCATCCGACGATGATGGTTCATGTTCATGCTGGCGTTCCGGCTGCACTTTTGTACTCCGAAATGGCAGGGAAGGCCATATAGTAGTGTCCTTGGTGCTCAGCACAGTAGACGTAGCTAAAGGTGGCCCCTGCCTTTGAGGAATAGCAGGAGCACGTGACTTTTCAGCTAGTACAGGCTGTCTTGTCATCGATGCCGATCCTCCTGCGATTACATAAGCGCCTCTGGCGGCGGCGTACCATTTCTCTCTGTAGCCGATCTCGTACCATTTTCCTTAGCACGAACATTGCAGTCTTTAATTTCGGACAATTCTTCGACATTGCCTCGTGCGGTCCATCGCATTTAGGGCGCTTCCAGTCGAAGCCAGCACACGTCGACTCATCGTGATCCCCACCACTTTGGAGACGTGTCTTGTTCACGCAGACAGCACTTACGTGTCCGATTTTGTGGCATTTACGACACCGTAATGACCTAGAAATGTATGGACAGACAGGATGCCTCACATATCCCACTTTCACATGGGCTGGTGAGTTAATTGTCTCCCTCAAAAATGAGCTTTGTGCACCTCGACCGTCCAAAACGGTGTATGTTTGTGGTAAGGAGAGTTGAGATTAGCGTTGGCGGATCGCTATTATCAATATCTGTATTCACATCAAAGATCCCACCAGCGGTGGTGCTGCCTCCATGTATGGTGAATGAGCGGACAAGTATATTTCCTAGCTGAGTTACAGCTTTCAGTGTCGAGGATAGTTCGTGTAGCCCCATCAACAGTAAGTATGTTTCTTCTGGGATTAATTCGGATCTCTGGAAGTCCGAATTTGCCCTGGAGCTAGTCTCTCGAAATAGGCAGTGAGAGTTTGCCTAGTGAGGGGATTGAGGTTGCCTGTAGCAGCGAAGGGGATGTAGGCGATTATGTACGCTTGCTGTGAGGGCGGCTTACTGTAGTTAAGCTCACTCACGCTTGAAGTCCTACGAAGTTTCCTCTACAACCGGCGATTTGTGGCCTCGGTATATACACCGTCGGATTCCGTGTCGTCGACGTCAGAGCAGCTCGATGACCTTGGCAGAGTCACGTTCCTGTGGTCGGGCGCAGCAGACCAACTTGCAGCTTGGAGGCCAGCCCCCAACCCTGGCGGCAGAGGGGGCGGAACATCCGTCATTGCTTTTGATACTGTACCCGCCACTGGGGCGTCGGTACGCACAAATTTAACTGAAAAACCAGAGCGAAGCAAACATAGCAGCTGATCAAGAACTCGTCTTCTTCGTCTTTCAAGCAAAAAAAAATTGAAACAAAACAACAGACTCAATAGTACCGTTACGCGTAGAGCCAGTGTGAGAGCGGTAAGTGGGAAATTGCACGTGGTGATAAACATCGATGAAGGGAATGCTAATCAAGGCGTAAACAAGCAACTTAAAGAGAGTGCAGAGAAGTTGGAGACAGGCATGCATCGAGGACGGCTACAAGGACTACGCCTTGTATGGAGGCTAATGGCGGCGGCTAGCTATTTTACCAATGAACTCGCTGTTATCTGCTGTTCATTTGCTTTGACGCACTAGAAGTTATCGTGATCGACCATGATGCGTTGAATACATATAGTTTCGACATGCATTTTTATGTGTATTGAAAAACCACTGCTGTCAGTGAGTAGTGTTCTACCCCCTCCTCCTTTATGTAATCCACATTCATCATCATCATTATCATCATCATCATCATCATCATCATCATCATCACCACGACCACCACCGAATATAGCAACACTGTCCATTGCCCGGGTAATCTCCTTTCCAAACAGAGAGAGAGAGAGAGAGAGATTGACGAACACAGAAAGGCAGGGAGTGTTCTCTTTTTTTGTTTTTGTTCTTTGTTGGGTATACTTTTATTCCTTCCAAGGGGCCAATCGCCATCGTGGCTACGTGCCATGTGTTGCGACCACCTTAACAGCAACCTAACCAAGGCCTGCTTATTTGGCTACCTTATACTTAGGGAACAGGAAAGAATTCAGGATATATAAAAAGAAAAAAAGAAAAAAAAGAAAAAAGAGGTATAGGCGGTTACTGTGAATAAACTTGCAGAGGAATATTCACTAAAAGTCACAGACAGTCGTACAATTCAGTGGTCTGCAAAAAGTGCACAAGGGCATTTGTGTGCTTGCGCACGGAAGAGTGCTTCCAACAAGGCCCCGGCATCTTTTCTTGCTAGAGTTGTCAGTGATCCAAGCGGCTCAGACTACAGCTCGCAGAGCGCCTTTAAAGAAAGAAATAGAAATTATGGGGTTTTACGTGCCAAAACCGCTTTCTGATTATTAGGCACGCCGTAGTGGAGGACTTCGGAAATTGCGACCACCTGGGGTTCTTTAACATGCACCTAAATCTAAGTACACGGGTGTTTTCGCATTTCGCCCCCATCGAAATGCGGCCACCGTGGCCGGGACCTTGTTGAGTGTCAAAGGATAGGCAGTGCCACAGTAAGTGCGTTGTTGTTGTGACGGCGCCGTTGGCCGTCCCTATGAGAAATGACTAAGCATTTGTAATTGTGACACCAAACCACGTGGCACACAATCAAGTTGTTTCGCGACGGGAGAGTGCGGGTGGCAGCCGATGTCACAGTACGTAAGGGTCGAATGAAGAAGAGCGGTAGTTGTAAAACACGGCGAATTCCTTCGACAACGCTCTGCTGTAGCGAGCGATTAAGTAAGTATGCCACGTAGCATCCGCTCTCGACAAGGGTGTAGGCGTACGCAGACCTCGTTGATGAACCTAGCACGCCGGCGGCGATTCCGCGGTGGCTCGGCTACCACTGAAATGAGATCTCGCGTTCGTTCTTGAGCGCTTAGTGGTTACCGTGCTTTACTTCATATGCTAACTGCTCGTTGGTACCACGAAGTAGGAGAAACTGCAGAGTTAGTATTACTGGTCTTCGAATCGCTGAAATGGGCCAGCGATAAGGTGTTTGCTGGAGCAGATGTTTCGTGGCACCTTCAGGAACCGCATGCTCTGCCGTGGTCACTGTCATAAAATGAGAAAGCTTAAACTGCATATAGGTGGCGTTCGATGGGAGAACCACAGCTCAGGTAGAGCTGGTGGAACTGGTGTAACCGTCCGTGTAAATGAGTTCACGGTCAAAAAGATTTGCGATTATCTCCGTTTTCAAGGCAATAAGTGGCGATAGTTGGTTCAGGTCACTTCTTAAAGCGTGATGAATTGAAGAACACAACATGAAGGACAGTGAGAGAAGCACGTGCTATGTGACAAAGCGTATAACATTCTGCAACCTTTGGCCAGCAGTACAAGAGAAGACAGAATCGAGGCATTTGACAACACAAAGTTCGTCAGCCAATGTCTGACGGAGTTGCACTAGTTTCTGGATTTGCTACGAGTACTACTTTCAGGAGTTATATGTGGAACATGAATTTATTGTGTATGTGGCAATAAGACGGAATCGTCATTGGATGTGTTATAGCACCTGTGTTGTGGAATTCGATCATGTCGAAAACGGACCGCGCACTAAGAAAATAAAAGGAATTGGCGCGCTAGCGGGCATTAGTTATTTCAGGAATTTCCTGCTGTTTCCCAGTTTAAAACATGGGATATAATGTTGATCGGGTATTGGACACCCGCCATGAAGTTTCCGAAGGACTGTTATTTACGCTTCACCAGACAAGAAGATGATCAACGCATATGATGAAAGGTGAGAAAGGGCTAATGAGGTTGCTATAGTGGCCACTTAACACCTGTGTGGACAAATGTCACGCTTCTAGTTTATTTTGGTATATTAAAAATGGTGTGATGACGTGATGTCTAAAAGCTTTCAGATGCAGATTTAAGACTGAAAGCAAGCGGGTTCCCGAAATTACTTGTGTTAGTGGACATACTTCGTCCTGCATTGGGAGAAAAATTAAGATTATGGAAAGAGAAAACAGTGGCCGGTAATGATTCCATATAATCTCACAGAACCTACCTACAGAACGGGTCACGTGTTTATGGGACTTGACATCTGAGAAGAAAAAGAAGATTATTTTTTTGAGCCTGGACATTACGCCTGAATTTCAAAGGTCCTACTAGTGTACGCGACCAACACCTTGCATGGGGGTTATATTCGGCTTTCTCTTAGAACCAGCATCCCCTAAACTTTTGACCCTGCCTGTACACAACATAGCTGATAGACAGAAAAAAAAATATTGCGGGGTTTTAGGGGCCAACACCAAGGTCTGATTATGTAGCCCACCGTAGTGGGGACACCCGAAGTTTGCACCACCTGGAGTCCTTTGACGTGCACGTAAATCTAAGCACACGGGTGTTTTCGCCCCCGTCGCAATGCGGCCGCCGTGACCGGCATTTGATCCCGCGACATCGTGCTTAGCAATCCAACACCATAGCCACTCACCAACCACATCGGGTCTGATAGACTTAAGAAGATAGGCAACAAACATGATGCACCCGCCGTTCTCCCAGCACTGCACAAGATGATGAGCTTGTGATATAAGCCACGTAGCGGAAAACAAACACGAGAAGGTGTTCCTACAGTGGAATGTGCGAAGTAGTTCGTTGGGTATGACGTAGAAGTTGTGTATTCTATACCACTGATCTGTGCCAGGCAGTATATTTGGCTAATATCAAGATGGGGCCAACGTAAGCCTTAGGAAGCAAAGATACAAATGTAAACGAGGAATCCATCACGGCAACATAGCTATATACATTATAACCATTGCTTACGCGCGCTGGAATATGCATATACAAAAAATAAACTGTCTACCAAAGCAAAGGCAACAAAGAGTGGTTTTAGAAGCGTTCACTATATGGCTTCACTATGTACAGAAAAGTGTGTCAGTGAGTCATCGATCAGTTTGTCATCTGTAGAAGCCGATTTCATAGCGTGTGCACTAAAGGGTAATGTGTTGGTTATGGGAGCGTGTCGTCCTAGCTCTGTCTTTTATTTGGTTCTTTTTGCAGCTGCTATTTCAATATGAGAACATATGCAAAAATAAACAGCTGCCAACACACTTTTTCCTACTGTACCTGTCTTTCCGTCACTGTTCTTCTTTAATCGTGCTTACGTGCGGCCTTTCGCCCCAATAACAATCATTCATTCCTTGATGTGCTTCAGTGTTTTTTGTACACTGTTATTTCACCAACCAATGTGATTTACAACGCCTGCGCAGGCTGAATGCTAAGTATCTTGGAGGATGGAAGCGCGCACGTGTAAACAGCCAGCATTGTATAATCTGCCTAACTACTCCAAATTCATAAGGTACACCCATTAAGTGTCGTGAGCTGCGCAGTAACTTCCTTTTCTTTGATTTCAATAGACAAACTGAACATGACTGAAAGGAAGAACATGGCGCATTGTGTTCGTTCTTAAATGTCATCAAATTAGAATTCTGAATTTTAAAAAAAGAAGAATGTATAAGCCACTAGCTCGCCGTCTTGAGATACGACACTGTACACGTACTTAGCCTATGGATTCATGGTGAAGAAACAGCGTGAAAAACGGGACAAATAGCAGAGGGCACTACAAGGCGCCAACTTAGGACAGGGCAGCACCTAGTATTGCCCTGTCTTTCTTTTACTCTTCTTTGGCACCGATTTTCAGCCAGGAAGTTGTACCAACATGGTCCTGTTCAGACCGCTTCGGCCTATGTACTAGCGTCCATTCACGCGGCCCGCAGCGCTAAAGCATTTTAATTCTCTGAGAGGCGGGTGGGGGAGGGGAAGAGGGGGGTTGTATTTGCTCCGAACACCATGATGACCGAGATCACTGATCATTGTTAAACAGCGATGTCGTCATCATTAGAACAACGGCAGGATGGTTCGCGCATTCAGCACCGTTCCCACAAACGTGCATCACGCGCCACACAAGCTCGAAACCAATTTACGAAAGCTTATGGCGCAAGCAGAGCCTTTCTGGTTCACTGCCGCTAGTGCTGCCAACCTCCAAAGCTAGTATTTCCGCAACATGGATGGAGAAATTCCCTAGATTACCTTGGATTTCTGCAAGGTGTCGCTGTTCAGTTTGTGAATTCGGTTTGTCATAAGACAAACTTTGTTTATGCAGAAAGGCTGCAAAATATTTAGCTGGAAATTTTTTTCTAAGCTAGTTCTAAAATATATTTATATAACGAAGTCAGTGCCCTCAGATTCGACTGATTCCGCAATGCAAGTCGTTATGCTAACAAGAAGGACCCCTGCTTGAAGCCCATATTCACAGCAGAACACGCCAGCATGTCTGTACTTCGCACTTTATGCGAACGAAATTCGGACAACAGCAAAGTGCCCAGACTAACATGAAACTGCATTCGTATCGTAGGAAAGGTTGGTGCCACACCTCCCTCAAGAAATGTAAGTGTCAAAACAGTGTGCTACTTCGCGATACGAATGTAAAAGATGTGCAGTAAGTGTTTCTTGCAGACCATGTATACCACCTCCCTTACGTGCTTACGCATCATTAGCAGCGAAGCATGCAGATACGCGACCAATTTATTAATTTTTCTCCACTTGGGCAAAGACATGACCACTGCTAAGCGCCACGATCGCCTTGTCGTGCTTGGCACAAGGTATAGATGCGTCCCCTTACCTGGA
This sequence comes from Dermacentor andersoni, assembly GCF_023375885.2. Lineage (NCBI taxonomy): Eukaryota > Metazoa > Arthropoda > Arachnida > Ixodida > Ixodidae > Dermacentor > Dermacentor andersoni. Next base: position 120,386,368 of record NC_092817.1, on the reverse strand, counting down.
CATTTAAATTTGCTGCTTTGTTTGGTGTTGCAGCATACATTTGTTCCGTCGGTAACGGACATTTCATTCAGATTGAATAGAAATCAACAGCACAGCTCAAGGTAAGAACGACAAGCGCAGGGCAGACACATCCTGCCGCTCATTTGGCGAGATACATTTACTGCGGTGCAGTATGGTCACGTTGTACTTGTCATGAGAATACAAAGGTAATTTCTGTGATTGAAACCAGAAAACTTTGTCAAGTCAACCGTACCGCGCATCACTCATCAAAGGCATCGCAATAGCGGTTTCTTCCACGTCTGAGTTTTTTATTTCCTCCATTCATGAGAGCAATATTTCTCTAGTTTTGAACAATTATTCCTTTCTACAGCGAAGCTATATATGGCTAGGGTTCCGTGCATTCTTTCTTTCCGTGAAGAAAAGCTATCATCTTCAATGCCTCATACCCCCGTAAACATCCATACACCTGTATGCGTGCAGAAAAAATGCAATGGCTCATAGCCACGTATGGCAGAGGCTACAAGCACTAAGCAAAGTGAAGCGAAGCGAACAGTGTTTAAATTCCTTCTAATCACGCATGAAACACACAGAACAGCATGTCGAAAACTGTCCTCATCAACGGTACATACCCGCGTGAGCAAGCAAAAGATGCAATGGCTCGTAGTCTATGGTTCATGGCTACTGAGTTTGCGTGGATTAGCTGCGGTGACACTAGCCCTGCTGTAGTTGTCGGTGATTGCTATGTGCTTGAGCCGGTACCGAAAGGGGAGCGGTTTACACGTTCAATGTTGAGGCAATTCCCTTGCGATCCGACACTGGTCCGGCCCAACTGACCACCCAGCGGCGTACGTGCATCAATTTGACATTATCAAAGAATGTGATTGCAGTTGCGAGTGAAATAATGACCGCCGATCAAGACAATAAATGAGTGTGCGCACCTTTCCTCACGATGACCCCCCAGCAAGACAATACATGAGTTCGTACCTTCGTTCAAAATTATGTGTCACCTCCGTTGCGTGTGCTAACGGCTTTGCTGGTCAACTACCTTCACAGAGTGAAATTGCTAATGATTGTTTTTCTGAATAAAGCTTTAAATTCTTAGATCTAGAAAAATTTCTCAAAACTAAGCAGTACAGCCTACTACATAATGCCATTGATCGGTGAAAGAATAACCCCTGTATCGATCAACACGTGCACTCGAGTTGTTATCACTGCTGCGGTCGGGAAAACGTAATCTTTAGCCCCAAGGTGCAACCTGACCTATATTGAGTGCGCATTATACTATGTACCTACAGTCAACGCTAGCGATATGGAAAGCGGAATTGGGATAAAACTACCTTAGTTAGATCGATGTTAGAACATACGTAAGGTAGTTTTTTTTTCGTGAATGTTGCGATGGGTGTTAAGCAACTATACAGGATGTCACAGCTAACGTTAGACAATTTGGTCAACGAAAAAAAAGAAACTTGTAAGACATGGTGAAATATATGATCTTGAGAGCTACGTTGTTCGGTCGTCATACTTTTGACGACAGAAGACAGCAAGTTTTAGAACTGTATGTTGCATCGTCTAAAATCTGTTTCTTCTTTGTTCAACAGCTAGGCTCACATAAGCTGGGACACACGGTATGCCATAACATTTCACTTGCAGGGCAGCCTACCGGGCTCATCCTGGTTAACCTATCTGCCTTTCCCTTATAACTTCTCTCTCTCTCTCTCTCTCTGTTGCGTTACGCTGTCTCTGCCCGTGGTGCGTTACGTGATGGCCTCGTGGCCCTTGTTTCAGTTTTCTGCTCTTTCTGTTCTTACACATAGATGAACTGAAAGGCATGCTAGTTGATGTTCATTATTCTTGAATTGGTTCAACAACAGGGAAGTACACACGTACACCGGAGTCCGTGTGTGCTCCTCTGTTGTCGCTGTCCTTCTTGCTCTAAAAATTTCAAGAGCTTGCTATTCTGTTTCCTTTCTTTTCCTTCCACCATTATTTCTGTTTTCCTCGCTCTATTTCTTTTTCTATTTGCATGCGGATGATGAGGCCGTGAACAAAGGCGGTAATTCCCGAGACATACATACAAACAGAAGGCGTACAACAGAGCCACCTCATTGGACGCTTAGGGAGCATCCAACAGATGAATAACGCCTTCACTCGCGGGATCGCTCATGGTCAATATAGGAATGGGAAATTACAGAGAGAGTTGTCTGAGATGAGGTCCTCTGCGTGAGCGCAAAAGACACTAGGAATAACATTGCTCGGAACGCGCACATTCCTGTCCGCACAGCGCATGCGCAAAAGTGTGTTTTGTTTTTGCGTGAATCGTACGTGTGGCCTTTCATTTAGGGCCAAGGAACTCCGGGGAGAATGCCCTCGGAGCTTTGGAAAGGGTCTGCCTAGTGGCGCGGGCGAGCGGCTGTTACGGCGACAGGCCCGGCGTTATATTGCAAAGTGCGTGGGTTGCCCGCGGGTGTTCAAGGACGCCTCGCGCGGCTTCGATTGCCGGCCGAGATTGTTGTGCTAGAGAGTGCGTGAGTGTCGGAGCGGCGCTTGCGCTCTCTGCTGCCTGCCGCGGCCACCGGTGAGTTGATGCCCTTCACTGTTGCTCTACGTAGCGCCGGAGTTGTCCAGTCCCCGCTTTGGGTTACGCGAGAGAAACCGGTTTTCCTGCGGGACCGCACTGCTGTTGGCCCTGCCGCGAAACTGCGAGCGTGCTGTGTGGAGCCGAGAACATCAGTGAAATCGGCGCTGACTTCTCTTTCGCCTTTGTTTTCACTGCGGCGTACTTGCGTCTGTGCGTGTGTGCGTGTGTAAGAGTGTACGCGGTGTCTGTTTATATATGTGGATCGGCGGGACGCCCTGGTGACTTCGTAGTGGGATCTCTCGGGTATCGCGGCGCCGCGGATTGCGTCCGCTCGTGCAGGGACGATACTCCGCGCGGTGCTTCCCTAGCTGACCACCGGAAGCAGAGCTTTTTTTCGCCGAAGAACCCATCGTTCGTTGTCTTGCCTTTGGACGGGGCGTTTCTTCTAGCGGTGGCGGCGACGTGCAGGACGGAGTGACTCACTCAGCTGTTGACGCCGCTCCGGATAGTTCGGGTAAGAGTATGCGTTACATGCACATCGTTTCCCACTAACGCCGGCCCCTTGTGCGCTGATTGCTGTCGTTCAGTTCTGGGTTGCTTTATGGGGCACGCCGCTGCAAATTCAGTGTTATTTACAAACATCCTCGGGCACCATATTGGTAGCGCCGCCAGCTGTGCCTCCTACACAGTCTCTTGAAATGCTTGTTTACGAATGCGTTCAACGTCTTCTATAATGTTTTATTTTTCGTCCTTGTGTCATTATGTTTTTAAACTGCAAAGGACGGATCACATGTGTTGACCTACATCCAGGTACTTAATGAAAAAAGAAAAAAAAATGAAGCATGCAAGAAAATGCTGTTCGAAAACAGCCACCTGTTCGTCCGCGTAATGCCCCACTTGGCAAGTGCCTGTGATCTCGTAACGTTGGTTGACTAAAGCTTGCAGTAACCGTGAGGATGTCGACACAGCGCAAACTTCCGTGCCCTACACCGTAAGCAATGCTGATCTTTTCTCATTAAAATCTATGCGTTCCACGATGAGGTTTTCATTATGAGATGACAGAGCGCGAGGTGTGTGAGACACTTTTGGATGAAGGCAGGCGCAGCCTCGGCAGACGCCTTCTCAGTTTTAATGGCTATATTTATTAGTTTTCAAGCAGGTATTGTGAGCAGAGTAACTACTTCGGCTTGTTGGTTGAACATAATTGAAGGTATGTCTGCCTACTTTGTCTGTCACGTAAGTGCTGTGTCTGTGTACTTTCTGTGCCTCCTTTGTGCCCGTCGGTTCTCACGCTGTAGCCTTCTACCAGGTATTATGATTACAGTATGTAAATCTATACTTTTAGTGCATTGATTTACTTAGAGTGAGAAATGTTTCAGATGCAAAGTGATCATTCCTGCAATATAATACGAAAGGTATAGCTTTGCATGCGGTTTATAATAACGAAGTTCAGTGTTTGCTACGTTTGCTGAAGTCTATAGCACTCTTGCCACTTTAGAAATATTGTCACGGCTATAAAGAAATACGCATGCCATCGAAGCGAACCATCCTGGCTTACGAGACAAAGCTTTCACACAGCTTTCAGTAGCTCCTCCTAATGCCGTCCTGTAGTAAAATTGGCAGCCCTGTTTGAACCACAACCTTGTTGCTCAGAACTTGTACAAGGTACTCGCATAGCGAACAGCATCAATGAGATTTCTGTCACTTCCCTCGTAACGCCGCGATTGGTAACTCGTGACTTCAGTAATCTCTGGTTTTAAGAAACTTGTTTTATCTGAGATATAGCTTTACCCATACCTCATATTTCTTTTTTTTTTGGCGGGAGGGGGGGGGGGTGGGGTCTTTTCCACTGAGTTTGCAATTTAGCTCCCGCGTTGTTGCGGTGCGCGACCCTCGTTACTGTGGCTCGTTTTTATAGAATGAAAACAGGAACAGCGCAACACAGGACTATCTTTTTATAGCCTCTCCGCGCTCAGCAAAATACGTTGTAAAGAAGCGCATTTCCTGTCCCGTTGACTTCGTTATAACAAACCTTTTACTGTATGTTTCGTTTTTGTTAGGCACTCACTTTAATAGGTAACCGCATGTCATCCGCTCTGGAAAGAGGGGTTAAGTTATCGAAACGTGACTCATAGAGAGGCTAGCCGGCTAAGTTACGCAAACTCTGGCATGTCCGGTCGGTCGGCTTATCTTTCATAGCAATGTTATATTGTGTCTGAAGTACAAAGCATCCAAGCGGCTGATGAACCTTGGGCTTTAGGTTATGCTGCTGCTTCTCCATTGTTCCGACATGTCCCTCTCTCGTCCTGAAATGAAACGACCGTTCATGTCTGCGGAGTGACGTGTTCGAGAAATCCCTGTATTTAAAGTAGAATTCGTTGCACTTCTGACTTCGCGCGTCTCGGGCCAGGCAATATGGATTCCACGGTTTCCTTATACAATGACAGTTTGTTTTTATAACTCTTCGAGAAAATGATGCGCGGGAATAAGGCTTACTGCTAGCCTTGACAGCCTCGAGAAAGTACGGCTGCTTGTACATTTCCGTGAAAATTTCGCGGCAGCATCCAGCTCGCCTTGAGCGAAAAGAAAAGCGCTACTATACTATGCTCGAGCGCCGACAGTTTCATTGTTCAACAGCGTCTCCCTGCTCTTTTGTATTCCTCCTCAGAACCACTCTCTGCCCAGCACTCCTTGCGCAACACGCGACTGACCAACGCTTTTCCGCTGTGAAGTCTCATCGAAACGAACCTTACTCAGAACTCGGTGTCTCGTGACTGCATGCTGGAAACGTGCCAGGGACTCGGTCCGCGTTGAATTCTTGAATTATATGGGATGCCGTTCGCGTTGAGCAATCTAGCTGTGCTCGTCTGAGATGTTGCGAATGGTTGATTATAGCCGAAGCGCGTGCCAGCCTGTTGTCACTCAGCTTTGCGAACGATAGGACAATTGAAAGAGCATACTGAGCACTGATTAGGATACCGCGGACGAAGTTAATAAGTTGTATGTGCGCAAGGGGGCGTCCGATTAGGCCGTCACCTTCGGTGTAGTAATTTCTTCGCCGTGATGATTGCTCCACACCTGTAAGTGTAAACGAATTGCATTGCGAACACCAGAAAAGTTTACTTTTCAAAAGTTCTTCGACGCTGTATTTTCTGATCATTTCTCCACCGCCGATTCTATGCATGTCTTATAGTCAGTCCCGCCGAATGGCCGATACCGGTGACAGATAACGAAGGCGACCCTTACGGCTAAAGGCATAGAGAATGGAAAATAAATAAGAAAAAAAAAGAAGGAAAAAAGGAATTGTTGCAAAATACGAAATAAGATGTACTACGTTTGGGTTGTACGTCCGGCCGGTGGAAAATCCGCACTCAGACTGATCTGATATTTATAAGGGGCCTGTGCTTGAAAAAGCGCCAATAATGTTGTACGAAGTGACAGGAATCGAGCTAAATACCACAGAGGTACTGTGAAACAATAAATTTATCTCATATTTATAAGGGGCCTGTGCTTGAAAAAGCGCCATTAATGTTGTACGGAGTTACAGGAATCGAGCTAAATACCGCAGAGGTACTGTGAAACAACAAATTTATTTAGTAAAGCCCCTGTTTACGCTGCCGAGCAGTCCCTGCAGTGACCTCCTTTCCAGCGAATACGTATTTCACGGGAATGTGCGAACCATTCAGATAACTTTGCCTGCACTAACGCATTGCAGCGCGCGAAGCTAGCATATTTTCTTTCTCGATGCCCTTTGGCTTCAAGCACCGAAAACACTGGATCTTAAATGTATGCATCTTAGATAACGAGGACACATTTTCTAACCCAGGAGTAATCGCTGTTACCTCACCCATTGATAAAAAATGCACGACGGTGCGATGCCTGACTGATACGAGGAGGAGCTTTCGAAGACGAATGTCACGGTGACACTGCCTTTGAAAGGTACGATAAGAAACGCGCGTTATACACCAGATCAGATCACTGATAAGCAGCATAGAGCTGTCCCTAACGAAGGTGAGCCTTCACTGGCATCACAGGTAGATCGGTAAGCGGCCGACCTCCACTCTTAAACCGTCGTCCCAGTCGGTATAGAGGTCGCCCTTGCACATAGTTCGCTGACATGGCAGTGGCGGGTGATCTGATACCGAATTCACAAAGTTTTTTGTCTGCAACCGCTCTTCGCCACTGTTGGCCACCTTCGGCAATAAAATTGGGAGGACGCTTAAGCTTCGCCTTGAAGAGTGGAACACGATAGCATTCAAAGATCCCTGACTGATATTCAGGCATCCAGGCAACTGCACCTTATGTAACAGTAATGTTTACGGGAAACGCTATCGGCGAACGCTATGTACGAAGGCGAGCTTTCTAGTAGAAACGCGGTCTCTTGGGTCGGCTGATCGTCTGTTGTTTTTTCGCACTTTCAATAGTTCAGTCTGAGAGGATATAACAGAAATTGTTTGCCTTGTCGGTGTTTTTTGAGCGAAGCTTGCATTGGCTCACAAGTTTCGGTGGTGGTCTGGTCACGCAAAAACCCGTTGCTCCCACAGCAGAGCAGCTGCGGGAAAGGGCGGTTTAATGAGTTGAGATCTGCGGCGGCGTCGGATCATGAGTCATTAGTAAGGATTCCAGCTGCATAGGCGCGCGCTCACACCACGCGTACAGCCAATCAGAGCCGTTTCGCTTCCTAGAGGGAAGGAAAGGGCAAGAAAGGGTATCGCGCGCGCTGCGCCGGCTTCGTTTCCGTTCAGTCTCAGAAAACGGATGGGACAGCCACGCGTTGTGCGTTCCCCCAAGGAACAGGCAGCCTTCGACGAGCGGCGGCAAGAACTCGCCCGTGAAAGGGCTTGCCGTTGGCGAGCCGATCCAGCCGTTAAGAACTAAATATAGTGCGATGTAGCGTGAGCACACGCACACGTTACATCACGTTAGCGAGAACAACAACGTCTATAGTTCGACCGATGGTACGACACATTAGCGCTGTTAACGTCACCGGACGCGGTCAAATCACTCCGACGCGCCCGGCGTTTAACGAGGCTCACCTACGCGTCAATAACGTCGGACTATAAAGGCGCCTTTAGAGCCACCTGCGCGCAGGCAATCCGACAGCAACGAGAAGATCCCGAGCTGAGGGAGCAGGAGGCTGTAGCAATCCGGCACCGTTACCTGTGGGTTACTTAACCGTGACGAAGATCAGGTGCTTCGCTTACCCCCATTTTCCATTAGGGGAAGGGTTGGTAATTTTTTTCATATGACATTTGTTTGTGGGCTATCATTCTCAAAATTCTGAGGTAGATCATTGTAAAGAAATAAAGACAGGGTATGAGCAACTTTGGTGATAGAATAGTGGTTGGGTATGCGTGGTTTGGAATGATTTTTCACGAAAATGCGCCAGATTTTCTGCGACAGGGGGCCCTTAATGCTATTGCTTTAAATTATGTTCGCCATCACGATCCGCCGACGTCTGCTCTTACGAAGAGTTCCATAACGCGATAACGTTTATAGTAAGGGCGCTGGTTCATTATAGTGCCGATGGAATGAAATGGAATGTACAAGCAATGGAATGTACAAGACCAACGTGTTATTTCGTGCGTCTGCTAAAGTACTTGCTCTAGCTACGAGGGTTGTTCAAAAATTAAGGGCCAGTTGGTCCTAAAAAATGTATATTCGTTAGTAAAAGTCCTTATTGGTGGGTTTAGTTTAGTACAAACCTACTTAACTTTTTTACACAATCACCGTTAACTTCTAAGCACTTTTCGTACCGCTGCACCAGTTTCTTTAGTCCCTCTGCATAGAAGTTCGCCGCCTGGGAATTGAACCAGTTGACAACGGAGGTCTTGAGTTTATTGTTGTGTTCAGACCCTTGTTCCCCAAGGCACTGTTTCAAGTGCAAGAAGAGGAAATAGACACTTGGTGCAAGGTCGGGACCGTAGGGTGGGTGAGCCAAAAGTTCCCAATCAAAATCTTTAATCTTCTCCTTGGTTCGGGCAGCGGTGTGAGGACGCGCGTTGTCATGGAGTAGGACAATTCCAGACGACAGTTTCCCGCGCCGTCGATTTTTGATCGCATGTCTCAGTTAGGTGAGCATTTCGCAGTGTACCTCAGCTGTAACTGTGGTACCACGTTCCATGAAAGTAGCCAAAAGAACCCCCTTTGCGTGCAAGAAAACGGCAGCTATCATTTTCCGACCCGACTAAGGAGATTGCTTGAATGTTTTTCGATTTTGGAGAAGAGAAGTTGCGCTACTGATCTGATTGTTATTTTGTTTCTGCAGTAGTGTAGGACATCCAAGTGTCACTGCGTGTAACAATGAGCGAACACAATTCGTCTCTGTCTTGTCGCTAGCGGTCCGAAAACGCTCGTCCACTTGACATTCTTTGCTGTTTGAGTTCGTCAGTAAGCATTTTTGGTACCCACCTTGCACACACTTTGTGGCATCCGAGCTTTCCAGTTGTAGTCGTGTAAATCGTAGTGCGTCCAACAAGAGGAAATTTATCAGTCATACCACTAACTGTTAGTCGTCGATCTGATCACAATTCCCGGTCCAGCTATAGTTGTTGAACAGTATCATTGGTCTGGATGCTACGCCTGCACCCCCTCCTCCCCCTTTATCGTGCACATTCATGCGGCCATTTTTGAAGTCTCGACACTATTTTCTGACCTTTCCTTCACCCATCACTGTAGGTTAATAAGCTAGCCACAACTACCTATGAATTTGAGAAGCTGCTGATCCTTTTGCATGAAAAAATCGAATTACAGCTCGCAATTCACAACAGGCGGGACCTACCCGCCGTGGTTGCTCAGTGGCTATGGTGTTGGGCTGCTGAGCACGAGGTCGCGGGATCGAATCCCGGCCACGGCGGCCGCATTTCGATGGGGGCGAAATGCGAAAACACCCGTGTACTTAGATTTAGGTGCACGTTAAAGAACCCTAGGTGGTCGAAATTTCCGGAGTCCTCCACTACGGCGTGCCTCATAATCAGAAAGTGGTTTTGGCACGTAAAACCCCATAATTTTTTAACAACAGGCGGGACCAACGATTTTCTCGGACATTGTCGTCCGCATTCCCCGAATAGCAGACGACTACTTTTTCAGTTTTTTTTTAGTTTCAGTTTATTGATGCCAAAACTACTACTGGGTCAAAACAATAAATTCATTACCTTCGCGAACAATTAACAGATCATGCTGCACAAATAAAACTTGGCTGTGGCGTGCCGAAATTTAAATGTAAGCAAACGGCCCTTACTTTTTGAATAATCCTCGTAGTTGGAAATACGAAGAGCTATACTTCAACAAGTTGGGAGTGGGCGCTAGATTCCGGGCGTGGGAAGGTATCTGACTTGGCTCTATAAAACTTTTGATGCATGAAGCATCGGTGCAGAGGAAATATTGAACGCGCTTCGTCAGAGGAAGCCGCGTTCAAAGCCACACGCCTGACAAGCTTCAATGTGTACTCGATCTCCCGCTTACGCCGGGTTCACAGACGGGTCACTGTGCCGCAGACGACGCAGGTGATGACACAATGCCGAGAACATGTCAGGGCAGCAATTACATTTCACTTCTTTATCGGCTGCACCTGCGGTCAGCAGCAAACTGTTTCGGCCAGCGTCTCTGAGGCTTGTTTGATTCACAGAAAGCGGGTGGGCGTGCTGTCCTTTCTTTAGGAGACAATTGCACGCCAATTTTTCTATTTACTTGTAGTGCTTGTAATGTTTACATGAACAACAACAACAACAAATAATAATAATGGAGTGATGGAGCACAAAAAGTGTACTCGCTGGGTTAGCTACAGCCCCACGAGTCACAGTTTGGAGCCCGGTGTTGTGCACGAGGCTCACCGCGGCACCCGCATACGCGAAGAACTGTTGCTCGAAAGAGCAAGTACCAGCCGATCGTGATGCCCAACATATCATATGTTATGGGGTTAAACGTAGTCAGAAGTATATTTACAGGATATTTACAATAATTATAGCAGCTGACAAGATGGTAGACAGCGCGCGAAGTCGAGAGCGTTGTCTTCTTCCGACCAAGCTTAAAACGCCTTCTTCGTCAACATGACCCCCGGCGGCTGAAGCACCGGCTCGGTGCTGTTTAGGAGGCGCGCGAGTGATACGACCTAAGACGCGTGACGTGGACCACGTCGGAGCGATGCTGAGCCACGGTTGGCTCAAGAGGGGCAATTTCGTTCGTGACGTCAGTTACTTGACGCAAGACACGGTAAGGGCCAGAGTAGCATGAAAGTAACTTCTCCCAGAGGCCAACGCGTCGCGACGGTGACCAAAGGAGAACCAAGGCGCCCGGCGTGTAATGAAAGTCACGATGGCGGGGGTCGTATAAGCACCGCTGATTGTCCTGGGACTCCACAAGTCGACGTCGGGCAATATGGCGTGCTTCTTGTGCTTTGAGCATAGCTTCACGGGCGTACTCAGATGTGAAATGCAAACTAGCAGGCAGAACGGTGTCGAAAGGTAGCATATAGGGTCGCCATCCCAACAAGAGGAAGAATGGAGAGAAGCCTGTGGTGTCATGGTGAGACGAATTATAGGCGAAAGTAACGAACGGCAACGCAACGTCCTAGTCGCGATGGTAAGCAGAGACATATATCTACAGGATGTCAGTAAGGGTTCGGTTAAGACGCTCGGTTAGACCGTTCGTTTGTGGATGATAAGCAGTAGCAAGTGTGTATTTAGTCGCGCACGAGTGTAGAATGTCATTGACAACTAAAGAAAGTAGCGGCCTCGGTCGGTGAGGAGCTGTTGAGAGGCACCGTGGTGAAGACTGACGTTCTCTAGGAGGAAGACAGCGACATCGGTTGCACAGCTTGTCGGAATGGCCCATGTGATTGCATATCGGGTGACATAGTCTGTTGCTACAGCAATGCACTTGTTTCCCGAAGCAGACGTAGGAAAAGGGCCTAAAAGATCAACACCTACACGGAAGAATGATTCGGATTGTACGTCAAGTGGTTGAAGGCGGCCAGCAGGGATTGTGGTCGGCTTGTTACGTCGTTGACAAAGGTCACACGCAGCGATATAACGGCAGACGTCACGGTATACAGACCAGGCCAAAAGAAGCGCCGCCGAACACGGTCATAAGTCCGTGACACACCAAAGTTACCAGCAGTCGGTACATCATGCAGCTGAGCGAGAACAGTCTGACGCAGACGCTCAGGCACAACGAAGAGTCGGTCAGGGCCGTCCGGGCGCATGTTAGAGCGGTACAATATACCATCGTGAAATTCAAACATGCCAAGGGAAGGATCGGGCGTCGTTGAAGTGAGCCGTTGAATAAGGTCTTGTAAGGAGGCGTCCCGGCGTTGTTCCGCTCCAATATCGCGAAAAGCAGCCAGAGAGAACGGTGACAGGGATGCCGGTCGCAGAAACGTCAGGTGGGTTGACAGGATGGCGCTACAAGCAGTCCGCATTTTGAAGTAACCGGCCGGTCTTGTATACAACTGAATAGTTGTATTCTTGAAGGCGCAGAGCCCAGCGGCCGAGGTGCCGTGAAGGATCCTTGAGGGACTAAAGCCAACACAGAGCGTGGTGATCAGTGATGACTGTGAATTGCCGCCCGTACCAATACGGGCGGAATTCGCCCACTGCCCAAGCTAGAGGCAGACACCCGCGTTCGGTGACAGAATACTTGTGCTCAGAGGAAAGAACGCGGCTTGTGTAGGCAACAACACTTTCTCGCCCTTGTTGTTTCTGTGCCAAGATAGCTCCCATACCGTGACCACTGGCATCGGTATGCACTTCTGTTGGAGCTGACGCATCAAAGTGAGTGAGAATGGGCGGGAAGGTAAGCAGCCCAATCGGCTCGGTGAAAGCACCAGCTTGCTCAGGGCCCCAAATGAAAGCAGCGTCTTTCTTGAGGAGCTGATTAAGAGGACGCGCAACGTCCGCAAAATTTCGGACAAACTGACGGAAAAAGGAACAAAGGCCCATGAAGGTGCGAGCGTCCTTGGCAATTGTTGGTACGGGAAAGTCCTTCACTGCCCGTATTTTATCGTGATCAGGGCGTACACCCGAAGAATCGACGAGATGCCCGAGCACAGAAATTTCACGACGACCGAAGTGGCACTTGGACGGATATTTACAGGATATTTACAATAATTGTAGCAACTGACAAGATGGTAGACAGCGCGCGAAGTCCAGGGCGTCATCTTCTTTCTCCCAAGCTTAAAACGTCTTCTTCGTCAGCCTGTCACAATATTACTAGCGAACGCCACCAGCCAGTGGTAAACGGCGCTTACGAACGAGACAGCCCTGGGAATTGGACCCCAGGTTCTGGAACGTAAGTTTTCTCAGTTCTTTCGGCCCTTGAAAAGTGCCGAGGACGTCTGCGTTGCTCTGTGCACATTCAAACGCTGTCCATCCGTTCTTCCCTTGAACTATAGATAGACAAGGACAAGCTGCCAGAATGTACGCACTGTCTTCTGGAAATTGAACGCCCGCGAAGGTCTTTATGATCTCGTATCTGTGTGATTTTTATCGGTCCGATCCATGGCCTCCATAAACAGCATACTGGTAATCGAAATCTTTCATCTGTCTATCTTTATTTTATCCCTTGGCTTGCAACGCGGACGGTTTGTACGCTATTAATCTTCGTTTTCTTTTCCTTTCTTTATATACCGGAGACAGGGTTGTTACCCGTAAACAGAATGAGGCCTTCAAAGAAGGACACACACTTACTCCACTCCCACCCCCACCCCTGCCCAAGTGCCCTCTCCACTTATTACCAGGTCCCGAAGAAATAGTTGTCTATATATAAGTGCAGGCCAGAAAGCCCAAGCAGGAATGACAAGGATTCGAAGTATAGCAAAAAAAAATTCAACGCCTGGGAATATGCCAAGAAAAAATACAAAATGTAAAAGTGCCTAAATCAATGTGTACTACCTTATAAAACAATGAAGTTAGAGAAACAACAGCCAGGTAACATACGCATTGGTTTCTTCTGCACATCTGAGGCAATGTTTTCCAGTCAGCAGTTGCGCGGGGATAGCAGTCATACGTGAACCAGTTTGTCCGAGAAAAAAAAAATACGTGGTTAACGAGATTGAATGTGAGTGACGAGTTTGTCGAGTTGACAGTTGTACAGCACATAGGATAGCGTCAAGCGATAGCATCCGGTTTAATAACAAATAAAAGTATTGCAGTTGATTTAATTTACGTATTGTCTGTGAAACTGATTCCGTTATGTTTCATAAGTTGCGAAACGCACACGTTGCGGTAATATTGCTATAAAAAGATAGAACGAACTGCTCTCATTTAAATTTTTTTTGTAGAGAGCCAATATTAGTCTTAGCATGCGCATATCATATATCATACGCATGTTTTAGTTTTGACTTTGTGAAATATCTATATGCTATCGGCTTTAATTTCTCGGCGCGTCATTAGGCTTCTGGCGCAGTAAACAGCGCTTGCGAAGAAGCGTGCATGTGCCGTCAATGTAGACGTTTCAGCTGTAACCATTCGCTAACGTCGCGCCTAAATATTTAAATTAGTTTATCTCTTTTAACCTGTGATAACCAACATAATTTTAAAAAAGTTTAAGCGGAAGTGCTTTCCATGCGATTCGAAGACAGACAACTATTTCGAAATTTTACCCCATGCCCAATTCATTCTGCGGAGCTAGGACAATTTTAAAGGGACTCACACCCGATTTTCAAGGAGCGTTATTTTTTTATGGCGCAACGAAAAGCTCACTCTCAGTAGTTATTGCACCTGCAGTTCGTAAACTACAATATGTGCCATCAAGTAATTGATTAAGAAGTTAATTATTAATGTTCTTAATTATTTGAGTATGTGTTCTGATTTCTCACGCAAGTAACGTCGCGCCTCTTTGAGTAATCCAGCTGAAGGAATAGAAGTATATCTGCGACAGATGACGTTTAAAAACTTCTGAAAACTTAAACATAATGACCCCGTATATTTGCATTGATAATTTCCTAGCTATTAAGCAGGAACTATTTTTCTAAAAACAACGCCCTTGTTTGCGCGTGATCAAAGGTCCTCTCCCCCCCCCCCAAAAAAAAAAAAAAAGAAAGAAAAGAAAAAGGAAAACGTACGCGAGCGCTTTAGCATAGGGATTTTAGGCCAGTAGGCGACTTTGTCTTGTCACGAAATCCAAACATAACTTCACAGTGACGCTTGAGTCAGCAGGCAGTGAATACGTGACCTTGCGGCTCCTAAGCGATACCAGTGAAAGTTTGCTTGAACAAACCTGATAGTCATTTGCTCGAACTATTTAAATCGCACTGCGGAGTTATCTAGAAGGCTTTTTTGTCAAAGGAACAACGATGCGCCTGCCTTAGGGCGTCGCCAGTTTGGTCGTAAATTGGTGCGAGAAAGTAGTCCGCCGAAGACAGGGCGATGTACGAGCAATGCAAGTAAGTTGACCTGAGCGTTCATTTTCTTGCTTTCGTGATCCTGTGATGTGACTTTCCAGCTCATTCGGGATAGGTGGTACTGTATTGTTCTGGAACTCGCCTTTAATTTTTGGAGAGAGAGAACGAATGAGGAAGAACGCGGGATAATGCGTCATGCTAGTGGCCCTCACGAAGAAGTGGACTCAATAGAATAGCGGGTGTGAAATATGAAAGTGTAGGTAGTGTGGATATCGTAAATACGCTCGCCTTTTAAAGCGAAGCTTTCGTTGCAGAGTCGAGGCACTTCTTCGTACGTATCTGGCCTCTTAACGCCCAACGCCACGGACGCGTGCTTCGACAGGCTAGCGGCACAGAACACCTTTTCTCGCGGGCAAGCCATCGCGTTCAGACGCTTGGCGCCTTTTATCCGCAGTTGCATTATACGAAACCGACGCATCAGAAACACCACGACTGTAGCAAGACACTATGGATCCCTGCTGAAAATCTAACCAACTAATATAAGTGTAATGTATTGCTAGTAACTATGTTTATACGATACCAAGCCTGTCTGTACTACACTGCAAATGACATCTTCGTGTAGCATACTACTCATTAACCAATATTTATACTTCGACAATCATACTTCATACGCAAACCCACATGGTTCATGAGCCAATCACACCAACAATGTTTTGCTTTAAGTATAGACGTCAACTGGAGTTGGGCCAGCCTGTTGTACTTTTTTTTCTCTCTTTAACTGTGCTAGAAACAGCCATTAACCAAAGCACTCTACTCTAAGCTATGACAAACTCAGTTCATGCGCTGCTAGACGCCTAAGTCTGTGAAGGTGCGCCAAGCAAGACGAACGACGTTGCATTTAAGCAATAACGTCGTTCACCGTAATTGCGAAGGCGTGCTACTTTACATGTGCTCATTAGCGTGGCAGATATTGATTCTATACGCGGTTCGTTGTCCTTCGGATCTGCATTTTGCATGCAACTGTGTCTGAGAGAGACAGAGAGAGACACACACAAAGAGAGAGAGAGAGGGATGAAGATGAAAGGCAGGGAGGTTAACCAGATATTAGTCTCCGGTTTGCTACCCTACACTGTAGTTGGGAGGTAGGGGCTAGAAAGTCGACGGAGAGGAAAAGTTAAAAAAATAAGAACAAAAAAGCACACACAGAGACACACACACACAACGGGCGTTCTAGTTAGAGACGTTCACAAAGGCCAGTAGATTGCAAGAAACGCTTCCAAGTCACTGCGGGATTATCGGCAATGAACGGGCCGATCAAGTTGCCGGCTCAGCCCATACTGAGGACCACCCCGTACCAATACCGCTTTCTAGAAGCGACGCAGCATGTAAGCTCCGCCTGCTTGCTTGCCAGTGCACCACGTCGCAATGGAATTAGCCACATTTCAGGAATTCCCGACTTAACTCCCTTGATCCGACATTAAGCATTCGAGTCCCATCAAAGCTTCGCCATTCGGACGCCATGCTTTTGTATCGACTGTGGTCGGGTGTTGCTTTTACCAAAGCCTATGCGTTCCGCACAGAGATGACCAACACCGCAATATGCGACCACTGCGGCTATGAAGAATCGATTGACCATACTTTGTGTGACTGCACGCAACTGTGAAATTCCCGGAATGCAAGCATCCCTTAAACATGCTGAAATCAAGCGCTGTCTAATACTAGCCCGCGAGAGGAACCAACTTTCATGCGCAACTTTCGTGCGCTCGAAGAAAACCGCAACGACGTGAACGACGAAATGCCAGAAATACCTTTTATGGTGCACGAAGAAAAAGAATGAGCAAATTATTGTTTTACGATACACAAAAAAATCCACTCTTACCGAGAGAAGAGGCTTAATATTGAGCCATAAAAAACACGAAAGCGATATTGATGTTCCCACACTGGCTTTCCGTGAAGTCATGGATTTCGACGCTGTCTGCTCGGCCCATAGCACCTTTTCTTTTCTTTTCTGCAGAGAAGAAATACGTTGCATTCTAATGGAGTCAAATGACCGCACCTATAGGAAGTTTTAAGAATTTTACTTAACTGCAACAGACAAAGTACGAGAAGATACACAAAGATCGTCAAGTTAAACTGACGTTCCGATGCTGGAGTTTCAATGCCAAACTAAAAAAAGAAGAAGAAAATCTGGCTATTGTTTTCCCCTGTAATAACCAATGTATTACCGCGAAGTTACCAAAGCAAAAGCTTTGAGTCTAAACTGATGAGTGCTTCTTATTGTCCATTTAAACTTCTAACTAGTGCTACATTAAGTGTCGTCATGAGTGAAGGAATCTCTCGATCTCGCAGAGGTTTCCCACCTAGCTGCTAAATTAGGGCCAGCATTCAGCAAGCAATGTGACAGCCCCCAGTAATTAACATGAACAATTTACAGTGCCCTGGAGACCGGGATACTTCAAAACTGCTTATAAATTTTAGCGTTGTAGTTGTACCTTACTGTTACTTTGGTCGCACATTTTCGTGCATCGCTGAAAACAGTCGTTTGCATTGGTTTTAGTAATATTATTTGGGAAATGTGCAAGTTTCTCGTCGACACAAGAAATAAAGAAGGAGGCGGAGGAGGAAAAACAGTATCCACGGACCGTGAGTTGTGCGGCACGTGTGAAATATATCTCACGGCATTTCCTTTATTTTTTCTCCACCTACTAAAGCCGAGAGCGTGCTTTCCTTTCCTCGTAATAAACATAAATGGCCCGCTGGCATTTTCCTCTTGTATCTTTTTAGCCGTTCACTGCAACGGCTATTATCTCGTCAATGACGGCGCGATTTCTAGCAAATCTCCTATACGCCCCAGCACATAACTTTGCCCCACGGTCCATTACCGGCTCTGTCGCCCAGGCAAGACGGAGCATTTACTTGACCATGTCAATGTTCGAAGCGAGCGCAAAATTGGCAATCAAAACACTCTCGCGTGTTGTACTGCGCTGTCGAAAGCCTTGGGCAGGAGGCGGTTATCCAAGACATGAGGAAAAACACGATAGGACTCATACCTACAAAGCTAAAGCTATGCGGAAGCGTCTACCTAATTTGACGTGCGCGTCTTCGCATTCGCGTACGCCCCGCCAACCACCAGGCTCTCGCTGCTTCCACGATCGCGAACCTGGTCTTCCCCGCTCGCCGCTAAGGTCATGTCTTGAAGGCAGTCCTCGGCTTTCTGGAAGACACCTCGCTGTCCCGCAGACTCTAGCCCATAGCAAGACCCACCATGGGGAGCCACTTTCCCCCTCTAACTCCATGCTCAGTCTTCTATCCCCTTTCTTCCCACTTCCCACTCACCACAGGCACTGAGCCGTGCTCCTATTAGAACTGCAGAAGTATGCGTTTCTTCCTCACCTCAACCTGAACCTCCATTCCTCCCGTTCTTACGCCTATCATTAAGTCCGCAATGCAGACATAGCCGTTGTCTAATGCAGAACTGCTTTAAAAGTATACTATGGAGAAAAAAAAAAAACTTGAGCTGTATTTGCAGATCATCGCCTAAATAAAGAAGTCACTGCTATCATGAGAGGAAGCTTGATAGCTAGAAAAGAAATAAAAATGAGAGACCGATTGCGACGTCGCCTTTGGCCACCCTGCCATGACCTCACGGATTCTGAGCACATCTTCTGAGACCTAAGCATATTCTATATTGGTAAAACCAGACTGCATTCTATTCCAAAATGAGCCATGGAATGAACATGCCAGGTTTGGAGAACGTTGTCTCTGCCACAATTGCCAGTATACGAAAAAAGTTCCTCATAACTTACAACGTCACAGTTACGTACCACCGCTATGGTTCAAACGCGAAACTAAAGAAAAAAGAAGAGAAGCCTTCATTTACACATCTGGTTATCGACTTGTTAGCTAGAAAACAACGATTACAGTGTTTGGGAAGAATGCGTTAAGTAATTTCCAGTCAGTGATCAACCAGCGATGGCTTCACCGTGCAGCACTCAGCAGATGGACCGACCGACAAGTCACAGTCCCAAGGGAAGGGAGCCAGGAACACCGTATCTGCAACTTGAGTGGTCGTGTGGACAGTGTGTTTGTGTGAGTTTGGGCAGTAAACGGGACTTCGACCTCACGAGGGTGTGCCAAAGGGAATGACTACCGAGATTGCTAATCGAGCACATGTTTTTTTCCCTTCCGTGGCCTGTACTTTGCCGCTATTGAGTTGTATTTCTCGCAATAAAAACCTAGTTAGCAAACCTTCTCCAACAACTATTGATTGATCGATCAGCGAGCTACATTATCAACAGATTGTTTAATCGGTGTAAATCTATCTAGCGTTTCTCCTTAGCGCTCCTTTAAGGAGCTCTTCAGTGAAAGTAAGAATGCACAGAACGTATTTTGCACCTGTTCTTCGTATTATTATTTTTTTTGTGCAAGTACTAGAGCGGCAGGCACTCGATTGCCATCTATAGTATTAGCTGTGCAGAAACGACTGTCAAGAACACTATTCTGGCTCGTTCGCTTCACCCAAAATGTGCGGCTTTGTCGTTGGGGGTCACCTTAAACATTTTATATGACACCGTATACCGTGCTTGAACGTTCAAGAGTGACACGTGAATGTTAATTCTTCGTCGTCACCATCATCATCCTTACTAGACAATAAATATTTGCTTCCTTTTTCCCCTTGTGCTGACCAGCACGCTGGAGCTTGCTAGTCCACGCAGATCCCTCAGCCATCATGAAGAGTCATAACAATTTCGCCGCATGTCATTCCTGCGTTGGTTTCCTCTCTCAAATGACCGACGTAAGCAGTCTAAGTAAACGTGGCAATGGCCACTTGTATGGCAGAGCAGACAGGCATGTATCGAAGGAGAGGCCTGCGACGCATTTACCAAACTTCTTCCTGTTCAGGCTGGCTTCTTAGACGCTACCATTTCCTTCATAAATAAAGAAGAGCTGCTTATATATACATCACGCACAATAATTGTTGCTCACATCGGGCGCAGGAGCACGGATTCGGTACATGCTGGTAAGCTACATATATATATATATATATATAGTCATATCATCAGAAGCCAACAAGCACTGACACCAAGGACAATCTGTTTAATAAGAAAGAAGATATCACACGAACTTTAGAAATATATCTGTGCGAAACCAGCAAAGCAGTGCATACCGCTGATATGATAAATGTAAAGGCCGTAAGATGAACAAGTTCAGGACAAATATTTCAATGAAACCTTGTCATTCAAGAACCTTGTTTACATTTGTGTACATATGCAACGGCCAGGGGAAAATCTCAGTGACGCTGTCCTTCGTTCCAATGTACTGCGCAGGAGCAGCTGTCACCGGTCGTGTATTGTAATTGCACCGAAATTGTAGTCGCAACAGAGATCACATAAAAAGCAGCAGTTCTGCGAAATATGCATTAGAAATGCGAAGTACAATGGAATACACAAATGCGAAGATAAAGCTTGATAAAAAGCGAAAAAGTGTCTCTGGAAACAAAGTTCACTGCATGTATACACAAAACTTCGCAACAAGATATTTAAATATACGTATAAATATCCAATAAATCTACGTATGTAATCAAAAGCCACTGTATACAGAGTGTTTCAGCTAACTTTAGCCAGTGTAAAAAAATATGCCGATGCACTCTAAGACGACGCGACCAAGTACATGTTGCTCACTTTTGTATGTAGTGTGTCACGCTATTTTTCGTATTTTGCTTAATTAGATTTTTAGTAAAGATTAATAAACCAACTTCTTAAGTAACGAAGCTAGGAAAGAAATTCTAATTATAAAATTGCAGAGCGCTTTGCAAAACGTCCGAATAAACAGTTTCTGTCTTTCTATATATATATATATATATATATATATATATATATATATATATATATATATATATATATATATATATATATATATATATATTAAGTATTAGTGTATTTCAGCTTACTGATGATGCCTGCGAAATACAAAACATCAAGTGACATGCCCGCTTGCGCGGCGTGATTGCACTGCTCCCAAACGTTTCGCGCACAGTCATAAACGCGCTTCCGCTTAAAAGGCAACAGGGCAGTGACGTAGGCGTTGGCTCTGCCATTTGAGCCAGCGATGGTTTGTTATAGCGTTAAGGAGACAAAGCGGTTATCGCTTGTGCTGCCGGAAGTAATAGGTCCGTCATTTCGCGATAGCTGTAAGCAAATTAAACATCGGTAAATAAAAAAACTCAGTTTTCAGAAGGCTGAAAATGGTAGAATAAGACTATCCTAACTGACCAGATGCAGTCTTTCACTGAATTTACATTTATTTTTCGTGCGCTTTCACAGCAAGCGCTCGAAGAGGTCACCTTCTACAGCGATACAACACTGGAATCTTCTGAGAAAGCTTGCTGTCGCTGCCTTGAGCTCCGTCTGTGAAATACTGTGGCAGTCTTCAGTTGTATTCTCCTGCAAGGCTTCTGGAGTCGTCGTTTCCGTCGTGTATACGGGATCCTTAATATAGCCCCATAAGAAAAAGTCAAGAGGGTTAAACTACGGGGTGTTACGCGTCAAAACCACTTTGAGATTAGGAGGCACGTCGTATTGGAGCGCTTCGGAATTTTCAACCATCTGGCGATTTTTAACATGCACCTAAATCTAAGTACACGGGTGTTTTCGCATTTCGCCCCCATCAAAATGCGGTCGCCGTGGCCGGAATGCGATCCCGCCACCTCGTGCTCAGCAGTCCAACACTAGAAGTCAAGAGGGTTGAGGTCGGGTGACGTTGCAGGCCACAGAACAGGCCCGTTTCTCCCTATCCATTGCCCTGAGAAGGTAACATCAAGCCATGCTCGTGCTTGACTGCAGCTGTGGGCTGGGGCCCCGTCGTGCTGATACCACATTGCGTCAAGCTGGGCTAGTGGCATGTTGCAGCAGAAGTCTTCAACCGGCCTTTTGAGGAACTCACTCTTGCCGGTCAGAGTGCTGTTGAAAAACATTGGGTCAATGACTGTGCTATCATATATTCCGCACCAAACGTTAAAAGACCACTGATATTGGTGGCGGGATATTCCTAGCCAGTGGGGATTTTGCTCACTGTGGATACTTTAGCTCACTGCTCAATGTGGGTTGTCGATATTTACTTGGCAATTTCGGGAAAAGTTCGCCTCGTCAGTCCAGAAACCTTAATGAGAAAGTCAGAATCCTATTCCTCTTGAATCAAAATCGAATTCGCAAAGTCGTGTTTCCTCTATATATCCCTTGACTCCAGGCATTGATGCAACTTCAGGTGATAAGGGTGTAGTCCAGTTGTTTTCAAAATCATCCACACAGTTGAGTAGGAGCTACTGAGCTGTGCGCTCACGCTGCGCATGCTAGCGTGTGGATTAGCTGCCATGACAGACAATACATTCGAGCGAACCTCATTATTTATGAGTGAAGCTCTCTGCCTCTTTCTTGTGAAGCTGCCGGCATGCTTCAGCGACTGGTAGGTGTTGAATATTGTCATCGAGCTCGGTGGCATACCCGGGTGACAGCTTCGAAATATTCTTGCAGCCTGCCGTCTCTGTCCGCCTGCAGCTCCTAGGGCAAGGATAATGTCTGCTTTTTCCTCGTTGGAAAAAGGCATCACGAAATTGATCGCGCTTTAACAGCCGATGCACGATAGTCTGTTTATCGCTGTCTGGAACCACCACCTATCACCACCACCACGTCTGTCAGTCGCTTTACCGAGCGCATGAGATAACGATTGCCAGCTTAAATCAAACAGCCAACGCTTGCGTCGCTGCCCTGTCACTTCTTAAGCGGCAGCGTACCTATGGCTGTTTGTGCGTGGAATGCTTGGGAGCAGTGCAATCACGATGCGCAAGCGGGCATGTCACGTTGTGTTTTTTTGTATTTCGCGGGCATCCGCAGTGAGCTGAAAAACACTAATCCTTAATGCATAGAAAGAGAGAAACTATTTATTCGGACGTTTTGCAAACCACTCTGCAACTTTCTCGTTGGAATTTTTTTCCTAGCTTCGTTGTTTCAGAAGTTACTTAATTAATCTTGGCTAATTATCTAATTAAACTTAGCACAGTAATAGTGTGACACACTGCGTACCAAAGTGAGCAACATGCATTTGGTCGCGTCGTCGTATCAGCATATTTTTAAACTCTGGCTAAAGTTAGCTAAAGTACCCTGTATAATACGTCAAACACGGCAAATAAACATGTTGCGCAATCACAGATTCACAGATCACAGAACACCCGGCGTGGTTGCTCAGTGGCTATGGTGTTGGGCTGCTGAGCACGAGATCGCGGGATTGAATCTTGGCCACGGCAGCCGCATTTCGATGGGGGCGAAATGCGAAAACACCCGTCTACTTATATTTAGGTGCACGTTAAAGAACCCCAGCTGGTCGCAATTTCCGGAGTCCTCCACTACGGCGTGCCTCATAATGAGAAAGTGGTTTGGCACGTAAAATTCCATGATTTTAGATCACAGAATCCTGAGGCCCGCCCACCCTCCTCCACTCCCCCGATGGATCGCGCGCGACGGAAGGCGGCGCGCCTCTTTGCCGCTTTTCTCCGTCGCGCACACAAGGCTGACCCACCATCCTCGGCTTACACCCCTCCCCCCCCCCCCCCCCCCTGCACATTCACTTGCACATACAGCATTCGGCGCGCACTGCCGATGTCATCACCCTTGGGCCTCATACGGAACATGACGGCGACTACAGGTATGCGCCTTGAGTGTCCATATAATTGCTATCGCAACAATATAGTAAGAGTATCCGGCAACTGAAGAGTCCTGTGGCCCATTACTTTTCGCAAAAGAAGTAACAAAATCGAACTTTCACCATGCGAGAATGTGCTGCGCCGGCAACAATGTCTTTTTTTTTCTGTATATGTGTGTGTGGGACGGGGGCATCGAAATGAAGAAACGCCAAGGAAAGCATGTTGGCCACACTCTAATGCCTACTTGGGGCGCCTAATATAGCTGCCCAAGGAATATCGAAGAAAACCTGAGACGCTTGTTCCACAGAGAACCATATGCATACTGCTCGTTATGCTACACTGGCGAAATAAAAGACTTTCCGCAGACGTTGCGATAACATCGAAATGATGGTGATGCCCTCAAGCGAACGCGTTGCAATTTGTCGAGTTCCCACAACAGTGGCGGCGAGCGGCCATTGCTTCTTTTTGTCGTCTGCTAGCCAAAAAGTGTTCAAAACTCTCCGAGGCCAAACTCCACTAGGCCAGAGAAAAACGAACGCGCACCAAAGTGCGCCGCGTGGTTGTCAGGGCAACACGTGAAAAACGCATGAGCTCTGGCTGGCTCTGGCAGTCCGCGGGTAGCGAAAACAAGAAAATTGAAAAGGCTCAATGTGTCCTCGCATATAAAAGTAAAAGTAGAAAAAAATAAATAACACAGTTACCTTTTCTGGCTTTAGCGTCTTGACATGGATGCTTTGGCGCAGGTGAAAAAAAAAATATTGATATTATTTTCTGTGGCATGATGGCACAAATGAACCATCACAACGCTTCGTCTCATTGGACCTCGCTGTGTGCTTTGTCAACTTGTCTGATAGCGTGTTGATTTGGCTTATCTCGTTGTATGGTCCGACGTGTGGCTTTAGAAAAGTCAATGCAGCTTTGGCGTCAAATGTTTATAAGATCATTTAACTCACAAAGATCCGGAATTGAAAATGTAAAGCACGACTTTAGAAATTTCAATGCACCTTTCACATAAAAAATTTATGTGATCTTTATAATCAAAAAGTTTCGGAATTGAAATCAATGCGGTCCGTAGATACCACAGCCTCTGCGAGATGCCGCGACGAGTCCGCTCGCCATCAAAGCGCCCTTAAAACTTTGTGCTCGGATGAGGATCTTGCGAGAATGTCAGCGACGCAAGACACCACCGACAAGTCCAGCGGGATTATTGCAGCCGATCGAGCCTCCTTTTCGACCATTTCAGCAGATCGGAATGGATTTGTTGGGACCCTTTCCGACGTCAACTTTCGGAAATAAGTGGATCGTGTTTCGACTGACTAGTTCACCCGCTTCACAGAAGCGAAAGCCCTGCCGGTCAATGTCAATATACCAAGTCTTTTACATAAGAATGTTCCCGACTTTCTCTTAGATGGGAAAATAAATTTTCATAAGTCCGTTCAATGTCCTGCGGCTTAATGTAGCTTAGTTTATGCAGCTACGAATCAAGAGTTGAACACATTGGCGTTACCGTTATATCATTACATTGACAATATTATTGAACCAGATATCCACTAAATATATAGAAAGCCAGTGAAGAAATTAAGAAAAATTAGGAGTGTCGGCAGAGCTACATCTTTTAATGGAATTGAATACGAATTCACTTGGGCTTGTTGCTACTCATAACGTCGCAGCAATAGCGTATCAACTTGAGACAGGGAGAGTGGAAGCACTTATGTTGTCTTGCCTCCTCTGTCCCTGTTTCAAGCTCGTGCTGTTGATCCGACATGAATACGAATATTTCAGAAAACCCGACATTCGAATAGCGAATCAAATACCGGATTTCTTTAATTTCTTAACAATGTGAATTATCGAGGTTGCTTGGAGTCCCTCTGGCAGAAAAACAATGGTTTAATGGCATTATCTCATTTATACGTACTATTCAGTCACGTAGAGGTCAAGTCAGCTGAGAAACTTGTAAATGACATATATACAACTTAAAGTGATCGTATCTGGTGTTCCATGACACGGGTAAAGAAGAGACAAAAGGTTACAATATCCCCGCAAAGAAGTGTTGTTTTTCGTTGAAGAAGGAAGATAACTGTAGTACTACAGCACCGCACATCGTTTTAAAGGAATACAAACATGGCGAGATTGGCCAAACAATAATTGCTGGGCCTAAAATGAAACAACGAATTCATTGGGTGAACAAGGCGAGGCACGCTTAATTTAACGACTCGAAACTGTTGCGCAGAAGCGACCTGCTCAATATGTTCATTCCACAACTGTTTCCTCTGCGTAGCTACCGCGGATCCTTAGCAGCGATATTATTTGGATGTCTCCATGTACATTGGTCTTTTTCCGTGTAGACTGCAACAACTCTTGTTATCCTTGATAGTATTTGGGAGAAATGAATACTCGATAACGTTGAATCGTGACATTTCAATTGAACATGAATCGCACAAATGGAGAATCCGATTCGGATTCGTAATTTTGACTAGTCCCACACCCCTACAAAAAATATATATATCAAGAAAAAAACAAAAAAGAAATGTCCGGGCGGAAATGCGCCAAATTTCGAGAAAATACACAACGAAAGCGCTGAATCCTAACTATTGCAGTTATGGTCCAGTACCTCTACAGAACTGCCGTCTAAGCATGTGTGTAACTTGTCTTTAAGCAAAGGTAAATTTACAAGTGGTAAAATAGACATGAGGTCAGTTTTTAACGGAAACGTTTTCGTCGTTGATAGATCACGGATTCTTCGTGGCTGATGTATCCCAGATTTTTGTGGTACTACCAGTTAACACTGCAAGGGACGCGAATGTTGCCGGTGAATAAATGAGCAGAAGGTGCAGACGGCTCAAGTGGCCGTGACGAGAAGAATGCGTCTAGCAACAGTACATTCATATCAACGAGCTTGAACAGATGAATACGAGGCACACTCAAAGTCACGAACACTTTGCACGGAACGAAGGAGGAAGGCGGAGATTGTTCGGCTCCGTAATGGGGAAACGGCGAGAGCTGCATCTAAAAGCAAGCAGTAATTCATACTGCTGGCAGGAGGAGAAGAGCATGGGCCGGAAAATGCCCGAGAAGACATCATTCAAGAGCGTCTCCAGAAGAGGAAAGTCAGGAAGGAGTAAATGATTGACGGTGCGAAGTGGAAGGAAGTCATCAAAAAAAAGAAGAAACTCTCTGTGCAGGAACGAGGCCTAGCTGGCTGAAGATGGATTATCTAACACCATCTGCTGCTTCGGCAGAAATGCCAGGTTTAGGAATGCATGTTTCAGAACGTCCACGAGAAGTTGCCTTGCGCCAGTATAAGTGGCAACACCGGAGATAGCGCGAACAATCTCGCGGGAGCACTCCGGGAGTATGCCTTGGCAGTCCTGTTCGCCCACGACATGGAACCATTAGTTAAAGCCAGACGAAAGGCAAACTTCAGCAGCGGCGACCAGACAAGGCGAATGCGGAATTTCTGCAAAATCGCGGGGCATTCCGGTGGTTTGTTGTTCTGGTTAACCGAGAGCCCGATGTTGTCCCGTTATACGTGCTCATACTATTCACGGAGACTGGCGTTCTTCCTTACAATTTCCAAACCTTAATCTGGATTCATGACTTGCGGTCGCATTAGGCATTTCTGCCAGGTGTTCTGTGTCAAAGAACCGGCGTACACAGTTTGTCGGTTTTCTGACGTCAGTGGTGACGCCGTTGTTGTCCTTGAGTCGTGCATGGAGGTTCGCGAGCGAACGCCGTCGTCCTGCTTCATCGGCTCAGCGATCCTTTCAAAGCGTCAGCATCCAGGTGGAACTCGAACCTGTCGAACAAATCAATCATTCTTCCCACTAGGCAGCTGATCGAAAAGTGACAAGCGCGAAACGGAGGATTCTAGTTTGTTTCCAAAAGCTGGCATGGACAAGGATTTCCCCGCGATTCAGTCGATGACAACGAGATTGCGAAAACTGGCAGAACAAATGAAGCGGGTGTGGACATCTTCGCTCGCGTCTCTAGAAGACGCGCCTAAGCCTGGAAAGATGCGGCCAAAAGCGTCATTTTCCTAACTTGCCGAGGCATGCAACTGAAGGCAATGAGAAGCTGAACGAAAAACGCCGACGCTGCCCTCGAAGTAATTATTTTCTTCAGCAAGTAACGCAGGCACGCCAGCGAAGTCAAGGCCTGAGTTTCGTAAGGATAATTACCTCCGATTCTATGTATCCATTCCACTGAATAACCAAAACCGGTAGCAATGGGGGGCATGGCTTCGTAAGAGCCTATAACCAAGGGCAAATAGTATAGAAAATGAAATGAACCGCCGAAAAAATCCCGTTACGTGCAACTTGCCTGTAACGGGATTTACGGAGCCGAACGATCTTCGCCTTCCTTCTTCGTTCTGTGCCAAACTTTCGTGACTTTGAGTGTGCCTCGTATTCATTCGTTTCAAATTACTTGGCGAAGTCGCATGAACAAAGAAATTTGTTAGAAATTTTTGCTAAAAATAAAACGTGCTAGCATAATCACTTTTCGCCGCGGGGCAGCCACATGTATAAAATGATCGCATTGGTATATTCAAACATACCAGAGTGGTCGCGCGTCATCCCTCTGACTTGTAACGAGTTTGTAGGCGTTCGCATTTCTCTACAGAGCGCGGGTATGGTGCACTACGATGCAAAGAAAACGTTATGTGTGCTTTGGTTGCTGGGTTGAGAGAAAATACTAGTTACTAGCGGAAACCACAATGGCGCCATGGGAACACAGTATTCGGCCCGGTACCTTGGATCTATAGCGGTTGCTGTGTTAGTGCTCTTTCTTTGTTTTGTGCACGGGCCCGCCACCGTTCTAGCTTTCTAGCGAGATCTTATGGACACCGCTCAATAAAATTTATCATGTCAAGATTGATAATTTGCGAGAGCGGGCAGCCAGCGCGCGTTCTTGTGTTTGTGTGTGCGCGTGCGTGACAGAGAGAGAGAAGAGGGAGAGCCGGGCACCTCATCCGTACTTCCTATATGAAGGTAGCTGTTACGTATGCAGACATCACCTCGTCTTCGTATCACACGAGCGCGCGATTGTTCTCCTACTTGGGCTGCTCGTATAGAAATCAACGCATCCCACGTATGCGTATGCGCAAATAAACCTTTACACGCTGCTGGTCAGATGGACCAAAAATGTATTTATCGACACCTAGCTCTACTTTCGATGTAAGCGGATGAGCCGCGCTGCAAATAGGTGGCGTAGGGCAAAGCAGGCGCTTTTTTTTTTTCGCATCTCTCATGAGATCCTTTTGTCCGTGCTGTGACAGCACCTTTTTTTTTTTTTTCATATAACCCCACAAAACTTCCAGTCATGCATTTTGACAGTAATGTTAGCTAAGAAAACATGTGTATTCTGGTATTTTGTTCCATAGTTTACTATAGGCACATTTATTTATTTATTTATTTATTTATTTATTTATTTTTTTGCTTATGATACCCTTAGACCCGAGGAATTGCTAAGTGGAGTGGTTGTGAACAATTACGAAACGGTTACACGAGTGCCCTAGGTTACAATATATAAAACGAACAATAATTGCTGCTGATTGTACAATGTTAGATGAAGCACTAACTAGAGTGAACATAAAATCAGGTAAGACATAACTAAAAACCAAGCTAGGTTGGGTGAGCACAACTAGCTGCTATTTGTACAATGCTAGCTGATGCTTGTTTAAAGGCATTGTTTATCAGTGATAGGCACAATGTCCACAGGGAGGTGGTTTTCATCCTAGAGATGTGCGCGGCAGAAATGATTGCAAAACTTTGTTTGGCTTAACATAAGGCCTACCATTACATGAAAAAGAGACCTGTTGAGAAACTAGATCATTTCGTAGTACAGGATAATGGTGGAACTTGTGAAATACAGGTTAAGCGGAGTTATTTTGCGCCGTGACACTAATAACGGCAAGTTGAGGTTAATTATCATAATGCTTATGCTTAGTGTTCTATTGTGCTTAGAAAGGAAGAAACGAACAATAATATTTTGAATAAGTTCAAGACCAGTAGTTAGATTAGCTTGAGATGAATCGCAAACTGCCGAAGTATATTCTAATTTTGGCCGTATTAGTGTCGTATAGAGCAGTATCTTTAGAGTGGATGGAACGGAATGAAAATTTCGGCTCGAGTGAGCTGCCTTCCGGTTAGCATTGTTTATTATGTAATCGGTATAAACAGCCCAGGACAGTTTAGTCGCAATGTAAACGGCAAAGTACTTGTAGTTGCCAACAGATTCAAGAGAGCTGTTATTCATGCAATATCTAGGTAAGGCATTAGTCGCTGGAGACATTCTCGTTACTTTGCATTTGATAGTGTTAAGTTTCATTAAACATTTGTTACACCAGCTAAAAATGGTATTAAGAGCGCAGTGCAGTGTGATTGCACTGCGCTCATCAGGGTTGATTATATCACGTAAATAACGGGCAAATAGATGAATATTGGAGGATATTGCTGAAGGAAGATCGTTAAAATAAATAACAAACGAAAGAAGACCTGTACCGAACATTCTGCTACACTTGAATACGCTTTAGCGAAACAAGAGCGACGACCATTATCAATGACGAGGTGTTGAAGATTGGTTAAGAAGCATTCGATCCATTTCAGGAGGTAACAGTCTAGATTGAGAAGGCTCAGTTTGTACAGCTTGTGACAAACTTTATCAACTGCTTTAGAGAAATCAATTCAGTCGGCAATGAAGACTTGCCTAAACTGATGCCCAAGTATGAAGGCCCTTGCCGCATCGTCGAGTGCACGTCTCGCGTGAACTGTGTTATCGAAGCAGTCGCACCGTCTCCGGAGCTGCGCCGTCGGGGACGCCATATCGTTCACGTGCGGTGCCTCAAGACGTACTACGACTCACTCATTGTGGTGAGCTCTTAGGTCCCCAGGACAGCTCCCTTTTAGTTCCCGGGAGTAATTGTAGCGAAGACGACGAACACTGGCCTATCATCATCACCAGCGCTATAGGTACGGGTTCGCCGCTCGTGCTAGGACTCTGTTCTGTTCTACCGCCGCGTCAGCCGATTTCAATTCTCAGTCAATAAAAAATCCTAGCACATTGAACTTTCTGCTTAAAGAAGCTTAGTTGTGTTTCAGGTGAATATATTCTACGGAAGCCATGCTGTGCTGAGGAGAAAAATGAACCGGTATCGATATAATTAACAAGCTTGCTACATATCATGTGCTCAAGTGCTATACATATCATGTGCTCATATCATGTATCATTTTGCAACAGACACTGTTAAGAGCGCTAGATCTATGTTCAGCAGGAGAAGATTTAGTACCTGGCTTGTGGATTGGAACTACCTTCCTGAGTTTTCATTGTGTCCATGATTTCTTAGAAAAATTTGGCTAATATAACCGAAGTGTAAGTAGAGGCTTTTTTTAATAAAGAATAGTGCTTATAGAATCGTAACCGGGGATGACTGATATTTTAAATACTCAATGAGCAGGCCAATTCCAGATGTATCGATAACGGTGAGATTCATGGTTAAATATTTACGTTTACTTATAAGGGGTTAATAGGGGTTAGATGAGGACGTGATTTTTTTTTTTGTTGAAGTCTGCGTTACAAACAGTATGTTCTTGATGCGTTCAGATATGAGGAACGTGCCCCATGCGTCGAGCACATGTATCTGACTCTCTAGTTGTACTTAGCAGTAAAATTCGTTTGTCAAGCATTCTAACTCTACAGCAAAGCTGGTGCCAGCTTGAGAGATCTACGCATTTTTCGGCTATTGTAGCTGGTGGTATTCCAGAGGGCTTAGCCGGAAGCCCTTTGGGACCTGCGTGTGTCAACATGTGGATTTGCTCGCGGTGCTGTCAGAATTCAACTAGATATTTTATTCCTCAGGAGATACCGTAAGCCCAAGCGGAGAACAAGCATGGAGATCGTGATCACAAAGCTCCACTACATCCCGTATTTCGGCGCCTTCGTTGGCGTGGTTGGTATTGTCACGAGCTACGCCATAGCCGTCAGCAAAGGCGACGTTGATCCGTGGCTACCGTACATCAGGTGAGTGCTTTTTCTTGTTCATCATTATCATCATTATCATCATCATCATCATGGTGACTATACTATTTATGCCCAGTGCAGGATGAAGGCATCTCTCAGTGATCTTCAATCACCCCTGGCTTGCGCCAGCTGACACCTTCTTGTGCCTTGAAAATTTTCTGATTCCATCGCACCATCTAATTCTCCGTCGTCGTCGAGTGCGCTTACCTTCCCTTGGCAGCCATTTTGTAACCCTAACAGACCACTAACTATCTGCTCTACGCATTGCACGGCCTGCCCAGCTCTATTTCTTCTTCTTAGTGCCAGCTGGAAAATCGGCTGCTCCTTCATTACTTTCTTATCCACACGGCTGTCTTCCTCTCTGTTGAGGTTACGCCTAACCTTTCTCGCGTTCGTTGCGAGGTCCTTACCTCAATCATTGTTAACCTCCAAGTTTCTCCCGCATATGCTAGTACCGGTAGAATGTTATGATTGTACACTTGTTGTCTTAATAAAATCCGACTATCTTAACATAGACACATGTATACTTACTTTTTCAGCGTCAATTCGCTGGGAATCGTCACTGCACGAGAAGAAAATATATACGTCTCTGAAAAATGGAGCTTGTCTAAGTCCTTGTTCGTACGCAGTGGAACTGAATTCACCCTCTGACAGCCTTTCAGTGCTAAAATAATCTACATATGCTGTGTCACGTGGGCGTAGTGCTACGATTGCAGATGCTTTTGAATATTAGTCGGGGTGGATATAGAAGCGGCGACTCATGCCGAGACTATTAACAAAATAAAATGACTCCGACATCACTTTGGAAGTAGATGCACCATGATGTAGAATTTCGACCGAAACCACAATTTCCTAGCATCTGACAATGTGGAGGTTGTTGGTTCAAATAGTCACAGCCTCGTAAAGTTTGATGAGGTGCAATGGCGCTTTGTGTCACAGGGTATATTTGAGGTATGCGTTCGAATTAGTAAAAGATGGCGGGGTGGACGGAGGTTATCGTGAATTTTAGTGCAATTGGAAACCATCAGCTGCACCATAAAAGAGGCGTCAGTGAAAAGACTCATACAAGAATACCTCACCGCATGTAACCTAGAAAAGACAGGAGTAACGAATTCCACGTGAACACATTTGAGTATCAATTTGTCCTTTGATTAGTGGACATTATTGCGGAACAAGCACTCGAATATACAGTTTTCTACACGCAATACAAATAATTTGGTGTATGTTGGCTGTTGGTTGTGGTGTATGTCGGTTGGTTGCACTATGACTGCACGCGTACACAATAATCTTTCTTTCAAGACCCTTTTCTGTCTCATCTCAGGTTTACTTCTAATCATTAATCGTTTCATGACAATGTTGCTTCTGAGGATGTAAATAGCGCACCTACCTCCAATAATGTCTGTCGGCCAAATAGGAATCAGTAAGTAACTTAGAAAAATAATTAGCTGCTGCTGATTGGCCACGCGAACTGCACGAACAAGGTCCCCGTGTCGCGTGTTTGGGACCTCTCCGCCTGTTATTTCGGACCACATGGTCGCCTGCTTCCATACGGATCGACGCACTTCCAATTCAATTTCAATTCACTGTATTCCATGTTATAACCACATGAAGGCGCGAGAGAAAAAAAGTTTCTTGAAGGGAAGTTTGACGCACTCTGACACACGGTACATGATGGCCATTAGACAAAATGGAGTGCTCACAATAACGCAACGCTTGTGGCAAACATCGCTTACCAGCGAAAAGATTCGCAGTTTTGCCCTTAGATGCCTGAGAAATGGAATCCTGAATACCTTGCTAAATATCAGCGTTCTGTCAGCACAGGCAACGCGCCGACAGGAATTCTTCAGCCTGCTACGCGTTGGCACGTAGTCTCGGGCCGCGCGGAGAACGACAAAAACACAGCTCAGTCGAAAATATTCAGCGAAACGCGAAGCGTGGGACGCGTCTTGGGACCGGGCTGGTGAACGCTTCCTAGAACGGCTGGCCAGCCGGCAAACAGATTCAGATACAAAGTGGGCGGCCTTGATGCGACGCGATGCAAATAGATGGCTGCTAAGAAGCGTGAATGCCACTCGAGCCACAGAGGGCTCGTGGGAAGCATTATAAATATATATATATATAACTGCCACTTTCCTCAGACCAGCGATTGCATATGTTTTCGCCTGTGAACGTACCTGTCGGGGACACGGCAGTTCAAACACGTTATTTCTTTTTCTAGTGTGCCCGCATGGAAGCTGCGGTGCGATGGTATCAACATCGACAACAGGGAAGGCAGTTACCAAGCGGCATTTTACCGGGTTTGCGAAGCTTTTCCTAACATATATAAGAACGAATATAGACATATCGCCGCAGTCGTGGCTCTCCGCATTTAGACAAACTAAGAGTAATTTAATTAAAGGTAGGGGTTTTACGGGCCAAGACTACGACCTGATTATGAGGCGCACCGTAGATGGGGGACTCCGGATTAATTCTGACCAGCTGGTGGTCTTTAACGCGCATCAAAGTCACGGTACACGAGCTTCTTTTTGCGTGCGTGTGTTTTTTTTGTTTTGTTTTTTTTTTTGCACCAGATCTGCTGCCATCGAAATACGTCCAGCACAACCGTGATCGGAACCGCGATCTTGTGCTCAGCTGCAGCGCAGTGCCGTAGCCACTGACCTATGTATACCGTGCCGAATGACCAAAGCAACATTTCCGCCAAAACACGCTCTGCTGAAGGGCTTTGGGCTCACCTGGATCACACTGTGATCCTAACCGTGTGCCCGAATTCCAGTAAACCTTCGTTTATTAGTATTCCACTTGCAAAGGAATGCACCCGCTCTGGACGGGCCAGCAATGCAGCGTCCATAAACAGAACGCCCCCAAGCCACCGCTGCGGGGTCGTTCATCCTGCATCTTGACCGTCACCTCCTTTTGTGCATAAATTGGCAGTGAGGCCTTGGGCGCTGTCTAGTAGCGTACCACTTCCGGCGCGCTATAGTGACTGCGAAGCGGAGAAATCAAATGTTTTCCGTGTTTCCTGTGCAAGAACCATGAATAGGCTATAATTGAACAGTGTAAGCGGCTCCTTGCAATTCATCATCAGGCGAGCTCCACCAATTAGGAAGGGCCTATTTGAAGTGATATTTTTATGAAAGCCTCTAACCCTACAGCTAGAATAGAACTGGCAGAACTTTCCACGTTAATCAACAAGCGCAAGACAGCTGACATAAGGAAGTATAATATGGATAGAATTGAACATGCTCTCAGGAACGGAGGAAGCCTAAAAGCAGTGAAGAAACTAGGAATTGGCAAGAATCAGATGTATGCGTTAAGAGACAAAGCCGGCAATATCATTACTAATATGGATGAGATAGTTCAAGTGGATGAGGAGTTCTATAGATATTTATACAGTACCAGTGGCACCCACGACGATAATGGAAGAGAGAACAGTCTAGAGGAATTTGAAATCCCACAAGTAACGCCGGAAGAAGTAAAGAAAGCCTTGGGAGCTATGCAAAGGGGGAAACAGCTGGGGAGGATCAGGTAAGAGCAGATTCGTTGAAGGATGGTGGGCAGATTGTTCTAGAGAAACTGGCCACCCTGTATACGCAATGCCTCATGACCTCGAGCTTACCGGAATCTTGGTAGAACGCAAACATAATTCTAATCCATACGAAAAGCGACGCCAAAGACTTGAAAAATCATAGACTGATCAGCTTACTCTCCGTTGCCTACAAAGTATTTACTAAGGTAATCGCAAATAGAATCAGGAACACCTTAGACTTCTGTCAACCAAAGGATCAGGCAGGATTCCGTAAAGACTACTCAACAATCGACCATATTCATACTATCAATCAGGTGATAGAGAAATGTGCGGAATATTACCAACCCTTATATATAGCTTTCATTGATTACGAGAAAGCGTTTGATTCAGTCGAAACCTCAGTGGTCATGGAGGCATTACGAAATCAGGGTGTAGACAAGCCGTATGTAAAAATACTGAAAGATATCTATAGCGGCTCCACAGCCACCGTAGTCCTCCATAAAGAAAGCAACAAAATCCCAATAAAGAAAGGCGTCAGGCAGGGAGATACGATCTCTCCAATGCTATTCAGAGCGTGTTCACACGACGTATTCGGAGACCTGGATTGGGAAGAATTGGGAATAAGCGTCAATGGACAATACCTTAGTAACTTACGATTCGCTGATGATATTGCCTGGCTTAGTAACTCAGGAGACCAATTGCAATGTATGCTCACTGACCTGGAGAGGCAAAGCAGGAGGGTGGGTCTGAAAATTAATCTACAGAAAACTAAAGTAGTGTTTAACAGTCTCGGAAGAGAACAGCAGTTTACGATAGCTAGCGAGGCACTGGAAGTGGTAAGGGAATACATCTACTTAGGGCAGGTAGTGACCACGGATCCGGATCATGAGACTGAAATAACCAGAAGAATAAGAATGGGCTGGGGTGCGTTTGGCAGGTATTCTCAAATCATGAACAGCAGGTTGCCACAATCCCTCAAGAGGAAAGTGTGTAACAGCTGTGTCTTACCAGTACTCACCTACGGGGCAGAAACCTGGAGGCTTACGAAAAGGGTTCTGCTGAAATTGAGGACGACGCAACGAGCTATGTATGGAAAGAAGAATGATAGGTATAACGTTAAGGGATAAGAAAAGAGCAGATTGGGTGAGGGAACAAACGCGGGTAAATGACGTTTTAGTTGAAATCAAGAAAAAGAAATGGGCATGGGCAGGACATGTAATGAGGAGGCAAGATAACCTATGGTCATTAAGTGTTACGGACTGGTTTCCAAGGGAAGGGAAGCGTAGCAGGGGGCGGCAGAAAGTTAGGTGGGCGCATGAGATTAAGAAGTTTGCAGGGGACAACGTGGCCACAATTGGTACATGACCGGGGTAGTTGGAGAAGTATGGGAGAGGCCTTGCCCTGCAGTGGGCGTAACCAGGATGATGATGATGATGTTGATAATGATGATGATGATTTGAAGTGATGCGACCGAGCTGCAGTTAAATCTCTCTCTTCTTGGATTTGCTGTAATTTGTTGCTATCAGGATGCAGGCGGCAATAACGTGCAGATCGCGCAATAAAGCCATGGTAAAGAAGCACAAACCAAAAGAAATGTAGCGACAGCTCTTTCATTAAAACTCCAAACAAGAGGAAGTCATTTTCTCGAAAAGTAATGCAAAGCGCATTGTAAAGAATGGAAAGATTCGCTGGCGAATCCCCATTTGCAGTAGACAAAACGAAGTGCATATATATATATATATATATATATATATATATATATATATATATATATATATATATATATATATGGTCCCGGGTTCTAGTGCGGGACCCAGCACGAATTTTTCTGCGACTGCGAAGCTTTTCTTTCGAAGCACTCGAATGGTTTTCGTTTGCCTTTGTAGCACTTAGCTACGTTTGGGTGGATGTCTAAATGTCCCTTTATTATATATATATATATATCAGAGCTGCTAAGAGCAATTGCTTTATAACGCTGTAGCAGATGTTGATAAATCGAAAGCCTCACCGCACCAGCACGAAATCTCACCCAGCTTTATCAAGAATTCTGATTTGCAGACAGTAAGGACTCTTCTCT
This sequence comes from Dermacentor andersoni, assembly GCF_023375885.2. Lineage (NCBI taxonomy): Eukaryota > Metazoa > Arthropoda > Arachnida > Ixodida > Ixodidae > Dermacentor > Dermacentor andersoni. Next base: position 120,349,136 of record NC_092817.1, on the reverse strand, counting down.
GTCAGTCTAATCTGCCACAAACATGCATCTAGAGCCGTGGTCTTACATGAGGATTTGCAGGCTGGGAGCAGACAAGTGTAGAATAGGGGGCTCAACAATCTACATATAAAGGTTCCTGAGAGGGTGTGCTGCGATAACTGAACAGTGGCGCTCCTTTTGTACGAATGCTTTTGGAGCGTTTCACCACAGGCTGAGCTCAAGTGTTAATGCGAATATTTATCTCATAATCTTCACCATCAGCCTACTTTACGCTTACTGAAGGACGAAGACCCTTTTACCACTATCTGCAATAACCTTGCGCTGTTTGCATTAGGCCAACGACCCAAAAAAACTCGTCTGATAGCGGCCCCTTATCGACGTTTGCAATGGAAGAGACCACTTGCTGTCGTTCTTGCGCGTACGCGGGACAAACGCAAAATATGTAATCGGGTGTTTCTGGCACCTGACAATATTCCCAATTTGGCCTAGTACCTCTGCAACCTATAAGGTACCTATAACGCTTGATGAAGCCTTGATTACAAGTGTCGCTATAGCCTTTCTAACAGCCACTGGGCTATACGCACGGGTTTAGAGAGGCCACAACATTGTGAACTTGTATATACTCAGCTCCTCCTCATATCATCATAATCATCATCATCATCATCATCATCATCATCATCATCATCCATCAGCCCTTTTCCCTCCCGTCCCTTTTCCCCAGCGTAGAGCAGCAGGCTAAAGCAAGCTATATGTCAGGCCAACCTCTCTGCCTCTCTGTAAATAAATTTTCTCGCTCGCTATCACCACTGTCTTGCGTCAGCCGACTCCAATTCATGCCTTGAAATAGTCTGATTTCATCAGACGGCCCAATTCTGCGCCGTAAAAGACTGCCTTTTCCGTCCATGGGCACTGTAACTATAATGAATAACCGCTTACCTGCACTAGGCATTGCATGACCATCCAAGCTCCACTTGCTTCTTTTAACTCAACTTATAATATCGGCTACACTCATTTGCTCTGCAATCTATACCGCTTCTAGAGAAGGTTTACATTCTGGTTTTTCGACATTACACGTATTGTACTACGTTCGATCGCCTGTTGCACGAAATTTAGCTTGTTATGAAGCTTCTTCGTTATCTTACAAGTTTCTTCCCAACAGGTTAGCCCAGGTAGAATATCGTTTTCAAGGGAAGCTTACCCATAACCATGCTCACCTACACACTACTCACTTCAGGTGCCCTTGATAAGCCCAACATAGATTGTCTTCGACAAGGATCGATTCTTCACGAATCACAGGTTTAACACAACATTCGTAATCGTAGCTCTATTGATACAAACTTCGGAGACGAGCACATATTTCCTTGGGATATGAGGAGTAATAATTACAGTTGGAATAATATAACGACAAATGGAAGACTAGTATATTTATATTTCATATGTCGAGAAATGAGAATGTCGGCTTCGTTGGTGCCTCAATGCTGTTAAAAAGGTGTCTTATTGAGCAGTATCTGCCATTTGTGCTTGTACTCATTACCGCTATGCTCAAAAGCCAACTTGGCGGCTTCGTAAAATTACGAAACGCTCGCATATTCCCCGCGCATAACTTTCATTTTAGTGACCATTCTTTTTCGGTGGCATCCACTTCCCTAACCTGGAGCGTTCAAGCAGCGTAGTCTACTTGCGAGTGCGAGCCGCTACACCCATTTTTTATTAACAATCAACATGAAGCGCTAGACAGCACAGAATATCATGAAGTGATTATCGTCTGTTCGCTCAGGCAGGAGTGCGCATGAGGCCGCGGCATGCAATGTGCGTTATTCGCTAGTCGTCGTCGTGGCCGTGGTCGTTGTCATCGTTGTCGTCGTCGTTGTTCCAACAGTTTCAGAGAGTGCTGTTGTGAGGTCGCCTCTGCCAGCAACTACGCGCCCGCCCTTTTGGCTTGGAGCACTACACGCGACATCCCGAGTCGAGAAAAGCTGTATCGGCAAGAAATCCTACGATACGATAGCAGTGCCAGACTGCAAGCCGCCTCTCACATTCTCCAAAAGAACTGGTAGTTCGTCGTTTTATCTGTTATAGGAAAAAATAATGTAAAACAATATAAAGAAAGCTCTCGCAGGCACCTCCTGGTGTTGGTTATCTCAGTCCTAAGTGCACGCTGTGTAAGCAGCAAAGTCCGGAACTCAACCTCTAGGACAAGATCGTAAACATTTCTCTATACCGGTCAAGTACACGCAAGGCGAACGGTGCCACTGATTAGAACGGCGCTTGTTTGCTTTTTCTCCCTTTGCTTATCTATTTGACATAGAATGAGGCTTGTCTGGTCGCGTCGTAGTCGGCTAGAGAGCTCAGCAAGATTTGAGCTTCTGAACGAGGCACGGTTTCTAACGAGGCCGTCGATTCGTGAACTAAGAATAAAATTACCTAATTGCTCTGGCTATTACCGGTTGACATTTGCTGTGATACAATTTGCGTAACAAGTTTGATGCCGCGACCCGCGGTCTCTGGTAGGCAGCGCACGCCGAGATTTCGCACCGATTGTTTTCCATCTTGGTCGTTAGGTCGCATACCGCAGCACCGCTGTTATCGCTGGATCACGCACTGGGAGCGAGTAACAAAAGTAGGATCAATGGAAAGAAAAAGACAAGTCATGGGGAAACACGCCAACCCTGGACATCGCGGTCTGTGCGGCACAGTGAAGTCTTATACACTCGATCGTTAACTGCGCTAGCCGTGACCTAGTCGACTACTTAGACGCACAAAGAGCGCTACACGCGTTGTGGAAATAAACAAACAAACAAACAAACAAACAAACAAGCAAATAAATAAATAAATAAATAAATAAATTGCAATGGAAAGAAACGTAACAAAAAATGTAATCGTTGCTCTTTACGGGCACCATACGTGCTGTTGCTCTGTACAGGTGACTAAGGATCGTTTTCCAAGCCTGAAAGAGCCCTCAAAACCACGCAAAAACAGTTTCTTTGTGTGTGCTTTCGCGCTTTATTTAACGCTTGGAAATAAAAATTCACCATCGATTGCGATACTCCCTAATGAAAAATTCGAGTGCAGCTCTATACGTGTTTTCATTTCGTGATATATTGACTGGCGTGTATCGTGCAGCACGTTGCAACGGGAGCGAAGTGTGGCGCAACTGCATCGCTATTCGGGATATCACGACAGGCAGGGCGTGGGTGACACGTGGGCGAAATTTGCACCAGCCGCCGCGGACACACCTCCACTCATGCAGCGCTTTGTTTCCATGTCTGACGCGCGCCACTCTGGCGCCATCTCGCAGCCATCGACGCCGCAGAGCCCGTCTTGCTCGGCACTTTTTCTTCTCACGCTTTCGCCATACCCTCCTCCTCCACTTTCCTCCTCACGGTTCCGCTGCACCCTCCTCCGCTTTCGTCCTCGCGCTCTCTTCGCTATCGCTGCCTTTCACTTTTAGGTGCTCAATCTTTTCTGTTTCAGAGGAATCATATGCAACTAGAAATTTACTTGAAGAAGGCAAACTGAGGAGCTTAATTTTTTGTTAATCATAACCATATGGAGCTAATTAAAAGATAGTTGGCCCGTAGATTCAAGTTCTGGTTACTTGAAAGATGATTTACAAGTTCCGCGTTGGTAGTGCTCTTTGCAAAGGCAATATTTCATTACAATTGGGGAGTCGGTATTGATCGCCTGCAGTTGCTTTCATCCAGTTATTCTTTCAAATGTCTGTCTTCATGTGTTGAAGTTATTCGTTTTTGAAAAATCTATATTTTTAAGTAACCTTTGTTTTTGCCACTTATGACAGGTTGCTACTTTTTGTGTACTAGTGCTGACAAATTCTATTGAAAAACCAAAGGTATTTGTTACTGATAAAGCTTTCAGGGGTTCTGTAAAAACTCGAAGGAATTTGTTTTTTACTTGGCTGTAGCCTAGCAGAGCATATTAGTATAAGTTTATGCTACTATGATTATTTTTGGAGCCCTTTACCTAGCTCTACATTTCCGATGTGTGTGTTCCAGAATCACTGTGTTCATTTCTAGGTTGTCGGTGGTATGATATTTAATATACTGGTTTACTGTAAGTGTTGTGAATTTAGAAGCAAAATTATACTTCATCAGCAACTGTCTGCGGATCTACTTACTACGGTGCAAGAGCTTCCTTTCGCGCGTGCTGTGACAAAGTTTAGGAAAGTGACCGCCGACCGGGGCAGCGAAACTGCAATACGGGACGCTGTTGTGCAGGGGTATGCAGATAGCTAGAGTGCTGGGCTCTTTCTCACGTTTGTTATGCGGCGAAATCAGAATTTGTCGGCAATGGCGGCCGCGTGACTATGGGTTGGTATCATGATCTGTTTAGCTCTGGTTCGTACGTTGACCAGCCGTCAAACCAAATAATTAATTCCAAACCACAACTGTTAGATCGAACTACCTTCCAGGGCGAATAGTGGGAACAGCTCGGCACTCTTGCTCCTTATCCACGAGCCGTAATTTCGCCGCTCCAATTGCCGCTTACTCACGCTGACCTTTTTCGATTGCCACTGTACAAAGAAAAGAAAAGCTAAGCTGCAAAAACAAGGCCAAGCACTGAACTGTATTCTTCACGACGGTTTCAAAACGTTTTGAAACGAACTTGACAGCGGTTTCAGTGAGATTCTTTGTGTATCTGGAAACTCCTTTTCTAGACTGGGTTTTTTGAGACGTTCTTAAAACCAGATTTATATCGTCTATCAAATGGATTCAAGCCGAACGTTGGACTAGATATAGAACATTATCTAGAGCGCGATCTTTTATTCCACGTCTTCTTTTCGGCGTTTTGTTTGTCTGAGATAAACAGGTGAAAAAAAGAATGTAATGTATCCCTTTTGTGCTACCTGGGTCTATATGCACGTGTCAAGGTCATCGTCAAGGTCACATAAACGGCCAG